>NC_087518.1:58221997-58587839 GCF_963921805.1 Phalacrocorax carbo
GGAGGAGGCGCAGCCGCCCGCCCGGCCCCAGCCCGCGAGTAACCCCACGGCGCGGCAGCAGCCGCGCACACGGCGGGGCGGGGCGGGGGAGGGGCGTGGCCGCACCGCTATTGGGCGAGGGGCGGGGACAACGCCGTGACGGACTCCCGTGCCCGCCTCTCCCCCCCTCCCCCGAGCGCGCGGCCCCGGGGCCCGCCCGCCCCGCGTGGGGGGGGGTGGGGGGAGCGGGAACGTCGGCGCGGTGAGGAGCGGCCGGGCGGGATCGGGCCCCGCTGCTGTCAGGGCTGGCACACATCGCCCCCCCGGCCGCCCTTAGCACCAGCTTTACATTAGCCCCGTTAAAAAAATACGTGAAGCAGCTGGCATAGAACCATGGAATGATGGAAAAGTTTGGCTTGGAAGGGACCATTAGACCCCATCCAGTCCCACCCCCCTGCGGTGAGCAGGCCCATCTTCAGCTAGACCAGGTTGCTCAGAGCCCCGTCCGACCTGGCCTTGGATGTCCCTAGGGATGGGGCCTCCACAGCCTCTCTGGGCAACCCCTTCCAGCGCTTCACCACCCACACTGTAAAAAATTTATTCCTTAAATCCAGTCTAAATCTCCCCTCCTTTAGTTTAAAACCGTCACCCCTTGTCCTGTCACAACAGGCCTTGCTAAGAGGTTGCCCCCATCCTTCCTATATTTGCCCTTTAAGTACTGGAAGGCCGCAATAAGGTCTCCCCACAGCCTTCTCTTCTCCGGGCTGAACAGCCCCAACTCTCTCAGCCTGTCTTCATAGGAGAGGTGCTCCAGCCCTCAGATCATTTCTGTGCCCGCTCTGGCCCCGCTCCAACCGCTCCATGTCCCTTCTGTGCTGAGGAGCCCCGAGCTGGAGGCGGCGCTGCAGGGGGGGCTCACCAGAGCAGAGCAGAGGGGCAGGACCCCCTCCCTCGCCCGGCTGCCCACGCTGCTGAAGATGCAGCCCAGGGGACGGTTGGCTTCTGGGCTGCGAGCGCACATCGCTGGCTCATGTCCAGCTTTTCATCCACCAGTACACCCCCAAGTCCTTCTCATGCATACCACGTCAATTAATTTAGTTGGGGCTTGTCCATAGTACTGGGTGCTAAACAGAAGATGCGGTATGACATATAACCTCAGTACCAATGTAATACTAAGGGACCATCCCCCCAGAGAGGATGTTAAAGCCCTCCCGAGCCAGGCTCCGCTCCCACCCCAGCCTGTGCAGCTGGGATGGGGCAAGGCTGGGGCTGCCCCTCAGCACCGTCACCTCACACTAACCTCATCGAAAAGCCTCAGTTTCAGTCAGCACCACCCAGCTGACATCGTATATGCTGAGCAAAACACCCCAGGTCAGGGGGGAGTTTATTCCTTTACAATAGAAAATATCAGAAAAATCTGTTCAGTACAGAATACACTTAAATTCCTCAAAACTCCCATTTCAACCATGTCAGGACTATTGAATTTTGGATTGAGCCATCGTTAAGGGAGCTGCATCATGGGTGGGGCCTTTCCACCCATAGCCCAGCTCGACAATAATCTTCTCCGTCAGCAAGGATGAGCAGAGAATTAGTTTCTGATGCAGTCTCTTAAGACACCAAGGATGGGTTTGCGCTGCTCTACTGTTCTCATTATCTATATATCATTTAAAAGTCATGGAATTCTTAGCACTACTGGCACTCTGCAAACATTAATATAGCAAAGATCCCATCACAAAATTGAGCACTAATCCTATTATTATCCAAACAAGCAAATATTCCTGTACAGGCATGGAGACCATGCAGAGACACAGAGAAATGCAGAGGAGTTTCAGAATGTTTCGACAAAATTTTACAAGTTTAATATGCTTTTGTACTATTGCAGGGGGTATCAGGTTTTTTTACAGTGCTGTTTGACTTCATTAACAATCAGACTGTTTGTCCCCGAGTCTCCAATGCTGAATTCTTACATCTACCCAAGAGATGTGTTGAGTTCAGACACAATTTGGCCACTCTTGAAATGCCAGTTTGCAACCTAGAATAATCCATTGCCTCTTATACCTAAATTTTGATCTCTGCCTATTCAGACGAGTCTTACTCATATGGTTCTGCTGCATGTACCGTACCTCAGTGAACGGCTGGGTCGTGGGAAGCGCTGAGCAACCGCAAAGACCAGGCCTCAAAACCTCTACATTACCTGTGTATAAAAAGACTTCTAGCAAGTAAGTCAAAGGTTGCTATAATAAGCAGTTAGTTTACATTAAATATTTCAGTGAACAGGCTTATAAAACCTGCAGAAACAAGTGAAATACAAGTTCAGACTGCTCATTGGCAGCCTAAGCCCACTTAGCGATTTTTGATTTATTTTTAGTGTTTGAAAAGTTGCGCATGTTGGAGCATGACATACTCCTCTCTTATCACTCTCAGTCTATATGTAGGATGCAAAATCTTTGCAAGAGATGTGGAGGTGGGGGAAGTCCCTTCAACAAAGAAGAAAATTAATATTCTACAGCACTAAATGCAACGTATGTATTTCAATGCATATTGTGTGTCTACTATATTTCCGCTAGCTGAAATTCCAGAGCACTGATTAAAAACGGGATTGAAACTTAAGCAAACCAATTATTTTTATTTTAAATACTCATTTAGGTCCCAATCCCACAGAGATTAAATTAAACTGATTAGGTTCACTCAAATGAGCAGCCATGAGAGCTGTTCAAGTGTGTGAAGTCAAATGCGCGCACAAGTCTTGGCAAAATCAAATTCTTGTACGCAGGTCTGACCCCAGTCAAATGATTTTCACCATTTTCACTGCTGATTCTTGTCCTCAGAGCCAACTCGGTTAGGTGCTGAGCGTCTTTGACCATAGTTCAGACCTTATGCTGCTTCCCCTGGTGTCTGACAAAGTTCAAGACTTTCCAAGACATGCTCAACACTGATATTTAGTTATAAACTAGCATGTAACTTAGATGAGAGTTGATGTGTATGAGGTTCAAGGACTGAAGACATGAAAAATTGCCACATAAAAGTACAATTAGGTGCATGGGTTGGGTCACCCAGGAACATAAAGACATAAAGTTAGCTTTGGCAATTTTTTTTTTTTCTTTACATTTCATGGCAGAATAAAACACTTAATGTCCTATTAAAACCAAGGAAAACTCCTGTAACCTTAGCTGTAGCATTCAATCGTTGCAGCTGTGGAACACAATTATATACATAATTTACATTTTTACTTACTTTTTAAGTATTTGCTGATCTAGCGATTCACTTCTTGTCCAGGGCAGGATTACTTCACTTAGCAGGCGCTGGCCCAATCCAGCAACGTAATGTATGGTCCTCACTAAGATGGATGAAAGCTGTGACAGTTCACTTTTCCAAGAGGTTTAGAGGTTTTCAGAGTGCTACAGAATTAAGCCTAAGTAAATGTCAATGCTGATCTTAAAAACTATGCACCAAGTTAAAACTATTAAATTACTTAGCAGTTTTAAATTCTTTTTGTTCTCCTTTCCTTTTTTTCTTTTTTTAGACAGCATCAATTCTGAGTCATTAGCACCAACACTGTTATTTGCACAGGCCCATGAAATTCAGTAGGAATACTTCTGTGGATAACAACCACTCATTTACCACTCACACAAAATTTAAGGGCCAGCTTCAATTACTAACTTCACGTTATGGACATAAAGCTCTAACCTGCACTGAGAAGTCAGCTGAGTTCACGTCACCCAAGCCAGAAGTGGTATCCATCCATTAAAATGGCATCCAACCTGAACTAACTCATCCTTCCCAGGGACAGGGCTTATTAATTTGGATACCATTCTATATTGTTTTAGATCTTTACAGTAACAAGCAGCATGCATATATCAGCCTTCACCAGCCCTAAGCCAAAGGTGTTCACATCACCTTACAAGGTATAGACAGATCCCATGTTACTCTGGGTTTACATGAGCCCAAAAGCCTTGGCATCAGCCAGGAAGTTGAGTGCCCAACACAGTGGGTAGCCAGCAAGGAGCTCAGCTTAGCATATTTACCACTGATTCCACAAGTAACTTCAAGCACATAATTTTAAGCAGACACTACTGAAGAGCGTACCGTGTTATTTATAGTTAACCAATGCTGATTTGTTGAACCAAAGCCACAGCGTTCAACTTCTTGTGAAATCAAATTTCACATAAGCTAACATTTTTTAATACGTTGGAGTTTAACAATAGAATTAGAGTTCACTTGTTCTCAAAACCTTACCATACTAAAAACATCATTGCTTGGGTAATTTCCACAGTTTCAAGGAACACAGAATCCTCTCTGCCTTCTGTAATGATGCTAGACGGGGCTTTGGGACTAAACATGGAGCTAGGACTACATGCTGTAGTTGGTATGGCATTGAATATACTTCCTGCTGATGAACATATTCTTATAATGAGTCCACTGGCACGAGTAGAAGTGGGCTTTAAATAGTTGCTGCAGGATGTAGGCATCTGATGATCACTTGCCTATTTATAGCACTTTTAAATAAGTGCTTCACCCTCCAAAAGAAATGGAGGGTACAATAGCTCTACAAAATGTTTATTCTCAAATTGACTTGGAGATTCTAATCCTGAAAGCACAGACTTCCATAAATGAGCAACTCACTTTGAAAATGTTTTCTTTTCATAAAGTATTTCAAGGTCACAGAAATTTTTGTCAGGCATTGGTAAGGGCTAACTCTCACTAAACTCTGTCTTACTACATACAGTATCTAGAATCTTTTCAAGGCTAAAAGATTGCCCCAGTCCACATTAAAAAAAAAATCAAAGATAGGAAGGACCACACTGTTCTAAGAACTGTTTGACTGTTTTTAAATTTATAGATCATGTTGTACGTTAAGTTAACACAGGTTCTGTAACCCTGGATCCAGAAAACAGGCCAGCAGCCATGCTCTTCAAATGCTAAAGCAGCACTGGTGGTTTTGAAAGTCCAGAAAAAAATAAATATCCTATTAGCTAAATTTGAAAAAAAAAGGAGTGGATGGATAGGCATCTTGCAAGGATATCTTGTACATAAGACTCGTTTGGAGTTGGGATCAAGCACAAAGAGTACGTTCAGATGAGTGCAGTTATTGCCCAGGTCACCCATTCTGCCTCTCTCTCTGAGGTAAAATGCCATTATTTAAAATTAACTTTGTGATTTAAGCTGAAGTGTTACATTGTGCAGCTGGAGGCAGGGAAAGGAAAGGTCTAAAAGCCTTAACCGTAGGGTTGCTGACTGGGTAGCGGTTGTTATGCCGCAGTAAATCCATCGCTGCAGTTATATACCCATACAACCTTTAATATGGAGGTTCAGTTAATAAAATTAAGCCATTAAGAGCTTCTTAGGAAATAACTCATTAATACAAACTAATGAGGTAAAGTTCTACATTCCTTACTGAATGATCCTGCATTCCTTGAACACATAAAACTTTTGCCAAAGGTAAGTACACGGTAGTGTTGAACTGTTAGGCTTGTCTGTACTTGAAAGTTACTTTGGATTAAGGCAGGGAATGAATTTCAAGTGCAGCAGCAAATCTGGAATAATTCCAAACACAGAGAAGTCGTGTACAGCCTGATCCAGGAAGGTACCATGGGGTTTGAACTCAAAACTGATGCTACAGATCCAATTCAAATAACACATTCTTAAAGATTTCAGGTTAAAATAAGGAAGGAAAAAGACCATAACCCTCCAGCATGAGTAACCATCCCCTTTGTGCCTCCCATTCTTACCTGCATGCTTTGCACAGGCTCCCCTATACCCAGCACTCCTTTTACGGACTCTGATGTGCCCCTCACCCTCCTTCCAACATTTTTCTGATAAGGTGTTTATAGGCCCTCAACCTAACAAGTGCAAACACAACAGACCAGGAGAGGGAGGAAAGAGAGAGAGATTGTATGAGAGAAGGAAAAAATCAACACAAGATCAAACAAGAAAAATGTGAAACTAGCATACCTTCACTGCCTAATCACTTCATTCTGGCTGGATCCCATTTCTCATATTGCACATTGTCTTTTAAAGCGCAATCCAAAAATCTAATCAAATAGGCAGAAGTCAATAGGTGACTTTAAGCTCTTCAGTTCTGGACAATTATCTTTACAACTGATCATAACACACCTAGAACTTAGTCATATAAAAAAGTTATTTAGTAACATACACACATACTTTCAGATTCAAGCCAACATATTAAAGAATTAATATTCACCCTTATTAATACTTAAAATATGGAATTATACATGCAACTAAAATTGCATATGTGGTTTGCAGGATCGGGTCCCAAACTGCTGTATTCTGTTTTGAACTTTATATTGCATGCTTGTGGTTTTAAGACCGTATTATGGGTGGAATTCTTTCCAGCTGAGATGTAAATATCACAGGCTAAAATCTTCTCATGTATACAATGGCCTAATTACTTTATTATTTTTTAATTTATATAATATCTGCAGGGTGTCAAATGTTTTACTGAATGACATCAAGACAAAGCTGCTGCATAGAAAGCTAACAACTTCAATTAGCAAAGGTAAGTGAAAGGAAGGGATGCAAGACAAAGTAATTTAAGCATTGCAGTTTAACACACTGTATCAGTTATGCAGCTTGGATTTTTCTTTTAGCCCTTTTGATCTTTTGTTGATTTGTTTTAATCTTTTTCTTCCCTTCCCAATCTGATTTGATTGCAAGGACACAATCCACCGGGTCAGGACAGAGAAATGGAAGGAGATTCAAGTACAGCCTGCCTCACAGCTGAAGCGGAGCCAAAAATCAAGCAGCTAGATACATAGTCATTATCTTTCATAAAGTAAATTTTATCCAGCACAGTAAAAATGCCTGAAATAAGACTGCTTAAGCTATATCTCTGTCCCAAAATAAATTGGCTAGGTGTTCAGAATCTAGCTATAAATCCTGGTGAAATTAGAAAATTTCACATGAAGGAAAAAAAAAACCCAAACCACCAACCAACCAAAAACCAGGAGTTGCGAGTTCTTATTTTATTAAATAAAGCTACTGTTTTGTTATCAGTCTGTTTATACAGGGGCTTGGGATGAGGAGGTAATGAGATGTTTATAAGGTGAAACAGTGTGATATTCTTGGAGCCTGATGTAGGCAATCACATTTTAAAATGGAACCATAAAATGAGTCTCTCTTTAATATACAGTTTGTTTCCAAAATTGCTCCCCCACAAGGAAAAGTCACCCATTTAAAACTCCTAGCTACATGAACTTAAATACCAACCAGGATTTGGGAATCACTGAGTAATGTATTGCCTAGGCTGCAATTTATTTCTTGCTTGAACTCCAAAAGTTTGAGGAAGGAATTCTGCACTCTGCTCTGTGCCCGGTTCAGAACTCCTCCTGCAGAACACACCTTTATATTTCTTTTATAACAGAAACTACGAATATTACTACAAAAGAAATGTGTGAAAATGCTTAAATTTATGCTTTACTATGGGACTTTCAGCTTATATCTAACTAGCATTACGAATTAATGTAAAAGTTTTCCCTTCGCATATACTGTGCAGTGTTAACTATGTCAGAGGCCATATTCTTTTGTCTTTGTGTATATATATAAGAATTAGAGCCTTTTCGCAAGCATTGATCTCAATTTCATCCCTCCAAGTGATCTGTAATACATTACATTCCTTATTTGCTTTAAATTGCTACTGATTAATGCCTCATGTTGGATATTTGTTTGGTTTTCCCACATGTTAGTTCATCGTCCTTGGAATTACAATAACACATGTGCCAGGGAATGTGACCTATCAGTCTTAACTGTCCTTCATCGAGTCTGAGTGGAGATGTACGACAAGTGCAAACGTATCATATCTGAAGGGTTTACCCTTAAATTTGACACATAATTTGCTGCTGGGAGACTTTCATGTCATACATTGACTCATAAAGTATCAATTATTTAGTGTAGACATGTGTGAATTGCTATTAAAATCCACTCTGTGTTGCCATTCACATATGAAAAAAGCCAAATGCAAGGTTTTTTTTTCCTTTGCATATACACAAAAGATCGAGAGAGATCTTGAGAAAAAGAGAGGAGGAAAACAACCCAACCTCCTATCTGCTTCTTTACCAAACCTTGAGAGGTCTTTCCTCGAAAGATTGGTCTTTCCAGTTCTTGGGTCTCTTGATTGCACTCGTAAGAACGGTGCTTGTGGAGAAAGTCAATCTTTCAGCATAGAAGTCCATGCAGATAAGTTGAAAACAGTTGAAAGCCCCTTGAAACAAACTGACCGACAACACCAGTCATAGCACAGATCTGAAGACAAAAAACGTGAACTACCAGTTCACAAACAGTCTAGAGTGTATTCCACTAGCTGTGTTTTCATTCATATTCCTCACTAAGGGCCCAAACACAAGCCTTAGTAATTCTCACAGCTGCTTCTTGTAACCCACCAACATTCCCTGCCTTGCACAATTTAACAAGAATTTTATGTACTTCTGAATTATTTATTCCACAGAATTGGCAAGGTCAAAACCAAAGGCGATAATGAGCTGAAGGACATCAGCAAACTAAGTACGTCAGAGCCAGTGCCCCCAGTGTCATCACGTGGAAACTGATTAAAAGCAGGGACAATCCAGGCCCCGCTATATCACAGGGCCAAGAACCTTTTGTACAAAACAGGTTGCTTACGCTCACCACGTGCAAGCTGCGCATCTGGTGAACCATCTGAAGTTTATCATACAGGCAACAAAATTCCACACTTGGTGCTGTTGAAAACCACAGACAAAAAAAAAATCCAAGGCAAGTTATACTTCTAGCAGAGATCATAAATGTATGTATCCAGTAAATTTGCTATTAAGGTCTTTCAATTTTGCTGTTGCCTTAAGGATTACTTTTATCTCAAGGACTGGGAGTTCCATCTGCACCCACATATTTTTTTCTGAGGTATTTACAGGCTGGCATAGGTAAGCGTCCACCATAGCAATATAGATCTGCAGGTTTCAAAGCTTATACTGAAAAATTCATGTTTTTCTGAACTAGCCAAGATGTACCTAAAAAGTTCAACCTGCATAGGGTGCAAGTGACCAAAATTACTACGCAAGAAACATTACATGCTTGCATTTTCTTTCTGATGCTGCATCTGTTTCATTCAATTGCTCTTTGGAAAAAAGAAAAAAAAAGAAAAAACCCACAAGCCATTTCTACACAACATACTCCTTTTAAAACATGGAAGGATAACAGTTACCTACTCCAGAAAATATACTGATATGTCCAAGTACACACAGGCAGACAAGAAAATCTATAAACCAGAGAGCTCTGTGTTATCTCACATATAAAGAGAACACATTTTTTTCATGTTACTTAGATACCTATACATTTAGACGTCAAGATATTTTGATATCAAGAGGCAACAGAAGCAGAATAGTTAACTACATGGAAAATCATTCCTAATGTGTGAGCTACAAAACTAGCACGAGTGTGAGAAAGGCCTCATGCTAAAGAACATTGGCTGGCCTCCATCTGTCTCATCCTGTTTCTCCCATGAAATAGACCAACCACTTTGTTAATGAACAGTAATTAATTCCAGAAGGAATAGGAGATACAAGAACAGATTCCCATAATCATTTTTAAGAAGGGCAAGACGCGTTAATGATCAGACTGTGGGTATCTCTCCATTAACAGCTAACACAGTGCTATAGGGAGGGGTTACAGAACAAAGCCTTATGCGTTGAGGGTCTGATGTCTACGCTACACACAGTTTATGGGGAGTTATTTCCAACCAATTTCAGTGTGGACTGCACACCCATTAGTTGTTGGAACATGCTAGGTCCTGGGTCACAGTTTAATTTCACCCAGGAGGGATCCCATTTTTGTACTCTGAGACTGCAAACCATCTTGTGAACCAAAGCCTCACACGTGGGAATGACCAGGAGGTTCATTTCCAAAGCCTGCTCCTGATCCAACCCAAAATGCTGAAGTAGGCATATCCCAAACACCTCACGGGGCACAGTTTTAGTCTAACTGCTCTATAGGGACCCACAAGGGCCAGAGAAACTTACAGACAAGATATTGCAGGGCACCGACAGCACTAACATTGCTGCCCACCAGACGCATCTGATACTGTTCAGAGATGTTCACACTCAAAGTGAATTCAAATTCACAAAACATTTTTAGATCTCTGCTTCTAAGGGTTGAAATCTATGCCAATGCAGAGAAACAGCTTTCATGCACTGCTCTGCCCTTCTTTATTCCTATTTTGACTCCATGTGGTGTCCAGGCTTTGTACTGGCCCCCTGCTAGGGAGAACTCAACTGACTGTCCATGAAGGGATGGATTGTAGGATCCTGCTTCCCCAGTCCTCTTTCTCCTCTCAAACAAAACACGAACAACTCTCCCATTACACGTGGAACCTTACATATCCATATGTGTATGTGTGAGGCAGCTCTGCCAGGGGAGATCCTGCCTCGTACTAACCTATATTTCTTAAATGCTTTTACTTCTTCAAGGTAAAAACGTTCAACCACAGTCCTATTTCGTTTTATGGGATGGAGTTCAGATCCCTGAGGAGAAAGCAGCTGAATTCTTTGGGTCCAACGTTTCAGTGTTAGAAATATAAAAGGTAGCAAATTCTCTGTAACGCATAAGGGATTACAAAGGTAATTTCGTGACAGCTGCATAATAAATCCCACATAGAGTCATGATTAAACAGACTTATTTAGCATAGCTATGAGAACACTTTTTTTTTTTTTAAACCAAAACCAAGAGCAGCTTCTCTGATGCAACACACTTTCTTTTATGTCAAAAGGCGTGATGGCAACAAATGAAACCACCCGTCCAGCAGAAGGGCTAAGTTAGCATCTGTTAGGTCAAGTTAGCAAAAGGCAAAACACGACTGGGCTGCTCTTTTCAAGTTACAAGAAACGCAGTTAATGTTTGAGAGCAATTCCTATGCTAAGTAGTAAAACTAAAGCCCATGTTGGCTTTTGTGTATTTGTTGAACTTCTGCGGGTTAAAAAAAAAGTCCAAACCAACATATTCAGCAGTTTAGTTGAATTTTCGTGTTCTACATGTAGTTTCTGAAATACAGGTTTGTTGTAATACTCAAAACTTAGTCCTTGGTAACTATTAGCGTTTTATTAACAACGCCTCTATGTACATTTTTTACTGTAACCATATACATCTCTCATAGGGGCATAAGCAGGGGAGCATTCTATGCTCATACTTGTTTTCCCCGTGCAGCCACACATGTGGTGAACAGCTGTAGAAGTTGTAAAATTGTCTTTACACATTGCACATGCTGTTGAATATAATATGCATACACATTATGTATGAAGCAAGTCCTGAAGCAAAATAATGCAGTGAATATTTCTTTGTACTTATATTTGTAAATATTTGGCTTTCGTTAACTAAAGGCAAATGTTTCCTGCTTAAATTCTTTTAACAAAATAATAGCACTTAATTATGCAGAATTGCAGGTTTACCCGTTCCTACCGCAAGCAAGCCTTTTGACCACCTCCACTATGGCAAAGAATCAAATGCCGTCAAAAGTGAATCTGCAAAGCAGCTGTTACTATGGTATTGTGACCAGCTCCACTGCAATAAAATATAGAAATGAAAATGTAAATTGTTACTTAGATATACATTTTTCTCCAGGGTGCTATAAGCAAAAATTGAAAACAGCTGACACTGAGTCACCCTTCTAGATAATAAATATTGCTAATATGAATCTGATGTGATAAAGGGTGGGGGGAAGCTCCAGAGACTAACGCTCCCCTCGTTAATATTCTACCACCAAATTGAAAGAAAGGTGGGGTGATTTCCCCATCTCTGGTGAGAGCTTAGTTTTCCGAACGCAGCTAAATCAGTCCCCACGGAGATATCTTATCTGCAAGGCTCATGAAAAATATCTGAAGAGTAAATGGTTAGCATTTGGAATGGACCACACTGCGCGAAGTAACAGTTATTTCGTAAAAGATTTCCCATGGTAGATGTTCCCAAACCCAACTACGAGGTCTTCGCGCCCACACCCACCACAAATTGTATTATTTGAATGCTGTGCTATACTATGAACACACTTGGGGCAGTTTTAAGCAACAAAGTACATATAGCCAAGCACAGTAAAGGATACCTTATTTCTTGCTTATTATTAAAAAAAAAAAAAAAGCAAGCAGATCTATTTCAACGAGAAACACCTCCCTCTGCTCCCATCTTCCATCTGCTAACAAATACAGATATTGCACATGGGGTTTATCACACCCTACAAAGGGAAGCATTATTCAAGACCACTGTTAATTTAGCTATGCAAATGTGAACAAACTTTTTACTTTGCCCCTTTTTCTGCTTTCTTACAGTCCTTGTAACATGTTCAGAAGAACAAGCATTATTTTGGAAGCTTTCAAAATTATGTGCAACTTTAAAAATTATATTTTGACCAACTTTATAATGTCAAAGTGTGCTATCACTTTGATTTTAATGTTAGCATGTATGAAGAGAAGCAACCGATTGCACAGACGAATTGTCTGCAAGTCTTTCACACTTATCTATCATGCATGATTTCTGCGTACACTAAAACTGGTCACATTAAACTTAAATATTTTTCTTTTCAACTTAAAAAAAATCAGCAAAAATCAATCTGATTTATGGATCTGGCAAAAGAGCTTACAAAAATTGTCAGCTAATTTTAGAAATTTCACAAAACATTTTCATCTAATCTAATTACATTGCTCTCTCCCTTTTCTGTATGCTACATGTCAAAAAACCCCCGACTTTTACAAAGTGGTTTTACATTACTACTTTTAGTATTAACTTATGTCTGTTCTTCGTGCCAGAACGGTGCACAGATTATTCTGGTTCTCTGATTTATGGTATCATTTCACCCACCTTTGCCAGTTAAGTTTTTAGGGAACTTTATCCATAATGCACTTTATGGATAATATCAAGCCCCAGTTCAACCAATTACTGATGTGTTTACCAATAAGTGAAGAAGTTGTTCCCCTCAGAGTTAATGAAATTGCTCGAGTTTCTTAAGTTGTGTGATAAGTCATCTGCCTGGAGAGATGCAAGTTGGAACCCCTCGCTATTTCAGTTTACATGAGTTTGGATCTCCTAGTGGTACTAGCAAACAAATACTAGCCAAAGATCAAGACTCAAACAAAGATGAGACTCAGGCCAAAATAAGCAAAGAAAAAATTACACACTATTTTGTGGGATGCTGCATTTTGTTTCTTGTAGGATACTGCACTACTCAGCCGAGGCCCCAGTCCCGTTGGCTCTGCTTATTGGGAAAATTCACACATTATTTGACACAAATAAGAGTGGCTGAATCAGGCCACTTCAGATTAAAAAGCCTGCGAACTTTAGCATTTAGACATATGTTCACCAGACAATTTGCTCTCCCAAAAGTTAGGGTATTTTCTGTTATCGCAGTGATTGTCATGTAGTTAAGCCATTGTTGATACAGAGGAGAGAGACTGGGCTTCTGCTGTAAGGATTACCCACACAGCTACTCTGAGATATCAGAGCCAGTTTCTTCAAACATTCCAGCAGAGATCTGGGAGGAGGGGGGAGCTGGAGAGATCCTTCGACCGGGAATGTAACTTCCAATAATGACTTACAGATGTCAGAGCAACATTCTAGGATCTTCCTATTAGTCCAAAGCTATTATTTGTTACATATGCAGAATAAAAGCCCCTTGCATAAGACTGTAAACAAACTTCTCAGCTAAACTAGTTGTGGCTCAGCCAACCTCAGCCCTGGGGGCAGGGAGGGGCAAAGGGGGTAAAAGGGGCCTAATTTTGTAGTATCACACTCCATTTTGTTTATGATTTTGCCATTACTTTAGGGATGGGACATCTCTACTATTAAGCTTCCAAATCGCCACCACAAAACTATTGGTAATGCCAGTGATAAAGCAAGTAAAACCACACCCAGCATTACAAGAGAGAGATTTGAATTCAGACATGCAACAGTAATGAGAAAAGATGGGAGTTTTCACTTAGAACATATGAAAGTCGCTGCCAAAAAGAGAATGAAAAAGCATCTACGTTGAGGAGCTCATATATATCTAGGAGAGTTTATGTTTAAGCGTACCCAGCTTTCACCATGAATAGCATAATATATAATTAATCATATTTCAGCAGTAAATATTAAGATGCTGAATACCTCATTTACTGTAAAGCATTTTCAAGGTTTCAATTTCAGATAGTCTCATTCATAGAAGCTGTTTAATAGGAATTATTTGTATAAATTAAAATCAACATTTGATCTTCATGCTGGTTCTTAATTATCAGATAAAACTCTTAACCGTATCTTTGATGTAAAGCAGGGGCACATTGGAGGTGACATATTTCCTTTACGCATGAAAATGACAGTGTGTGTCACCACAGAAGAGATTTGTCACCATGTGCGCTTCGGGATCAATAAGAGACAATTTGATTGCATCAATTAGATTTTCATTAGGATGCCAATCAGCCTTTTTTACCAGCGAAAAGTCACTTGAACATGCATGGAAGCATCAGCTGTGTCTGTCACCAAGGTTTGCTGAAAGGGGAGCAGATAAGGAAAGAAAAGGCACAGCTGGAGTCTCACAGACCCCCGTGGTGGAGGTTAGCAGAAGGTGGCCCAACACTCCCTTTCCCCAGCCCTAAGCCGTGACTACGGCAAGAGGTACCCGGCAGTGCCCTGCCTCTGCGGAGGGACACAGGCCTCCTGGCAGCAAGAACGGCAACTCCTGCTTCCCACCAGCTACACAGGAGCCAACAGAGCCTGTGCACCTGATGTGCTCAAGCTGCCTTCACGTCTCCAAAACTGTAGCAGCGGTTTTTAACACTTAGTGCCTTCTGCAAACTAGCGCCATGTAGGAGGTTGACTTCTCTTACCTGGTATGGCCTGGGAAACCGCCCTCTTTGCACACACACCGGTTCCCCCTAAAGCTAGGAGGCGTCAGGGTGCTGCGAGGACCTTATTTTACATCATGGGGGAATTACTGCCATCGGAGCAGAGGAGTAACAACCCTTGTGCTGGATCGGGCCCACAGTTCAGCTGGTGAGAGCTTTGTCCTTGGCCACAGCTGTTTCATAAAACTTCAAGGAGTTTTGCAAGGGGCAGTTAGGTCACATCTGCCTCAGATAAAGATGCTTCTGGACCCCGTGAGGCAATAGCATAAGAATTTACCTCTTGTCTAAAATACTTGAATTTTTACTTAACAGTACGTCAAATCTGAATAAGCTGGGTTTTAGTTTTGTTTTGCTGGCTTTTTTTTTTCTCATTGTCCGCTCCTTTACTAGATCCCACTAAACTCTAGGTATCAAACAGTATCCTGAAATAATGATTTCCCTAAGGAAAATCTGCATTGTATGAAAAAACTTGCTTTCAATTGTGCAGGCAAAACATTTCAGTTTCATGAACATCTTATTCACTGTGTTTTGCAAGATTAAGTGACCAGCTATTCCAGCTCTACTTTATCAATATTTGCTATTACTTTCTAAAAGATTAGATGCATCATGGCACAGCTTATTTATCTAAGGTATATAATTAAGTTTTTTCACGTCTCTCAGTTTGAAAGCTTTTCTGTGTTTTTATCACTTTTTTTTTTTTTTTTTTTTTGACCAAACTAATCTTGTTGTAGCCTGCAGTAATTTGGGGTGAGAAAGATGTTGCGGCAGCCAGAGCCTTATCAACATACGCGACAGATACTCCTTCCGCTCCTGTTACATTCACGGTACACGTCAATGTGATGCAGGGAAAGCCACTCGCACAGGCGGACACTCAGGGAATCGAGGATGCCTTGCAAGCAGCAGCACTAGGCTTTCTCTGTTCATAGATGCCAAATGGACACAAACAATACCTCTATAATTTGACTTGGGGGCAAAACATTTTCCCCAGCAGTTAGAGGACTGTTTCCTTCTGTAATAATATGAAGCAGTAATGCAGAAAAGTTAAATGTTTCCAGCACTGAGGTTAATCATTTTAGGACAAGTCCAATGGCCCTTGTTGGAAACTTTGCACAGCTGAGGACTGGCATTTGACACAATTTTCAGTCATGAGGGAACACTGAAAGAACTGAAAACTATTTCAAATTAATGCAGAAGTACGTGACATGTTAAAAATTTTAACTAGTATCTCTTCAAAAGAGCTTCAGCAGCACCATTCAATTTAGGTTTCCTCAAAAAAAGTATTGAATAGGCCTTTTTTCATATTTCATGAAATACTAGAATTATTTATGTTCCTACATAATTCTGCTGAAAACTACAGCTGAGCACCACCTGCGGTATTTGCATATTCTGTGTAAAATCATGCAGACAAGACAAGATTTCTTCATATGGCAAAATCTGCTTAAGTCCTCAGATCCTCACTACAGGACGATATTACTTGACCATAAGCAGATTTTGCACAGAAAAACCAGTCAGAGATTTCTCTCTGTGTCATTGTTCTTGGTTGCGTAGCTCATACGCAGGTGCTTATTCTGCAAGAATTCTTTGGTTTTGGCTTCTCTAAGTTGTCATAGCCCTTGTACGTACAAACGGCTGCAGCTGTAACGAAGCTCAACCTGAGCTCTGTTCATCTCATCCATCAACACTTAACGCTTCTCAAAATTTACCTTTAATGCCTGGAGTACAAAGTGTTCACAGAATATCTCAAGTATCCTCTAAGACTCCACTTCAGCTCCTCCATTTATCTATTCAACTCCCTATAAATGAATTTGGTCAGAATTATTACTGTAGATTCTGCAATTATGCAGCTTTAAAATTCGAGATACGAGACACTAAACCAGATTTTCAGTTGTTCATATTTTCCTATATCATACTTTCTAATAAGTAGAAATAGAGGGAACAAGATAGAAACCTCAATTACTGTTGACAATACAAATACTGCTATTAGAAAAAAACCCCGTAACTACATAAATATTATACATATGGATCTATATATGTATAATATTTTTTTCTTCATTCTAAGCGTTGCAATGGCCCAGTTATGTTCAGATGACACAAACAGAAAGGAAGAATACTTGCCGTACTACAGAAATAGCTGCTGTCTCTGTTCTGTGGCAGCAACAAAGAAAGAAAAATCTCCATGAAAAAAAATTCTACTTCCTTTCAGCAATTTGTAAATTACGTTGCAACAACAATTCCACAAAATATGATTTTAAAAGGACAGAAAATTATTTAATTTTCCACTGTAATCCTGTTCGCACTGTCAGCCTGAGATTTTAGCTTGATAAAGATCGATACCTTCATCTCTGATTAACTTCTTTTCATTTTAGATACAATTCTAAACCAAATAGCTTTATAGTCCTGAACTGCCCTTTGTTTCTGTAGTTCTCTTATAAGAAGGAACAGTATTGTAGGTATTTGGTTAATTAAGAAAGGTTTAATAAAGCAAGTTTTACCCCATCAAATCTACCCAGAAGTTATTTCTTCTACAGTGAACAGAAAGATATAGATCATAATTATTCACTTTTAATTCTTGATTAGTGAAGCCAAGAGCTGTGGTGCCTCACGACAGCTGTGAGAAATCCTAGGTTTGATCCATCTATTATTAACTTTAACAGCGCTGAAGTGGGCTCCAGATTTCCCTTGGTATCTCCACAGTACCACAGGCAAACAATCCTTTTTAATTTCTGCTCTTTTATACTTTCACAGGTAATATATCTGTTTATAATGAAGTAAAAAAAGAATTCTGCTTAATACAGGAATATATTTGGTTACTTTTTGAGATTATCGATTCTTTTAAATAATTGTTAATAAATAGGTTTCTTAATTGGATTAATCAAATACTTGAAGAAATACAGAGCACTTACACCTTCCACTGAATTAGAGGGGTTTAGATCTATCTTAGGACTAAACCCTCACCATGTAACATTCTTTTACAGTATGGCTATAATTTTATCTGCCACTCATACAGCAGAAGAACCGACACAGACAACTGAAAATACACAGAAGTACCTGGATGTACTTTTTCCCCCCTCTAGTATGGGCATTGTACACGTTGTATTCACAAAGTACAGTGGGATTTGTCCCCTGCGTGCAACAATTTTTACAGAGAATGCTGAAAGGTCACACTGTTAACGAGTCGCATCATTTCTCCGCGTTTAGAATATTCCAGTGCTAGATGGATGCTACAGCGGATTTATGCTTGCAGGAATCACCTGGAAAAGGTATAGGAAGAAATGAAAATAAGTCACACAGTATTTGTTACTCAGAGGCCGAAAGAGCTGTCCAGAACAATTTGCTCTTAATGGCTGTTTTAGCTCAAAAGAGGCCCTGAAGTGAAGAATAAACAAACTGTCACAGGAACAGAGAGTAAGTCTCTTAAGATCAGGGTTAAGGTTCATTGGTACAATTGCTCTAAGGCAAAACATTACCGCATCTTGGATTAATCTTGGCATGTAGATAAATATAAAGGTACAGCAGTAATGCACATACGGTGCCTTGTTTGTAATCCTTGCACACGCAGTACAGCCAGATGCGTAACGCAAAATGCAGTGTCTTGTGAAAATGAAATAGGAATTCTGAATATGGTGAAACAGAGGTTTAGAAATTCAGAAAACTAGATAATAAAATGTTATATAAATATGCTCTGCTGTCAGTCTTGCACAAATTGTAGTACTCTTGTTTAAGCTAAAACACAGACTCCAGCCAGCCGCCTCAAAAAACCCCCAGTTTTCCCATTTACAACTTGCCTTCAGCTTCTTTCTCCCCTACAAAGCCTCAACGTTTTATTGTTTTTGTTTTAAAATACTATTTTAACATATTTTGACCCTCCCATGTAGAAAAACAGATATGAACAGTGCAATTCCTTGCTGGAGGACCAAGGGCAGCATTCAGAGAATCAGATACGGATGCTGCTGCACACACCCTGTGGAGGGGTTAGTCCCCTGCTTTTATTTAAATACTATTTTATCGTGTTGCTGAACAAACATTCAGTTGAGCATCAGTTAAAAGAAAGGTTGCACCAAACCCCTCTTCCCTTCTCTCTGCTCATTATTCATTGTCCACAAGCATCCATAATTTAGCCGCATCTCTCCCAGAAACACACCTCTCCATACGCTCCCCTGCCCATTCCAGCTGTAACATCTCGGCTCTCGGAGCTGGGCCAGAAGTACCAGCCCACAGGCTGCAGCCTCAGCCCAAGCAGTCTGCTCTCCTTTGCCCCCTTCAAAGCTGCCCCTGTACCAATTGCTAAGCTTCAGGCAGTGGCCAAGGATAGACAGAAGCTGATACAGTCCTAAGCTGCAAGAGTGGGACTCATCAAGGGCCTCTCCTCTCTTCCTTTGTGAGGTACCTCATTCCCTCGCTATGGGCTGTAGTTTTAGTTAACACAACACTTCACGCCACGCAAGTCACGTATTGCCACACTGATACCATGATAAACATCTCCGACTAGCGAAGGACTGCAAGAACAGCTGTATAAAGCTGTACGTTCACCCTGCTGATCCTTCCTCATTTATTTGCAGAACATAGCTGAGGTAAGAGGGTGAAGGGGGTGAAGCTGTTCTTCCAATAGCAAGCATCTGTATCCCAGTGCAGGCCAGCATTATTTATCAGAGCAGGAGCAGTAATAGTCTATCAGATTTCTGGACAGGGCAAACTCCTGAGGACTGCGCCGGTCACTTACTAAGCCTCTCCATTTGCTGATACACTGCTCCCTTCACAGGCTGCTTGGCACAGAGAGGTGGAATATTCCCACTGGCCTCAAATATTAGTTCTTTTTTCCATTATGGTATTTTCAAAACTGTTATACTCTCCAGGACTTCTCTGGCCTGAAACAAAGTGAGAACCAGCACTGGTAACAGAGGCTCTCCCAGGCCAAATTCTAACATTATTAAACTGTTCTTAACATAATGTGCCTGTACACACTAATAGCAAGAGCTGCTGCTGACATGCACGGAGGGAGGAGTGTTTAATGATGGAAGAAAGACAAGCAGGTGTTGGATCAGTTTTCCACAGAAGTGGATGCGGAACGCAGCACTGCGCAAGCAGAAACGGCAGGGCAGGTTCCTTGCAGAAGAGCAGAACCTTAGGAGAAGGACCTTGTGCTAGTGAAATCACTTACCAGTCTGAGGCCAAGAGCCTGCATACACAGCTTCATAGCAGCTTCTCTACCAGCTTCATTATCAGTGCCACTGCTCTGAAGCACCAGCATCCATATGCTCAGCTTCAAGCCACTTCACACAAGCAGTTACAGGAACTGCTTAAGTCAGGGGTTGGCCAAGAAGTGGAAGAGTTCCTCAGATAGCCATTACCAGTGAGACTGACCCTTGATAATCTTATCTGTGACCCACATAATTTCACTATATCTATTTTAGACGTTTTGGGCACATAAACACAGATCATTTAAATTCACATTGCGCATGAGTTTTTTTCTCTGTATATGAGCAAGCACCTAGTAGGCATAAAATGGTTTGTTTTTAAAGTATGTTGCTACATGGGTTCTGCACACTCAGAAGAGCCAAGGAACAAATTTCTAAGCTTTTAAAAAGTTGCAAAATGTCACAATCACCTAAGACCTAAAGCCATATTAAGCCTGTAAAACGTATGGTCACTTAACATTTAAAAATCTCACTAAACCTATAATCCCATAAAGCCTGTGACAAATTAACTAATGGTTGTATACTCAAATTTAATTAAAAATTGATTAAAATTGTTCAAACTGTTATAGTCTCCCTAAGAAACTCACATCCTATGTCACCTGGATGCAGGTATGCAGGGTGTCTCAATTCCCCACCTGCCCTGATCCAACCCCGGGAACGAAGGGAATCTCTCTGGTTGCCCGTATCTGCTCCGTGAACAAGCAGGCTGGAAAAACCCTACATGAAAATACCTCTGGGTCTACAGGTACAGGGTTTGTTAGCTTGATCTAATTGATGGCCCTGACCACACTGGGATCCAAACGGATTTTTTTTGTCACCAGCATCAACCTTCACTCAGCTCCACAAAATCACTCTCTTGCTGTTGACAAGCATTTACTGCCAGTTCTACTGTGCCCAGCCCTCTGATGTTAAAGTACCATTTGTTGAGCAATGGCAATAGTGAGGAAGCCCCCCCCAAAAGAGTAACAGCACATGGCAAGCAGCAATGTCACCAGGGTCAAGCTTTCCTAAAGACATTGGAACTGTGCAACTCAGCTTTCCTGAATTTAATATATTGGCATTCACGTTGTGCATTGAGCTAGGCCACAGTCTGCAAAACTAAGGAATAATGTTCCCTTGGAACCGATGTAGCCGTTTTCTCTTTTTAGAGGACCAAGTGGGAGCAGGTATGCCATCTATAGGACACTTATCAGTTCAAAAGGCCTAATCTCTTAAAATCATCTATTATTTCTTACCTTCATGAATTTTGAGGAGACACATCATTAATCACTTTACAGACTCCATGGTACTAGTACAGAGAACTGAACTGCCAACACAAGTTAAAATTAAACTTACATGTGTATTTATCAATTACAAGCTGTAATACGCGTAATGTAAGTCAGCCTGTGAAAGCCACCCATCGGTAGCAGCAGGTTAGTGTCAGGGAGCAGCGGGAGCTGGCTGCTCCACCAGGGAAGGAGAGCCCGGAGCCAGCGCTGACAGTGGCCTCACCAGCAAGGCCCCCATCCCAAAGCCCCCAGGTGAGGCAAGCAGAGCAAGTCTGACAACAGTAAGCAGGGTCAGCCGATAGTCCAGTGATCCAGACAAGTTTGTGGTGACGAGGCAGGTCCTAGGCCAAGCCAGGAAGCCAGCTGGGGATCAGGACCAGCAGGCCTACGGCCAGGCATGGGCACAAGTACCTCAAAGCTCACACAAAGGCCTGAGACGAAAGGGGGAGATCTCAAGGAGACCCCTCACAGCGCCTTCTCTTTTTTTTGTGTTCAAAACACATGTAGATGTGGCAGTTCAGGGCATGGTTTAGGAGACATGCTAGTGCTGGGTTGACAGTTGGACCTGATCCTAGAGGTCTTTTCTAACCTTCATGATTCTATGATTCTCGCACTACTCTCTTCATAGCAGTCTCACCCAAGGCTACGCAGCTGCACTGTGTCCGGGCTGGCCTCGAACGCAGGCAGCCAAACCCACTCCCAGGAAAGGAGAAGGGGCTGCCCATCCTGTTGGTGCACTCAGGGTCCTGACAGTTAGGAGGAAGCTCCTTCTTCAGCCCCATGGTCTAGTTCCTGGATGCCCCACTGTTGGTTTCCCCAGATGCGTACAACAGTGGAACTTCAGCCCATCCCAAAGTCCCAGTCCCTTCACAGAAATGCACAATAACTGCAGCATTCACACACCTGTTGAGTCTGTGTCATTGCCTGCCATGCCCTGTGCCTTCTGCACTTCAAGGGGAAAAACCTTTCTAAATGCCACTGATTTCACCAAATATCTACACCACAGCATAAACGACTTGCCTGCAAGCAGGCAAAACCCATCCACTTCTAAAATGTGGATTTGAGCAGGCAAGCCTCAGGAGCACACAAACAGGAAGAGTCTCAGTTAAACATGACAGTGGGCTAAAGTCATGGCCCCACAGGGCACAGCAAGCTCTCCCAGCATACCACAGACCAACTCAGCATAGGTCCATGGCTGAGGCACCAAAATCTCTGGGGTAAGCCTCCAGAAGACCTCAGGAGAAATAGATACATCTACAGCAGTATAGAAAACATAGGAATATACTAATAGCATGCTTCTATCCGCAAAGCAGGAATTTCTGAACTTAAGACTGTCCCATGCATGCTTGCACACTAAACACAGGAACACACTGAAGCAAGAACATCGCCCAGGAGCTTTCTGTCTGCCTGGAAAGCAGATGCCATAAAGCATGCTGAGACAGCGCTATGGCACCTGTCTCCGTAGTACACAGAGAAATATACCTCTTCCTGTTCCAGCTTGTGGTTGTACGTACAGCACCATGCTCCTCTAAAGACCAATGGTCAAATTTTTGCCTCTCAGAGTATGCTCAAGCAACACATACAAGCTGCAAATAGCCCTATACTTTTAAGAATAGAAAAAAAGAAAAAAAAAAAAATCTCAACAGCGCAGTACAGACCAAGCATATTCCCTGTTCATATTATCTCACAGGGGTAACCAGTTCACTGGGGCAGAGACTCCTCCGAATGCTCCAGTAATTCTGTTTCTGGCAGCATGGAGGCTGCCGCAAATTACTACCTTCCTCTGCGCCACGGCGGTTCCTTTGCCTTGGCTTATTAGCTTAACCCAGAAGTATGCCAACTTGGAACTAGAGGCTGATCTTAAAATCTTTCCTTAAATTTTAATAACAGAAAGAAAAACTGGCTTTCTTTTTTCGATCACACATTTATTCAGTCTGAACTCTGGCTTTACAAATGTCACAGTGTGCAAATGCCATACTGGTCATAGGTTGAATGTCTGAATAGTGACATCATGCTTTCTGATGTTCTGAACAAGCAATCCAATATCAAAAATCAAGGCCAAAGCCACAAAACCACTAATTTTAATTACCTTGAAACAAACAGAATAAACTTTCACCAGTTCTGAGCTGACATCTACTGGTAGAAGACTGCAACAGTGTAGGACACTGGACACAATCGGGAAATGCAGAGCACAATATTTTGTTAATGATCTCCAAGTGGTACCTGGTCAGTCACCTGGGATTCGAAAGGATGAGAGCTCATAAAAGTATAAATGTCAGGCAGATCTGCTGTGAGGGTAGCAATCTCTCACAGAGGGATCAGGCCTATAGCTGGGGGATGTAACTCCTCAATCATCACCTCAAGTTTTGCATTTCAAGCGTAACTTTGAGACAATTTTATTAATGCAAACAATTGTGCTGAAATTAATTTTAGTCAGATCTGCTTTGGGTTAGCTTAGATCATGAAGCGTATGAACACATAATAGCTTGCAACTGTGTTAGAGCAGTTCAAAAAGTTCTTAGGTCTCAGCTGAGGCACAGTAATTAATAACACATCCTCCTAGACAGCTGCAATGCGGAGTCAACCCAGCTTGCATAAAGCCACCACTGAACAGGGTTTAAAATTTCAAATTATGCTGAAATAAACCATGACAAAATCAGAAAAAGATGGTCTTCTCAGGAACCTGAACTAGAGTAAGAACATTGTTTCAACGAAATCAAGTCAATACGCAGGTAAGGCTGCGGGTGCATCTTTTCCACACCCAAGTTTCTCACATAGTGTAATGAAGAGATTGGCAGCGTTGGGAGCATCCAAACCTTTTAATACACATGAAAGTGGCACTCGAATTCCCTGGGGCTGATCATATGACAGCAGTACTGCCGCACCATAGCTGCACTTGAAAATTACTGCCACAGATTCTGTCCAAACTACTATAAATTATGCTATTTAACATATTTTACAGAGCAGAAATTAGATACCTAGTTTATGACTAAACATGTAAGATTTTATAATGTACTGTAGCTTTAGGTGAACATTAGAGGAGCTCCCAGAAAAGAACAGGTCCCTTTCTGACATATTCAAAGAGGGCATCCCATGAAGGAAAAGAAAAAGGTAAAAAAAAGGTAAAATTCAGGCTCAATATGCTGTTTTGTTTCTCCCATTTTTTGCACCTAATTGGTTCTAATAACCACAAACTTTACACAAATTTAGTGCTGATATGGAGCATCAACACCCTGGGGAGTACAAAAAAACCCATACTGAACCACCCAGTCATTTTCCCTTGGCAACCTATTTAAACCTTTGGTTCTGAAAAGCACGGTGAGAATTTGGTTCAGCCAGTTTTACACACTGCAAAAAGAGCTCCCTTTTCCACATTAGGGGAGTTTGTAAATTTTTTTTCTCCATTCTCTCTCTATGCCTAAAGGACACAGCATGGGACAACACAGATTTGTACTTGAACTCTTCAGAATAATGCATTAAAGTCCTATACAGAGAAGGCCTCACACCAGTCTTTTAGTAACTGAGGGCTTCTTTTTATGCTCAGCGTACAGAGGAATGGGTGCTTCCACAGGATACTTTCAAAGTAGAGTAGCCCCCATATGCACATTCAGGTGCAGTCTCTATGAGGAGGTAATTAGTGAAGGGAATATGAGTAAAGAAAGAACTTAGAAGATCCAGGGAGTAAGCAGACATCCTTTACTGATGCAGTGGACAATAAAGCCAGGCAGAAGCAAAGCAGCTGGAGGGGCACATTTGTTTTGGGCAAGAAGATGAAGCACCAGAAGGGAGAGCAAGACAGAGGCTGCTCATCTGCAGGCTGCTGGAGATCAGGAGAGCAGCAGCAAGGGTACAGGGAACATCTCACTGGCTGAATGTCAGAAATAATTGACTCAATTGTAATAAAAGGGTTTAGAAATTAATTTTCAGGGAGAGAAATAGGCAGTTGCCAGCTCCATCAGCTGATGATGTAATATGGCCCCAAACAGGGATCATTCTGCAATAGTCCCTTGGTTAGACAGTAGCTGAAGGCTGAGTTCATAGAATCAAAGAATGTCCTGAGTTGGAAGGGACATTTTGTCCAGGAGGATACTGTGAGAGACAGTATTGAAAACTTTACTGAAATCTAAAAATATTAAATCTTCCAAAGCTTCCTTTGGTCAACTAGGTAGGTAACCTTGTCGTAGAAAGAAATTAAGCTGGTTAAGCAGGACTTTCTCCTCATGAACCCATGCTGGCTGGGACCAATGACTGTGTTGTCTTTCAGGTGTTTTTCAATAACTTCCAGAATAATCTTCTCCATAATTTTGCCAGGCACAGAAGTGAGACTGACAGGCCTGTAGTTACTGGGATCATCCCTGTTGTCCTTCTTGAAGACTGGGACAACGTTTGGCAGCTTCCAGCCAGCTGGGACCTCTCTAGATTCCCAAAAGCATTGAAAAAACCATTGAGAGAGGTCTCATTATGACATCAGCTCTTTGAGTACCCCCTGATGAATCCCATCAGGCCCCATCAACTTAGAGGGATCCAGCTGGAACAGCAAGTCCCACACAAGTTCAGCATTGACTGGGAGTTTATCGTTCCCACAATCATAGAATCATTAAGGTTGGAAAAGACCTCTAGGACCACCAAGTCCAACTGTCAACCCAACATTACCATGTCTCCTACACCATACCCAGAAGTGCTGTGTCTACATGTCTCTTAAATACACCCAGGGATGGCAACTCCCCCACCTCTCTGGGCAGCCTGTGCCAGTGCCTGACTACTCTTTCAGTAAAGAAATTCTTCCTAATATCCAATCTAAACATCCCCTGATGCAGCTTGAAACCATTTCCCCTTGTTCTATCTCTAGTGACCTGGGAGAAGAGACCAACCCCCACCTCACTACAACCTCCTTTCAGGTAGCTGTAGAGAGCAATAAGGTCTCCCCTCAGCCTCCTCTTCTCCAGGCTAAGCATGGTTCTCTAGCCCAGGGCTCTGGGGGTCCCAGAGCCCATTATCAGTGTTGAAGACTTGGGCAAAGAAAGCATTAAACATCTCTGCTTTGTCTATGTCCCTGTTTGTGAGGTGACCATGCTCATCAAGTAATGGGCCAATGTTATTTCTGGCTTGCCTTTTGCCATTAACATATTTCAAAAAGCTGATTTTTAAATACAACTTCAAATATGGCTGGTCCTCACAGTACTGGCCAGCTTCAACTTCAGTCGAGCTTTGGCCACATAATTTTCCTCCCTACAGTGGCAAACAGCATCTCTGTTGTCCTCCCGTGTCACCTGACCTTGCTTCCACTGGCCATATACTTTCTTTTCTCATCTTACTTCTAGAAGAATACCCCTGATAAGCCAAGTCAGCCTTCTGCCTCACCTGCTTGACTTCCTACATTTTGGAATTGCCTGCTCCTGTGCTCTTAGCAGGTGGTACTTAAAGTGACCGGCACTGATGGACCCCAGCACCTTCAAAGGCCTTTCCCCAGGGGACCTTACTAAGTAGTTCCCTGAGCAACCTGAATTCTGCTCTCCTCATGTCCAGAGTTGAGGTCTTGCTGGCCATTTTCCTCCTGTTACCATAGATTTTAAACTTGACGGCTTCATGGTCACTGTGGCCAAGGTGGCCACCAATCACCACTTCACCCACAAGACCCTCTCTGTTAATAAGCAACAAATCAAGGAAGGCACCTTTCCTGGTCGGTTCCCTTAGTACCTGTACCAAGAAGTTATCGTTATGGTTTAGGAACCTTCTGGACCTGTTTGTCCCAGCTATGTGGTATTCCCTGTTGACATCTGACAAGTTGAAGTCCCCCATAAGGACAAGGGAGATGACTTTGAGGCATCCCTTTGTTCCTTAAAAAATAACTCATCAGTGTCATCCTGCTGGGTGGCCTATAGTAGACTCGTACAACATCAGCTTCTTCTGCCCCTTAATCCTCACCCAGAGGCTCTCAGCTGTGCCATCGCCAACTGCAAGCTCTGTGCATTCCAGCTCCTCCACTACATACAATGCCGCCCCTCTGCCTCGCCTGCCCTGCCTATCCCTCCTGAAAAGCCTGTAACCACCCATCATGGCACA
Source organism: Phalacrocorax carbo (assembly GCF_963921805.1). NCBI lineage: Eukaryota > Metazoa > Chordata > Aves > Suliformes > Phalacrocoracidae > Phalacrocorax > Phalacrocorax carbo. The sequence goes on from NC_087518.1 coordinate 58,249,343, forward strand.
CCAGTCACAGGACTCATCCCACCAGGTTTCACTTATGCCAATGACGCTATATCTCTGGGACTGGGCCAAGGCTTCCAGCTCCCCTTACTTGTTCCTCATGCTGCGTGTATTTGTGTAGAAACACTTCAAGCATGGTTCATTGTGCCCATCTCCACGCGGAGCAGTCTGAAGAGTCTCACTAGCATGCAGCTCCTCCACCTTTGTCATGTCATCCCGTTGCTCATTGCTGACTAGCCTGGGATTGTCCCTTTTCCCCTTCCAATCCAGTTTAAAGCTCTATCAATCAGCTCTGCTAGCTCCTGAGCAAAAACCCCTTTTCCCCTTCAGAGAAAGGTGCATCCTATCAGACACCAGTAGACCTGGTGATGAACATCCCATAATCAAAAAGACTAAAGTTCTGCCAACGACACCAGCCTCGGAGCCATGTGTTGATCAGCTGAGTCTGCTTGTTCCATTCAATATTCTTCCCTGCCACTGAAAGGATCCAATAAAATACTACCTGAGCACCTGACCCTTCAACCAACTGCCCCAAGGCTCTGAAATCCCTTCTGATTGCCTTTGGACTCCTCTTTGCTACCTCTGCTGACATGAAGAACCAGTAGTGGGTGACGGTCTGAGAACCCTAACAGACTAGGGAGTTTCCTAGTGACGCCTCTTACCCCAGCCCCAGGAAGGCAGCAGACTTCCTTGTGGGTTGGGACACACTTCCCTGTCTGGTCACCATATCAGACCCTCCGTTCCTCTCAGAAGAGAGTCACCTATGACAACTACCCTTCTTTTTTTCTTAAAATGAGTGGTTGTGATGCAGGGGGTAGGCTGCCTGGACAACCCCTCTATCCCAGAAATACTAATGAATTAATGAACTGTGAGATTTCTCTAGTAAGTGAGACCACTCTAATGGGTGAGCAAGGCAGCAGCAAGCAGGAACAGGGATGCTTTCAGGGATGGATGAATTTCTTCACTGTAGTTTCCTGTATATGCCAAAGACATGCCTGTAAAACTTCCATGGGTACCTTGCCATAGAGTCTCAGATGAACACAGATTTATAAATAACTGGGAAATTGATAAAGTGAGTAAAACGAATAACACAGGGCAATGACACTCCGCTGTCATTTACCCTGACAGAAACCTAAGGCAACTCTGTTGAAGTTATTAGAGTTATTCCAAATTTACAGCGTATGAGAGCCAAATTTGGCCTATAAATTAAAGCAGTAGTCATCAACTTCAATTTCTATGTCTTGCTGTGATGCAGAACTGACTTCTGTAATCACATTTTGTTTGTGGGGAGCTTCAGTCCCCGTTATTCTGTTTCCCATGGTTTTTGAAGTATTTGTTACTTGCATAGTTATGTATGGTGTCACAGCATTCACAGAGTGAAGCAGAGCTTTAAATGCTCACTGGGAGAACAAAATTAACATGCTCTAAGTGAATACTTTTGGGAAATACCATTCAACTGTAATAAATTAAAACAAATCAAAGTCTTCATTCATAAGGTTTCAATTTTGTTTGCATTTCACATGTTATGAGGCTGATTCAGCAGGCTCGGAGCAACAGCCAAAACCACAAAGTAAGCATATATCAATGTGAATTATTAACACATGCATCAAACCAATGCTACTATCTAGGATAGTGCTTTCCATTCATGATTAAACCTAGAACGTGCTGAAAGGTAAGTGGGGGGGGTGGGGGAAATAAAAAAAGAGTGACAAGGATAGGATTTATAAATTACTTTGCCTTACTTACCCCAGTTTCTCCCTAAGATCTTATTTGCAGAACACAGCCCACACCATTCTGCAACGTGTTTACTTTAGTTCCATGTTACGCTCCAAACACAATATTGTGAAATGCAGTGAAACATGCAGCGGCACCTCTAAGGTTATTTTTAAACTAATAATAGGAAGTAACGCTACAGTAACTCAGACGGCATGTCATGAAATCTTATTCAGAACAGATCTAGGTGGGCACAGTTCAGAGAACTGCTACTGCTATGTCAGCCAGTGCGCTGCCTCCAGGGAAGTACCCGAGCATTTCAGGAAGAGGTACAATAGATAGGAAGGCTATAGGCAGCTGCTGGTATCTTAACCACCGTATCACCTTACATTATAAGCAAGGGAGAGAAGAGGGTTCTTTTAGTATAGATATCTATGAAAATACAGCTTCCTATTTCCTTTTTCTTTTTTTCCCATTTAATATTTTAATATTACTAGAAAGAACAGGATCGATTTTTAAAAACTTAATTCTGACCCAAACTCATTACCTTCCTTATCATAAAGACTCCAGTGTTATAAAGTGTTGTTTCATGTTGGCAAAGCATGATAACCTCCATGCTTCTAAATCAAACTCACTCTTTATATAAAAATTTTATCCAGACATGACTATAACCACTATCCTTTGCTCACAAAGACTTATTTCTTGACACCTTCCTGTTCCTTTCTCTTGCAGCCACAGACATTTCCTTCCCAGTTTCACCTTGGCTGCGCATTCAGTATTACACACATACAACACATTTCTAGTTTTGCTGAGCCTCTTGCTGCTCATCTAGGAATAATAATAAGGAAACGTTGCCATTTCCAAAGATAAGATTGTATTTATCATTTCAAAGTGATGTATGGTAAAGGCATATCAGTGGCAGGCAAAAGTTTTCATAAAGGAGAATTTCCGTCAGATGGCACATACTATGGCAACTCTAGAAACTATATCTGGAATATGATCTCATATGAAAGAGATAAGGGTTACTCAGTGAAACAATTAGTGTTCTAAATGCTAAGGAATAGGAGCTGAAAATCCAGCTATCCTTAAGACATAGCCTAAACATTTTATGGTACAGAACGTGGTTGCTGGTGGCAAGAGAAGATTAAACTCAGTGAGCCAAGAGGCCCTCTTAGTCACACTTTAAAAAAAAAACCAAACAAACCCTCCTTGTTAGCTCAAACTAGGTACCCAGATTTCTTCGTGATAATACTGTTGTTTAATTTCTGAACCTCAGTTGATAATACATAATAGCCCAGCATGCAACTGGCATAATTTATCACCACTAGGCAATTTTAACGTGGATGTTTATAATCAGGAAAAGTTCATCATGATTCTGAGATAAATTAATATCTGTAATAGAAATTCTCACCAAAATGTATAAAACTTGCAAATCTCAGCTAATGTGATCTATAGCAACTGAAGAACATACCCTGTAGCAAGACACCATGTTTTATTTAAAGATGACAAAAAATATATAGTGAACTATTTCACATCTCCTTAGCAAGCATTTAAAAAATTGCCCTTTTACCCACAGGACCTTCAAATTTCTTTGTTCAGTAGGTCAAATCCCACTCATAACATATTTTCTGCCTTTGGAGGCATTTAAGAATGATCAGTGATACTTGCTTTAACACACTAAGGAGATGAATCATTTCAAACATAATATGCAACCCAGAGCCACAATCTATTTCTATAATATTCATCACATTTAGGGAGACCCAGGCTACTACCTCATACATTGTCTTACAGTCTCCCAGATAGAAGTGATTCAGTCTTTGCTGAATAAGGTATCTTCAGAAAGATGCAGCCTAACCCACCGCGGGAAAAGAAAACTGTCAAGAAGTCTGCCTCTGAAACACTACTCTATTTCCGCCATCCTATCAGTCTTGTAACAATTCATTTTCTGGAGCATGTCGGGTATGTTATTCTAATCTCTCACGTGAGTGGATGGCACTAGGACTGTTGTGGAAATTGCGGATACTGGGTGAGGACAAAAGCACAGAGGTGACCTCCTCTTTCGTCCTCTTCTCCTCCCTGCCCAGTTACCATCTTTGGGAAAGCTGCCAAAAGTAGCATTAGCAGCTATCTGCCCGCAGGTCACCGACAGCCAGAATCAGAACCTGGAGCAAGTGCTGAGGCTGAGGAACCAGCAAGGAACACCACAACATTTTTCAAGTCTTTTTTCAACGTCATATTTAAATTAAACAAAAATTATTATAATACACGCTTTTTCAGCTTACTTCATCAACAGATACACAAAGGTAAAGGTAGTGATTTCTTTGAGAGAGAGTTTTCTAAGTGATTACAAGCCAAACCAGTATAATTTTTAAACATAGCGTTTCCCCATTCACAGCATAGCCTAGTAAATCCAGCTGATTTATATTTTTGCAAGACAAAAACACATTCAAAGGAGGATTAAGCAGTCACAAGCCATAACTTAAAGGCAGAGAGCATAGTAAGACAGCAAACAAAAACACTTAATGGGCAACATCTTTTCTTTTCTTTTGTCAGTACCCTTCCCGTCTCACTGTCTAACCCCATCAATAGTAACAAAACAGTCTTCTAGGAAGAAGATCACTCAGTTCAACAAAACCTAAGGCCCGCTTATAGAGGATTCCACTCCCTTTTTTCTTGCTTGACTTCATTAAGCAAGGTTTCTATTACTTGCTCAGCTTCAAATACAGGAATCATTTCCATCTCAGTAAAAATATCCCCTTCCAGCCACCTGTAAAGAATAAACCTTGCATTACCTATTCCCAGATCGGTAGAGGTACCAGAGGAAGTAGCTGTTTGCTGCTTCCCCCCACAACTTCATCCATATGCTCCTAACAGATTGGGCTGCTTAAGTCAGAATACATGCTGGATCTACCTAGATATTTTAGATCATACACCAATACTTCATGCTTTTACCAGGAAAAAAAAGTCCAAGTAAAGTTGGCCTAGTAACCAGGACATCTTGTGGACAAAGAGAAAAGGGAAGAGGGGAACAGGAAGAGAAACAAAAGCATGTAGATTAATCACTTGCATGATAAAAATCCAAACTGGTTTTGGCCCCAAGTTGACACACATACCTGAAAGAAACAATAGATTAAATACAAATCTGATTTCTGTACTACAGCATGCCAGGCCTAAAATTTTCAGGTGTACTGAGAGACACAAAAGCTTAGTCAATAGCCAAAATTCAAAACAAGCTGGCTAAATTCAAAGTCTTTACAACTTTAATGACAACAAATCAAATTTATTAGGAAACAACCTGGTCCTCACTTTTATGCTACAAGAGGATTTACTAAATATATTTGGGTTTAAATTTAAGAAATGGAACTGGAAAGAAAAGGAAACTGCAAACACTGTAAAGCCCTTAACCAGATACACTATTTATACATTCCCATTATACCACAACACAGTATGGCTCAGAATAGTTGATAAAAACATAAATATTTCCATTACCATTAAACATAAGACTTTAAAACTAAGATAAGAAAATCAAATCAAAATTAACATAAGCAAAATCACTCATGTTTTTGCATCCCTCCACCTTGTTTTATCAACTAACTAGTGAGTAAGTCTGGCATAAATAACTACCTGGTGTGTCTTAGGCCCTAGCAGCTGTTCTTATTTTATACTGATAACTTTACAATGAGAACTGCTGATAGGGCAGGGTTTAGTTAGGGCTGCAGGTGTGTGCTGGAGAGCAAAATGAGGGAGTGAGTAGATTATAAAGACCTCTCTGTCTGTCTTTGAAAGTTCTAGTCTTCTTTCACCTTTTGGGTGGGGAAGAAATGAGTTGTGGCTTTCTCTAACACTAAGGTAAAAAGATGTCTGGTCTGCTCTGAGAATGGTAGTTAAGTTTTGGATTGCCCAAGGCTAGTAAGGCTGGCTGGTTATGGTAGTAGCTGTTAAGTCAGTGGTTTCTCAGAATCTAATATTTATGTGGCTTGTCTCTATAACTAATGTTTGTTTGCTATATCCCAGGGGAGGTCCTAAAAATAGTGCAATTCTATTTTATGGGTATGGGGATAGCTGTCCTGAAAGAAGAGATTGTACTACTTTGAGTAAGGAGGCTGTGCTCTGTTCTGGGTGGCCTTAATATATCAACCTGTGGGGAGTTCAATATTGTTTATAAAATTTCTATGTGATAATTGACTATCAGCTAAACAAAACCTGTTAAAAATGCCTTGAAGCATGAAATGTGTAGAGTCTGGTAGACTGTATACTTCTGTTCTATATGTGGTATGCTAACATTTCCCTGAGCTGCTGTTCCTGACTAGTAGGATGATATATGTAGACTCTATGTTGATAGCTATAATGCTGAGATAAAACAAGGAGAAATAGCCACCTTTTCAGTAGGCAAGCTAATGCCTGCTTTTAGAGAGTTATCAGTGATAACAAATAATCTTTCCTTTAAAAAAAAAGCTTGATTATCATAAGATGTGATAGTTTGCTGAAAGTCTTGATTTCTCTAGCGATGTGAGCTATTTTCTTTTTACTCTTAAACTGAAAAACCTACCTCTATCAGGTTAGCTAAAAACTTCAAATTGGTCCTTAAGGAAACACTCAAGGCTTTTCTTCTGAGACTGCTTGACCTTTGGGACTTGCCTCAGCAGCTCAAGGATGCGTGGGGCTAGGAAGGGGTGGTTTGAAAAACATCAAACAATCTAGCTGGCTGGAATTCCATCACACTTTTATTTCAGTATGTAAACTTGGGTTTTATTTTAAGCTAGAGAAGAGCCCTGTGTGACTAGGGAGAAGTGCACAAGGGTAGTAAAGGAGGGATTGACCAAAACATAAACCCTTCTCTATCCTTTAGAAGATGTAGTCTTAGCTCTTTTGTTGGCATGGAAGTTAGTTTCCACAGCATAAATTAAGGTTTTTGAAAGCTAGGCTTCTAGGCCCAAGACACTGTTATGTACACAAAACTTGAATCTCCCGGTTTCCTTGGGCACACTTGATGCCAAGTTCGAGTTGCCTTCAAGTCTCTATTGTGCTAATTCATAAAATGTTCAAGAAATTGAATGTTTATGTTCTTATTTCAGTACTAAATATTTATCTGATTTTTATGATAGGATTTTTTTAAAGTTCAAACTGTAATCTTTCCCTTCCTGTCATCAATTTCTAGTCTCTGCTTCAGCTGTGGAAAGTGAACTTGCACTTTATATAACAAAATCTTTTTGTGGCAGAAAGAATCAGTGAAAAATGGTAGCATGGCCTAGTAGATGAAAATTGTCATCCAACAGTGGATGATGGGCTTGGCTGGGTTGTGGGTTCTTAAAACTGCCTCAGAAGTCTTCAGAATTCTTCTAATACTGACAGTTACAGGAGAGGCAGATCATGTGTGTGTCTAGATTTTTTCATTCGAAGATATTTATATTGGTGAAAAGGTTAGCATTTAGCATGATATGTGGTGGTGCAAACTATATAAATTTTTCTTGCTTAAGGTGTAATATATATGGAGTTCAACTGAAGTTTTTCAGCTTTTTTGACTTGTTTTAACTTCTGTTGTAAACTCTTGCTGGTTCAAGAAATGCCATATAGCAGTAGAAATGGTTTATGTTCAAATCAGCTGCTCTTGGGACTGGATACAACTATGTTTTTTGAGGGTCAGAGCGTATATTCCTTTAAATACAAAACATACACTGGGGTGGAGAGAAAGGAGGATACCACATAGTTGTTTGTGCATGTTATAAGATCTTTGTATGTCTGCAGTGCTGGAAAGGATGAGGAAATATCAGTTTCTGTAGCTGTTGTTCCCTTCATCTTTGTGCTTTCCTCCTTCCCTTCTTCTGCTTCTTCCTGGAGTACACAAGTTAACTCAATATTTGGAATTTTCTTGGCCTTCCAGGCTTTAAACTCAGCATGAAACTTTCCATTAAGTTCTGGTCCTTTCTTGTTTTGGATGCTGCTACCTGCTTGTGTGTCTCTATCTGGGGGGAGGAAAAAAAGGCCAAGCCTGAGATTGTATACTTAATAATGAAAATTACATTTGTGTTCACTTTTCACGTTAGGCAGGTGTTGCTATTTTCCAAGGCATGCAAACCTTAAATGTGTGCAGCAAACTCTACAAAACAAATGGATGTTGCTTGCACAATATAGATGCCTTAACTGTGGTAGTGCATCAACAGGAGTCTGAGCTTGCTGCTGGCTTGTGCCAGGCAAGACTCGCAACTTACTTGAAGGACATTGCCAGTAAGGTTGTTCTCAATACTGCAGCTGACTGGGTTCCCTCTGGGTAGCTATGGGTGCCCTCAGCTGAAAGTACAGAATGAGTGGTCTGAAAGAGTAGGTTAGACAGCTACTGGCCTCTCCCTAGGAGAAAGTATGTTGCTGCAATATTGACAACTGCAAAAATGCAATGCATTTTGTGCTGTATTATTAGCGCCTCAGCACCTGAGACCAAAATGATATGTAGGTAACAGTTTAAAACTCCTAACTTACCTGTAAGGAGGTAGCTGGGACTTGGGTCTTTTACGGGGAGGTATTTTGAGTTATGGTGTTTCTAAGCCCCTCTGGAAGGAAAGAGCGGGCGCAGGGAAAAACATTAGATTGTGAAGTCACTTTTGAATTAATAAAAGAGACCAAGTACATGCTCCAGTACCTACCACTGTATCAACTAGCTTTGCAAAAGCAGGCAGCAGAGAAATGCCTAACTTCAGGGTGAGCACGCTGTCAAGCACAAGGCAGACTCTATCTCTTCTCCCTGTAGAGTGCAAGCTGTTTTGCACACACGTACCCTGGCAGCTGAATATCTCATTTGAGGAAAATGAGGCTCCCTTTGGGTTTCTGAAGTTTGCTTTAGAGTAAGTGCTAGATTTGGTCTCATCAGAAGACACATGTGATAGGATGATTATTCTCCAAGTTAAAATGAACACAGCTTGTTAATTCTACAACTTGAATCTAAAACGTCATGCCTAAACTGTTAAAATTGTTCTCTTGAGTGAAATCGGTTTCACGAAAAATAACAGTAGTTTTGATACCTGCTTTACTGTGGACAACAAAACAATCTGATCTTGTACTAAAATTATTACTGATGTAGTGTCTATGTAGGTATGCTGGCTCATAGCCCAGAATTGTTCCTGGTATTAACAAATCAGGTTTGATACACTTTCCTTACTTAAGAGAAAAAAAAACTTTTACCTTGATGGCAGTACTGTTCAATGAAAGATGCCTGCATTCTGTAAATTACTGGACTGAACACATGGGGGAGAAATCAGAACAGCTCTCTAGCTTCAAGAGCTGTTTGAGAAGAGGCATGCTTTTGAATGCTGAAATAAAGAACAAGGATGAAAATGTAAGATGTGTGATAAGTAATGTCTGATGGGATGTTACAGTTGTAAGAGTGGGGCATAAATACTATTCTAGCAGTGTGCTGATATCAGTACCTATCTAGCTTATCATGACCTTTTCCAAAACTCATTAAATACTTTATACCACAAAGAATGATCAGATTTTTTTTAGCAGAAAGCAGGGCAAATTGAGAATGGAGTTAAGTAATGCCTGATCAAGTGAATGCACAAAAAGAAACTTACATTGGTAAACCAAGGAACTAATGTTAGAATGAGGAAAGTATGGTGCTTTTTTGTCTTAATAGAGAGAAGAAAGTGAGACTCTAGACTGAGTGTTTGTAACTCAGTAATGAGCTAAGAAGGGAGGCAAGGACTCAAACTTCTGTAACTGTGTTTGGTGAAGGTCTTGCCTAGCGTAGTGCTGGTGTTCCGCACCCCAAAACACAGCCTCTGCCATTCCTAAGTACCTGCATGTTCTGCTCCAGCACAGCAACACTGCGCTGGTGACAGACAAATTACCATGGTTGCTCCTTGCAGTGATCTTTAAATGATTCAAAACTGTTTGGTGAGGGGAATGAATCTTTTATAGTCCTCTGTGACATTTCAAAGCTGATGCACAGTGGCAGAAAATACTGTTGTGATATACAAAAACTTTAAAAACACTGTTTCAAAATATATTTATGCTAAAATATTTTCTCAGCAGTTGTAGGACTTTTGTGTGCTGACTCAGCTGAGACGCATGAGGAAGGTAATACCTAGCTATTGTTGAGACTTGTAGCGTGTGATGTAAAGCTGCTTCTTAGGTTAAACCTCTTCTATAGGGCTCCATCTGTGGAGGGTGGGACACAGAGGATGTGTTCCTAGACTTTGATAGATGAAGCTTGGTAAGGAAGCTTATTTCCAAGGAAGTCTTACTGATTTCACCATGCCTCCTCTTTAAGCCTTTACAAATATAGCTGTTTAACCTAAAGAACGGGCATCTAGTGTCCAGCCCATCAGTTACGCACTGTAAAACAAATGTGTCTTGGTTAAATCATGAGGGTCTGCCTGTGACTTAGAGTACTGACATGCCACAAATAGAAGTGAACATGTAAACAGCACTAAATCTAGGTAACTTCAATGAATACTATTTATTTTTCTCTTTTTCCCCTCCAGGTTAGATGTGTAATGAAGATCTCTGAACAAACAGATACATGAACCTGCTAAAGATGTCTGTTCCAAGCCAACACCGTTCTATTATTATTAACCCTCCTCCACCAGAATATATAAATAACAAAAGTAGTGGTCGTCAAACAAATCAACTTCAATACTTACAGAGGGTGGTCATGAAAGCCATGTGGAGACACAACTTTTCCTGGCCATTCCATCAGCCTGTAGATGCAGCAGCACTGAATCTTCCTGTAAGAATAATTTTGGAATTGGAGTAGTAATACATTATTACAGGACTTGTGAACTAACATTAATTTAAAAGAGGTTTTTTCTGACGCAGCAGATCATGGAAGACTTTTGCATAAGAACTGCTTTCATTAATCGAAGTCTGCAAGAATAATGTGTTTTCTTCTTGGTTTATACTAAATGCTGCATCTTTGTTCATTTGCTTTTTGATCTGAGACAGATTTCTAAGGGAAAATAAGAACGCTTAGACAGGCCTCTTAAAGTTTTTGGATGTTGGTATCCTGTTGTGTCATCTCTCCACCTCCCTGCTGGTTTAGTTGTATTTCTTACTGCTCCATATAACAAGTATTTTCTTTTGCCTTTGGTTTTATATCACTTGCCTGAACATGGTCCTCTGCCCCCTGCTCTGGGTGTGCCTGCTCAAGCAGGGGGTAGGACGAGGTGATCTCCAGAGGGCCCTTCCAAACCCTACCTTCTGTGATTTTTTTTTTTAATAGGCGGCAGCCCGCCTTTTTCAATGTCAAATATTTATGATGGTAAAGCAGATCTGATTGACCTTTAGGGAAAATAGGCAAATCTGGACCCAGTTTCATGCACAGAAGTAACTACACTTACACTGCTACTTAATTTCAAATCAACCCTAGCATCTTGCTCTGAATTTTCTAGACGAATTAAATGTCCCTGCAAAAATAGGGAAAAGATAGTGTTCTCATCATACCACAGTGGTAGGACATTCTTCCAGAAAATAGAATATCTGATGCTTAAATTCTTGTCCTGTGTTACCTTGGGAGTTTTATTTATGTTACAGTTTAATAGCAACAAAATTAATGCACATAATGTCTTGTGACAAATCATCTTAATTCAGGTATCTTTAGATTCCAGTTTTGGATCACCTCAGCTTCTTCAGCCAAATCAAAACACTGGCTATATACACAAGGGTATTTCAAATGACCTGGAAGATACTGCTTTTGTAGATAAGAAGGTGTTAAATAAAACCAAAACCATGGTACATTTCCTTCAACTTTTTTTTCTTCCCAGCTTAAGCAATTGTATTTAGTGTCCTCAAATTTCCAAGACTAATTCTCCAAAATCATTGCTTCTGCTTAGAGCAGACAAAAACCTTTATCTGCAGCTGTTCCTCATGACAAACTCATTTGGTCAGTTTGTCCAAAAGCACAGTCAAAGTGGCTATCTTTCTGCATTGTTCCTTACCCTTTTTCCTTCTTGGAAGGAACTGTCACTTAAGGTTAGTATTAAGGGTCATTCAATCAGAGTTGTAGCAACATTTGCAGCTGGCCTCAGGCCAGTTCTGCCTCTCTGGATTTCTAAGGCAGACACTTGACTTCTAAAAGTATGTGTTAGTTCAACTACTGCAGAATAACAAGGATGTATGTCCTTGCCTCCATGGCAAGGGCAATGACGGTATCTGCTGCCTTTGCCCCTCCTCCAGGTGTTAGAAGATGAAGAATGGACAATAATTATTAGCTGCATGATTTAAGTTTTCTTGGTTTTGTTTTGGTAAACCTAACAGTCTGCATTATGATGTATTTAGGTTTTTATTTTACCAAAACAGATTGCACTCTTGACGTAGTAGTAAGTTCACACAATTACAATGTATAAATGAACTTAGCGGGGATATTTGTGTTCCAATTTCTTGAATGCACCAGCAGGAAATTAGCCTCATGTTCTTAATCACAAGCTTTTAGCCACAGTTCACATTCCAGCTGCCTTTCAGACTTATTGCCACATCTTCACTAGACTAACCCTGAGAGGAGAGCCAATATAGCCCAGGGGATGAAGTATTTGATCAGCAACTGTGAAAACTTGGCGGTTTCTTTTTGTCAGTGACTAGGTCTTTGTCTTTGTCAAAGTGTGTCTTTGGCTTCTTTTCCCCTGGTTCCATAAACTGAAGTGCCACTTCAGGTAAATGGCTTTGAGATATGAGAAGTGCATATACTTTTCCTAAGTACTACTAACAGTATAGCTCTGGTTCCTATTGAAATAAGTATTCTTTGGGGCTTTGAATGGTGGAAGTTATACAAAAGAGCAAGAAGAAAATATCAGGTAAAGACTTTCTGAACACTTACTTCTGCAGTACCTATGATTATAGGGGAAAGTTTTCCTTTAAATAAAATATTCCTTCCAACATAATGCAATTCTCCTCTCTTGCAATTTAACTTTGATAACTAAATGTGTAAGAATCTTCCTGTCCTAATATTAAAGGTATCTATTGTGTGACTAACTCTTTCAAAACCACAGGATTATTACAGTATTATAAAGAAACCTATGGACTTGAACACCATTAAAAAGCGTCTGGAACACAATTACTACACAAAAGCTGCAGAATGCATTGAAGACTTTAAAACAATGTTCTTGAACTGCTACATATATAACAAGGTATGCAAAATGCAACCTCTTAGCAGTAGCCAATTCTATTGGACAATAAATCAAGTCTAAAACAAGCAAAGGGTTATTACAGCCTGCACTAAATCCATCAATGTCTTCATGATTTTTTGAAACTATCTTGTCTGGGAGGTGGGGGGCTTTGTTGCTGGGACTGACTGAAGGCACATAAGTGAAGTCTAGCCTGCTGTCACAACAACTGAGTGTATAATGTTTTCTGCACAAGGAATCTGCCTGCAAAATCTGTGCTTTGGTTGCAGAGCTCATAAACACCAAGCACTGTGTAACTGCTATACAAGTTTAAGGCTAGCAACCCTGAGCTACGCTCCACTCCTCCAAGTTTGACTAACCTCACCTGAAGGGTGAGCATCTCCCTGCACTTGGATGTTTGTTGGCTGTGTCGTAGTATCTTTAAGCTTCAACAGCTTTCTTCAGAACATAGGACTGAATAAGGGAGTTACAGATCTGCTCCCTTTTTCCCTTTGCTGTGGGAAGTATGTGGATATAAAGCAAGTAGGACTGTGCAATGGGACAGTGGGAGAAAGAGTATTTCAGTCATGAAGCAACTTGTTTTAAAGGGAGTTGCAGGGGTGGTGAGGACTTGTAGACCTCTCTGGTACTGATGGCTTGTTTCAATCTGTTGGAATAGGATTCTGTAGGCTGTTTATTTCACAAGGTAGCCCTCTGTTACTGCAGCCTGTCCTTTACTTAATGTTACTGACTGTTTTGCAGCCTGGTGATGACATTGTGTTTATGGCCCAAGAGCTAGAAAAAGTGTTTATGCAGAAAATAGCCCAAATGCCACCAGAAGAAAGACTAGTGACTCTCAACAAAGGAAAGAGAAAAGGAAAGAAGCCAGAAGGTAAGGCCTCTATTACGTGTTGAATTGTTAATGTATTAAGTAAAAGTTGGAAACAGGAAATCCTCTGCAGCTTATCCCAACTCAACCCTGGAGCAGTCAGGGTGTTCTCCACTCTACCCAGAACATACCAGACAAGTAACAATATTACTAAAGGCTTTAGCAGATTCAGTGTAATAATATTAATTCTAATTAATCTACCTAATACTAGTAATAAAAATAATTCTAATTAATTAATACACAATCTTTTTATAGCTACTAGCTAAATTTCCTATTTTCTACTGGTGACGTGTGTTTAAGAGGGGGTAAAAATCAGAATCAGCGACTTCACCAGTAGTGTAACAGCATAGCTTCACAGGCAAACTTCTGGTGCAATGCAATGCTCTTGCCCACGAAAAGCATGATTCAGTCAAGACATCTCAAGCTTATGAGGAAATTACATAGTAAGTGCTTGAAGTGACATTGTGAAGCCTAATTGCAAGGGGCCAGCTGATTAGCTGCAACTTACTACTCTTCACTGATTTCCTATGCCTTTTTAATTGCTCTTATAACCTGTTTCACTTCTACAAAGTGCTCATTTCTACAACTAAGCTGTCAACATTGCCAAAGATTAAATATTTATACTGATAGAAGTAAGACTATGCAGTGCCTGGAATCACATGTGCACCTCAGTGGGTTAATCTGGAGACCTCTAAGGTAGTCCTCCAAATTGGCCTGAAGGTACTGCTGTCAGTTATTGAGGAAATGTTAGCTGTCTTGAAAGAACTGCAACATTTCTTCAGCCTGACACCTCTTAACTACTTGCCTTCTGACAGCCATGAAGCAGTGATCTTAGCTAGCTCAGTTCATACTCAGTCACTTAAGAGATGCTATTTAGCTATGATGATTTAGTTCTGCAACTACACAGCTCTTCAGGGTCTCCTGATGGCTTCATTTGCTTCCTCTTACTGCTGTTTGTGCTTTGCTGGTAGTATCTGAAACACTGTTTCTTCAAAATAGTATTACAGTTTGATAGATCTCTGTAGCTTTCTCCTCAAGGTATACCTGAGCAACACTACCTTTAGTAGTAATCTGGTAGTTGGATGTGGAAAAGCAGTGGATTTCTTGGTCATCTCAGAAGAGTTTTTAGGGGGTCAGGAGGAAGAGGAGGACACTCAGCTAGCTTACTGCTCTTACTAGCTTATTTGAATAAAATCTCAAGCAATTAATTGCCTTGGCAGAATATGTTGGTTGAATGGGTAGAAGTGACCCCGAAAAGATCCAAGAAATGTGTTGGCAACAGTTTTCTAGTTCTCAAATAACTGCAACAATTTGTTGAGATGCTTTCATAACACCATCTTGCTGGTACTAACGCTGTTTAAGTCCCCTCATTCCCTTTGCATGCACAAACATGCAGCTTGTACAAATTTTGAAATGTTCTAAGCACTTCTTTTTGAATTGGATAGCAGAGCACGCTGCTACGATCAAGGAAATATTCTGTCCTCTCTTTTGCAGTCTTTGGGTTTAAAGACAGATCTACACACACAGCTTACTTCCCCTTAAAAAAACAAACCTGACTTTGATTTCAGAGAATGCCATGGTGTCACTTAGTGTTGTGTTATATAAATGAGTAGGTGTGAACATCTATGGGAACTGAACAGAACCACAGAGCTGGAAAAGCCATCAGTGATCTAACCAGCCAAATCAAATACAGAAAAAACTTTGGTCTAAACTGTCTTCAAACCTTAACTCTGCTTAGGAAACTTGAACCTTCATGATGCAGCTTGATGCACCATTTGCTGCTTGGTGTTATGTCTATGTAGAAAGCAACTTGATTCTCTTCTTGGTAAGAGTGTTTTTACAAAGTACAGGTTGTAGTGTGATGTCTCTTTAATCTTCCCTCTGAGTTTGATCCACAGCTTCCTTGAAGCCAAATATGCATAAATTGGTACAATATTTAGCTGAGGTACTAATGGTGGGGAGCAGAGTAGGATACCAGTGTTGCAATATGTAATGATGCTTTTGTTACCATTTATTTGTATGGTCGGAGTGTGGCAGCGTGGTTCTGCTGACAACTGTTCAATTTGATCATACAAAACATTAACTGCACCATTTAAGACCTAACTTTAAAACTTCCTGTTTTAAAATAACCAGAACCACAGCAGCCCAACCCTGGGACTTCAAATGAACAAAGCACAATGCAGAAACCAGCCGAAAGCAGCAAGCAGCCTCCAGTGATGACTCAAGAGCTGCATCAAGTTACACTAGCTCCTTTGTCTGCCACTCAGCTGACTGCTTTAATGCCAGCTGCAGTCCCTATAGCAAAAGTAAGTTTCCTCAAATAACTCTCAGAAATAGTTATTGAAACTGCTGCTGCAGGCAGGAGCAATGGCAGGAGCCATGCTTATTGCAATATCTTATCACAACAGAAGTTTTGAAAGGAGATAGTAAGAGATCTCTATTAAATCTTCTAGGTCTCTGCTAAATAACTGGGCCAGTACTAATTCTAGAGACTAAGCAGAAATTGGGATAACTGCTTGGCCCATCTGTTCTTATAAATGTGGTTTTAAAGTGTTGTTCTCAAAGAAACAAGGTGAACTTTAAGATGGCCATTCTTGAAGTAATACTTCTGCAGGCTTCACCTCGATGTAGATACTGTTCTTTCCTGGAGATGTAAATAATGGCTTTAGTACTAAAATGAAGCTCTTTCTAAGTTCTATTTAATAACTTCCCATGTTTTCAATGTAAATCAAAGGCTTGATTCTCCAAAAGTAGCATGTTTGCTTAAACATTGTGTAACTAGCCTGGAAGGTGTTTGTAGCTCACAAAAGCAAATTCTTGTGAACTGCTGTCTTAACTGTATGTGAATATCTGACATTTTCATCAGATAAACACTCTTGTATTGACTTAGTTTTGGTTTTGCTCTTCCAATGAGGAATAGGCACATGTGTCAGGCTCTCCTGCAGTGTATATTTACACTTTCCTGAAGAGTCTGAACACTGATGACAAAGCATGCATTGTATCACTTCCAAACCAAATACCACCCAGGCTGAAGAAAAATAGAGATAAACCTTGTACATAAAAGCTCTCAGCTAGGCTTAGAATGAATTGCAGTAATTTTTCCCTTCCCATGGCAGGCATCTTGTGGTAACTTCATAACCTTCTTGTGGAGCCTTCTCAAATGGCTGCAAACTGACCACAACCTGACCTGCAGTACACCCTGTTCTTTCCCTTGCATCTAAGACTGAGCTTGGCATGCTGATTTTTGTAATGCCTTTAGGCTTTCAGTCTAAACTTGTGGAAATGCCACATTCTGCTTGGCCTTCGATAGCTGTAAAAGTTCTAACACTTTGATTTTTTTTTTTTGTATAGTCTGAAAGCTTGACCATTCTCTCACTGTTCTGGACACCTGTATTTTAGACTGTAAAATTTTCTTTTCCTAGGCAAAAAAAGGTGTGAAAAGGAAGGCTGACACTACAACTCCTACTACTTCAATTTTCACAGCAAGTGGTGAATCTTCTGCAACATTTAATGAAGGAAAAGCTGTTAAAGCATGCAGAGGTGAAAATGAATGTATGATACCAAATAAGCTTCTGAAGAGATGCTTCCCAGATTCTCAGCAGTCACCTGAAATTCTTAAAAAGATTCAGTTGTCAGAACAACTAAAACACTGTAATGAAATACTTAAAGAAATGTTTTCAAAGAAACATGCAGCATACGCGTGGCCTTTCTTAAAACCTGTAGATGTTAGATCTTTCTCCCTTGGTGAGAACCAAGGGATTGCCAAATGGCCTACAGACCTGGGAGCCATTAAAGTAAGTATGTTTCAGAGGGAATTGGATTATTTGTGTGCTTGCTTGAGTAACTTGTGTAATGACTGGATTTTAACAGTGTTAGTTGAAAAGGTGTAAAGCAAACTGCTTCTCCTTTGAAAGAAATAGTGGGCACAGGAACAATATAGACGTACTTCTCTCAACAAATGAAGCCCCAGATTGCTGATGAGACGAAGTCTTATTGTGACTATGCGCGTAGTGGCTAATATGCTTATCTATTGAACAAGGTAATATAAACAGTGAGGGAATTACCATCTCCACAAAGCACTTCCAAGCAGGCTGCATGTTAAATATTCTGCAGTCTGACTACATAGTGCTGTTGCTACTGCTCTATAAAACAAAATGCAATTCTGTAACGCCAGCTTCTGCTTCTCTCTGAATCTCATTATCCCTGGTGAAGTTCCCTGGAACCTCAACACTGAATATTTACATGCCACCTTTTGCATTTTCTGTAGAAAAAGAACCCTTCTAGATGGAGATATGTGGCCAGTACTTTGTGAACATTGGGCACGTCTGTCTGGGGTTGAAGTATTTAGCCAAGTTGAGATTGACCTTTGTGGGGAGGGTTGCATTTCAATAGTCTATTAAATTATCTTGAAAACCAGCTTGCACAATATAAAGGTTATTTCCCAATTTCTAGCTCGTTACTTTGACTCAAACAATTATGGAGTAGGCTTTGTATAAATACCACGCTTAATATAAAAAACAGGTGCTAAGTACATGACCAAATAAAATAACTTGAACATTGTTGTCTTGACCTAGTGGTGAAACTAGTACTAGAAAATCCTTACGGCAATTACAGTTAGCAAATCTGTTTAAAAGAGGAAATCGCCTTACTTTGGTAGAGAGATAATGTTGACAGTGAGAAGCAGGTATTTCCATAATTGTTCTTACAATATTTACTGTCTTGATACAAACTGAACCTGGTACTAGATGTCAAAATTCTTGTCCCTCCTATTTTTCTGCCATTTCATGCCAATGCTTTCTACTTTGAAGCCCTAAATGTGTATTCATTTTCATTTTCTTTAGAAGAAAATGGACAATTTTGAATATAGAGATATACAAGAATTTGCTACAGATGTTAGATTAATGTTCATGAGCTGCTACAAACATAATTCTCCAGACCATGAAATAGTTGCTATGGCAAGAAAACTTCAGGTGAGTTATTGCTTAAGTCAGACTTGAAAAAGAGTAGACTATAAGATTCCTTTGTGGTCATTTCATGCTCTGATGTAGCACCTACTGTTACCATTATGTTGATGTGTAGTTCTAGAAAATGAGCAGCTACTTCATAATATTCCCAAACCTAACTCTTTAGGATGTTTTTGAGATGCACTTTGCCAAAATTCCTGATGAACCTGCTGCAAGTGTTCCTCTGCCACAGCCTACAAAAGAAATGATGGAAGCTTATTCCAGTGACAGCAGTAATGATGACTCTTCAGAAGAAAAATCATCTGAAGACTCTGAACAGGAGAGAACAGTGCACTTTGCAAAGCTTCAGGAGCAAGTAAGCATTAGTTCTCGGTGTGCATGGCTGTTATAATCCCTTGGACGGTGCCACTTGCAATTATCCATTCTAAGGCTTAGTACCAAGAATCAGTATTTTAAAAACTTTATAGTAATTTGGTTTTCTTCATGCAGAACTCGATTCCTCTTTGGAAGCACCTCCAAATGTTAAGTGAATAGTGCCTCAGCAAATAAAAACTATTTTTAGTGACTCATTGCTCTAGTACTCTTGCCTACCACCTTTGCAGAAAGCTCTCAAATGTCTAAAATAAAACTGTGGTGCTGTGGTATGATAGCATCCAGATACTCCACATGTAGCTTAGTGACATTCTTCTAAGAATGGCATTTCCTTCATATGGTTGAAGAGCTCTGTTCTTTTGATCGGTCTCTTTTGAACCACACAAAAGCAAGTCATTAAATTTTACTTCAGAAAGCTCAGTATGAAGTAAAACAGAAGGAATCTCATGCTCATGCTAATGTGAAGCATGGCTTTGCTTCACTGGTGAAGAGAGGAATGGGTCCTGCTTTTGCTTTAACCTGCTGCTGTATCTATAAACTATGGGGAAAACTAGCATTTGTTCTCAGCCAAATGAGGACAGGTTTAGTTCTCAGTATTTGTCGGAGTGGCATGTACATCATCAAATAATGAATACAGGCATGAGGACAACCAAAAGTCTACAAGCCAGGCTTTGCAATAGTGAAGTGGGTTAGTGTGTCTGAATTATAATTCTCGTCATTTGTCCATCTTCCTTCTAATTCCCATGAATTAACAAACTTGTGTTAGATCTTTCTCTGAAGCTGTTAGTATGTCCCAACTAGCCTTTTTATATTGCAAAATATCTGAGGTTTAGAGGCTGAAGATACACAAGCCTAGTCCCACTAGCCTAATTCAGTAACGTTGTAGAAGTCTAACCTAATAAGACACTTATGTTCTTCCCAAATTCTTGAAATTAAGAGAAGCTGCTGGATGCTCCTACACTGATATTTTTTTTTGCTTTTATTCTTCATAGGATGCTAGAAGACATATGCTGTAAGGCTACTTATTTTACGCAGGCATTTCTAACATCTTCTATATACATGGTCTGTGACTAATCTACAGTACAGTAAGATGCTAGAAAATAAATCAGGTTTGGAAAGCAAACATCCTATTAATATCTACTCAGCCACCACAAATCTCCTGTGATATTTAGGGCCAGTTAATTGTTCAGCCTACATTGCCTAAGATTATCAGCTTTTTCTTTTTTTTTCCTTGGTAGCTTAAAGCTGTTCACCAGCAGTTGCGGGCTTTGACCAGAGCATACTTACCTAGACTGAAAAAGAAAAAAAGGAAGGCTAAAAGGCAGAAAAGTAAGAACAAGGAAAAGGCTGAAATAAAAAGCCTGATACAAAAGAAGAAAAACCTAAAACACAAGAAGAAATCTAAGAAAAAGCTGTCTTTAAACATGTAAGTGTGGGGGACTTGTGTGGGTGTCAAATTATTTTAAACTGCTGTTACTGCAGTATACTTTTTTCTTGCAGTCAATCAAAGAACACCATGCAGCAGGTCTTGTTGGCACATAAGTCAGAAGATGAAGATGGTGCCAAGCCTATGAATTATGATGAAAAAAGACAGTTGAGTTTGGACATAAATAAACTCCCTGGAGATAAACTAGGGAAAGTAGTCCATATAATACAGACAAGAGAACCTTCACTGAGGAACTCTAACCCAGATGAGATAGAAATAGACTTTGAAACTTTAAAGGCTTCAACTCTCAGAGAACTAGAGAAATATGTGGCAAACTGTTTGAGGAAGAGACCAAGAAAGCAGCAGGGTATGTAGCATAAATGATGCTTTTTTTAAAAAAAAAAAATTTCTGTTTTGCTGTAATGTTAACTTCTGTTTCACATACAGCTAAAAAAACAACCAAGTCAAAAGAGCAACTTAACTCCGAGAGGAAACAAGAGCTAGAGAAGAGACTACTGGATGTCAACGGTCAGCTAAACCCAAAGGAGAAACTCAAGTGTAATGTGACTCTTACTTTTATTTATTTGAAACAGAAATAGCTTAAAGTGGGATTCTCCCCTTGGGCTTCCACACTGTTAGGCAGCTGGGGGCTTTCTCCTCAGAACAGTTGAGGTCTTAACCTTCCCATTGCTAGTCTTCAGATTCTTCCTATGTTGAACGAGCTGGAGTCACAGAAGCAAATTTGGTCAGTTACTTGTCCTGTCTAAAACACTATCTTTACCTGTAGTAAAGGATTAGGTGCAAGAATAAGGAAGGTAACAGTTTCAGAGCTTAAGAGACAGTGAACACCTTGACCCTATGCTGACATATGAAAACATTGTGGTGGGTGGGGGAGGAGTGTCCCACTGTCCATGTATTTGTTTGCAATTCACTTTCTGTGGCTTCAATTCAAGAATAACAAAATCCAGTCACAACTGTTAGATTGCAGCCTCAGTAATGCTGTCATGCTAGCAAAACTGGTGACAGGTGTGCTGTGTTGTCCTGGTCTTCAAGAAGTGCCCTAGGAGAATCAATTCCGTTTCCCAGACAATGCATTTCAAAATCAAAGCCTGAAATTCAGTATGTACTTCAGCATATCTACACATACTGGTGGTTCTTGTCAGGGACTGAGAACACATCAATGCAGCTAATGCTACTATTACAGGTCAATTTGCTCATTAAATTAGTGAGTGCTATTATTGCACTCTATTGGATATCTGTTAAGCTCCTATGTAAAACCAGTTAGCTGAAATGATAGAAGGAGCCCTGCAAGACACAGGCTTGCATCCAGCATTAGCTCAGGCAGCAGTCTTACCGTCTGGTATAAGTGATGGCTTGAGAAGATCCTAGAAAGAAAGCTTAAAGAAGCAGCTGAAATAAATTGCAAAGGATATGTTGCAGGGAGGGAGTGGAATATTTATAACTAGCATCTGACTTGTTTACAAAGAGCTTAAGCTGGCACTTAACAAAGACTCGTGACCAGGGAAACAGGTATCCATGTAGTTTCTCATTTTCAAAGCTTCCATCAGAGCAACACCCTGAAAAAGCTTGACTGCAAAATCACTATAAACCGAGTTAAATCAATCCTGCAGATGCAAAATAGTCAGATGGTGGGGAGGTGGCGAAAGATGACAATTCTGGAGTACATATGGCTTGGGAAATAGGGAGAGTTGGTTATAGAGATCTCAGCATGCAAGTCTGGCAGCAGCAACAAGCACAGAAACAGAGGGTCTTAACAGCAGGAAAACTTAGGGGGGGAAATTGCTTGAATTGTGTCTCAAGACAGCACAGTTTTAACCTACTTTAGGATTGTAACTTGTGTGATTACAGCTTTTCCTTGGCTATTTCATTCATTCAACTAGCTTGTTGCTGGTAAATCTCCCTCCTCTATAAAGGTCTCAAATTTACTGCTAAATGGATAGCTGACTGGGAAATGTCAGAAGATGAACTGTTACATGGGACAACAGACCTTACAAGGTTGACTCTAGTCTTGTATACAAGGCTGCTCCACTGCAGGTTGTTCTAAGTTTGTTCTTTCTCCTACAGCTGAAAATGATGCTGAGTCCAGTATTGGACCAAGCAGATTGAGTGACAGCAGCAGCAACAGCAGCAGCTCCTCGGACTCTGGCAGCAGTACTAGCAGTGGTTCTAGCTCCTCAGATAGCAGCGACTCTGAATCGGGTCAGAAAGCTTCCTTCTGTGTTTGTATAGGCCAAATATCTACTATATCACATGTTCTACCAAGGACTCAAGTTACCCTTGTAGGTTTGCTCCATGTTGAAGGCTCAATTCCAGTGCTATTAAATGAGTGTCTTAACACAGTTTGTAGGTTAAAAAACAAACAAACAAAACACACAAAAAAACCCTACACTTACAACATCCACTCAATTTATCAGTGGAAAAACTGTAGGGACCAAAATCAGCTAGCAAGAGGTCTGGGTATCTAACCTGGAGACTCTGGAGACTTGACTATTAGGCTACAACTTACTCATATGGTTTTGATTCCTTTTTGAAAGTGTGATTTATTTTATTCTCACCTTCTGGTCTGCAGCACGAAGGATGCCTTGCCTCATGGGTAAGGCTTAGTCTCTAAGCTGAGGGACAAAAGTGCCAACAGCGTTGACTGCAGAGCCGATGTTTATCCTGGTGCTTAAGCTGTCTCAGGGTTGTTAAAGGGATGTTACAGTGCTGCAGCATCAGGATATCAGAACGATGTTTCTCTCTGTACACAGACCACTTTAGTTTTCTAGGACAGAACAGATCTGCCAGACTGGAGGTCTACAATGTGTATATCCATGTGAGGTAACAGTGTAAGGCGAGATGAATGCTCAACCCTTTGCAGTGTGGGGAAGCAAACAGTGAAGTCATTGACAGCAGCTGAGACCTTGATCCTGCAGGAATCCTTATGGTCTCTTTTTCTATCTGGGAGAAGTTCTCTAAACACATCAAGCTGAATTAAAGTATTCAAGATAAGAATGTTCCTTTTAGTGTGAGGTTTGGCTCTTTAGGTACAACTGCAACTCACATCTTGTATGTGTGAATAATGAAATGTATGCAAATGAATGATTTTGTTGTTTTGGTTTGGGTTTTTTCTTCCCCTTCCATCCCCCTCTTTCTGCCCACCTCGCTGTATTTACAGTTACAGAAACCTGCTCAAAACGGACTGGAGCCAGGCAGAACTGTCGAACTTCTATGGAAAAGCCTAAGGTAAACTGACTGGAGTGGATATAACATTTTTGCCCTAAACAAAGTTATTTTGTTACACACGATGGTACTGGAAATGACACAACTTTATCAGGAAATAATGAATATGGCTTGAAAGCTACCTGTTCTGTGGGACTGGTTTACATGGAGATGTAAAAATCTGTTGGTTGTTAAAAGTAGCTTATGTATCTCTATAGAAACTGATGTACTAGGAGAACTCCTGAGGCTTTTACCTCTTACAATCACTGTGGTAATTCCATGTTGGATGAAGGAAAAGGGAGAAGACAAGAGAGGGAGAGAATGCTTTGCACACCCATCCCTCTACCCCACCCATCCCCAAGAAAGGAAAATCCTCTCCAACTTGATTTTTAAGTGAACTGACCTAAAACAGTGCAAACAAACCCCACTTAATTTTCTGTATAACCTCACTTCTACAACTGACTATAAATTGTACAACACACTAGTCATTTTAGGATACTTTATATCACTTATTTCTATGGTATTATTATAAGCAACAGGAGTTTTATCTAGAAATAACTTTCAATGCCTCTAAGGTTGACTTGCTCTGTTTCTGTATATACAGTGGGAGTTAATTCTTGTCAGGGTTAGCTGCCTTTCACCATTTCCCTTGAAGCTGCCAGAGATAGAGACCTTGGCTTTCAAAGCAAGAGCACAGCAAAGCCTTCACTGTTCTTACAATAGGCTTGCTTTCAGTTAACCGTGCTTAGCAGGATACGGGAAACTAGGTTGCAAATTTATTATTCAGCTGCTCCTTCTACATCTTCATAAGGAAAGACTGAGGGGAGGAATTATGTAACACCCTTTTTTTGTTTAAAAAGGGTGCAGCCTCTGCAGTGACAGAATGACAGCAACAGATTTGAGGGAACAGGATACAGGAATTAAGCTTCAGCTTGGTCAGTTATAACAGCCCCTAATGAGTTTCTGAGTAACAACAAACATCATACTTCACATTAAATTACTTACCAGATTAATTTATAATTAAATTACACATTGCATTCTGGTTTTTGTGGGTTTTCTGTATCTGTCAGACCAAGGCAGTGCACTTCACCTCATGGGTTTTCATCATCTAAACTCTTAGAAAATACCAGATTAGTATAATAATACAAGGACTTCTGAAGCCTATGAACAGTAGAAATGGGGCAGTGTTAGGGAAAGGGGATCAAATAGCTATAAAAATTAAGATTTGGCTGTATTAACTACTGCAATCTCTCTCTAGAGTATACCACTGTGTTTACAGAGGACATCCTGCAATGCTGTTCTGCGAGCACAGCCCTCACCTCTTACTAGTAGCTTGCAAAATCGTGGATCATCTGAACTGCAGCAGCCACCTCCCAATGTACTGCAGAGGCTCCAGCCTTTACAAAATAGATCACTTAAACCATCAGAACAAAATTCACAGTCTCCATCAGGTAACATCTTTATGGCAAGAAGCATGGCTATATTTGACTGCTGAGGAAAGAAGGGATGGCAAAACTAATGTTTGTATTGCTCAATAAGCTTATCTTGGGGTTTTAGAAGTTATCAAGTGAGTGATAGAAAAAGCTTGCAAGGGTATGGACTATAAAGGGCAGGATGTAAAAAGTGTGGCAGCACTGATGATTGGCTAGGACTTCAGATGACTGGGGCGCTTTGTGGAGCAAAATAGTATTAAAACAGGAGGAAGTGTTCGTGCCTCCCTCCAATGACATGGAAGGTGATACCTTAATGAACCTAGGGTGACAGGAAGTGCTGAACACCTTAAGACAGGAATTGGATGCTTAAACCCATCTCCACCGCTCAAATTTGTGTCTGAAATCCTTATTATAGAATTATAGAATGCTCTGAGTTGGAAGGGACCCGCACAGATCATCAAGCCAAACTCCTGTCCCTGGACAGGACAACCCCAAATTCACACCATGTCTCTGAGGGTGTTGTCAAAGTGCTTCTTGATTATTGTCAGGCTGGTGCTGTGATGCCTCCCTGGGTAGCCTGTTCCAGTGCTGAATCTAAGGCTTGGTGGCATAGGCCCTCTTGAGTTGATTGCTGTTGCCTAGACATATCAAATTAAGTTGCTTAGAAACTTGATCCAAGGAGCCATTCTTTTCCCTCCCTCACTTCAGATGGTCTAATAACTGACTCTTTGGTAAACGACAGCTTGGGCTGGTAGCTTATTAACTGAGAAATCAATTAAAAACTAACTAAAAATAACATCTCAAATCATGCAGCTAGGATACATATCTTCATATCCAGTTAATTCACAGATCTAAACATTGACCTAATTTTGAGATGTAGGACTGCACTTTGCATGCGAGGGGAAATCATACACTACTTCTTCCTCAGGTATAATCTCAGCTGTATCTGCTCTGCATGATGCTCCAGACCACCAAACTCCTCAGAGTACTCCAAGGACAAATCAGTCTTCTGTAACGCAGTGCACACGTGCTCTTCCAGAGGTGAATACATGCTTCTCCCCAATGCATTCATTTCAAAAACTTCCTTAAAGCATGCTCTTACTCCTTTAAGTAAGATCTAATATAATAATCTAGGCTTGAATTTGATGCAATGAAGGCCACTTAACAGGATAACTTTAGTTGTAAACCTTATTTCTGTCATCTTGGAGAGTATCCTGGTTAGAAGTGCCTCTGTGTTACATAGGAAGTTATTGATGTTACTGCAGCAGCATGATCTTTCCATCTTAAGATGTTTAACCATCTTTTTCAACATGGTTTCAAACATACATGCTTTAGCCAGGTTTTAATAGCTTTTATTTTCTGAAATGGATAGAAGCTACTTCTTGAGTCTATGAGCACAAGAATGTGTCCTGCAAGAACGGAAGAGAAGCAACTTGCCCTTTCCCACTTGCATCCACTATCCAAAGGCAGCAAGCAGTATATATTATGAGACATGGGTTTGTGCAACAGCTTCCCCAGTTCAGGGGGATTACTACGCAGTTTTGCACAGAGAAAAGGTACCACTGAACTAATACAGCTGCCCTTCACCCTGATCCATAAGCTAAAGTGGAGCAACTGGCTTTACAACAGTAACAGACAACTTCTGTTACTATACCATGCTAAGGGTTAAAGAGCTTGTATCAGTTTCTCATATTCTACCCCCTCTATCACTTGGTATCTCTAAGCAGTTCACGCTCTAAATCTGAAGTGTTAATGTAAGAACTTGCTTTGACTACTGTAATATGAATGAAACCTAATTCTTCCCTGGTGTTTACAGAAGCTAGAGCTGCAACAATTTCCTGCTCTGAGCTTCTGCATCTTTAATCCTGTTGCTGTATGATAAGAATCCACGTTTAGCACTTCAGAACATAGTTTGAAGTCTAGCTTCTCTTCCAGGTATCCAACCCAACTTCCCAGGTTGACAGCGCTAATTGGAGTCAACAAGCTGAGAAAACAGTACGTCTAGACAAATCAAATAAACTTCAACATAAGGCCAGCGAAAGAACTGCTGATTTGATATCCATAAGTCAAGAACAAAGTATGTATTGTCATAATAAAAACTAACTGATATAAAGGGTGCAAAGTTAATGTATATGAACCTGGTTTAAAAAAAATAAAATGCTGAACACCTGTACATGAATCAGTTTGCAGAATAATGGGGGGGTGCAGTTTTCCCTTACTCTTTTTCTTTTTGATTCACCTTGACTTTTTTTAAAGTTAAATGGATGCTTGGTTCTCATTCTGTGTTAAAATATATAAAGCAAATGACTTTTTGATTTAAGAACTTAGCTTTCTGAATTTAGTACTAAGGATAAGTAACCCAGTCTTCCAGGGAGTCTGAGAGAACCAATGCTCCAGTCTGTCAACTTCACTGGCCTTTAGGCAGTCTTCTGCTGCAGCTTCATGGAGCTCTGTATGTGTTTTGAGTTACCATCTCTGGCTCTTGGTGACAAGAATCTGACAGTAAAGCCATGTCAAACAGGCTTTCACCACGGAACAAACTTGCAATTATTACAGGAACGTGGGTTCCCTGAAAGCTGCATTTCATAGAGATGCATCAGTTTTCGTACATATTTCCAACTAAAGAATTCTGAGCTTGACACTGAACATCCATGTTGAGAGCCTAGTGTTACCAGACATGATTGTTTTGGTTCCTCCTTTTCTCTTTCTTCTCTAGACTATGTGTATAGGCTTAAACAGGGGAGGGAACAAGCTTCTGAAATCTTGATGAAATTAAAAGGCACAGCCTTCTCACCAATGAACTCTAATTGTTGCCAAAGAATAATGCTGAGTACTTGAGTTGTATTAAAGCAACTCTAAAAATGGAGATTTAATTCTCCAAGTTGTTCTATTCAGTGTTTTCATGGTCTTAACACACCTATCCATACACATACTGACCCCCTTTGTTTAGACATGTAGCAGCTGGAGCTGGTACAGGGGTTCCATGGATTCAGCCAATGATCTTCACTTATAAAGTTATAAGGCTGCCTAAAACTTGAATTCTTGTCCTGTAAACTGCATTACTGTAACAATCAAGATCCTGGTGTTATCTTAATATGTTAAAGGACTGGAAAACAAGCAGGAATAAATCAGGCTCACTGTGTTTATATTCATAAAAAAAAAAAAAAGCCTGTGGCCAAAACTATTGGGAAAGCTTGATCCCTTCCACACTTAATTCTTCAGCACTTAGTCTTTATTCCTCTTAACTTTCTATTCCTATTTTTCATTTCATTTGCACTGCTTCTACCTTCTCTCCTTTTTCAAGGGACAGTTGTATGGACAGTTATAGAGTAGCTCTTGTCTTTAATATGGGAATTACCTAGTAATGAGGCTCGGCCTCTGAGTACACTTGAACTTCAGCACTATCTTGCATAGTAGAGCTTTTAACACTGTGCTGTGCTCCTGCAATGATACATGTCCCAGTTGTGCTCAGTGTTATCTTAGCCTTTCTGCTAGAAACCCCTGTAGAAAACTGGAAGGCAGGGGAGAATACAGGACTTTGGCTGTTGGTTTGTTGGGTCTTTTTGAGGATTTGTTTTGTTTTAAACAAAAACAAAACCCTTGCTAATTTGGAACTGTTGTAGGGCCTGTAATCTATTGACAGAAAGTGTAGAAAGGGGTCAGTACTATATGTATCTATTTAGATCAAACCAGGGAAACTCATTTTAGGATTAGATGCTTAGAGCAACTTGCTAAATTTTGCGGCAAATCCTGTCTCAGGCATTTCTGCCAGGTTACCTGCATCTCGGAAATAAGAGTTCTTGATTTTAGACTTGTGATGCTTCTGACAGTATGGGTGCAGGCTTGGTGTGTTGCTGAATTCAGTGGTGGCTTGTTAAGAAGCTTAACTTACGAAACTGTTAACCACAAGCTTCCCTTCAGATTAAAAAGCAGTGTCCATCGATGAGAGGTTCTGTGAAGGCTGGTATTGCTGTAAGTAGCTCTAAAATGCATGTTTTGAAGCGTATGGCTGCAAATACTTTTGATTCAGCCTCATATTCCTGTGTTGTATCTAGAGCTTTAAGACAGACATAACCATAAATTTAAATTCATCTTAAGTTTGCTTCAGGTAGACCTTCTTGGTGGGCATAACAGGTTGATCAAATTGATCTTAACAATGAGGTTAGACATTTTTGTGTTTGCAAAGTTCTTGTTTTATTTTGGAGTATTCAGTGCTTAAGACTGTCAAGTTTCTTATGAAGATTCAAGCTGCCTGGATGAGGATAAATGATGAAAGAAGGATGCCTATTGTCTTAAGAGGGACACCTTACTATGCTGGTTCCCTACTCTGGAGGAGAGCAAGTCTCTGATAAGAGAATTTGATCTACATAGACTTTGCTTAACTGGACCTGGAATCTGCAAGAATGGAGATACTGGGATTTGGAACCCTCTTCAATAGTATTTGAGAGACTGCATAGTAACAACTCTCCTGCTCACTTGCAGTTATACTATATCAGAGGCAATGCACGGGAGCATAGGGTAAAGGCCAGGCACTGTTGTCTTGACTTTTGGAAGCTGCGTGAGGTCTTCCTGAAAACCCTTTGTATGACAAACTGGCTGAGGGTTTGATACTCTACTTTCAGCATTCTATATTCAAATATCCAAAAACTTTATCCTTTGTATAAGAAACCCCACTGTGTTTTCTTAGGTTTCTTATTAAACGTTTATTTAAAATAAACACTGAAACATCTCATACTGCAGTAGAAGATCATTGCTGAATGATGTAAAATGTGTTGTTTATATCTGGTTCTAAAATAGTGGCTTTTTCAGAGTACACCTGGATTTTCCTCTCAGAAACTCTTTAGAAAGAGAATACAACAAAGTTCAACTTAAGCTTAGGAAATGTTTGGGAGCATTTCTGCCATTCTGAACCAAATAATAAGAGAAAAAAATTGCGGTGTAAATTCTGAAGTCAATTTCTAGAATAGCTACATTTTTATCACGTAAATATGAGGAAGCACAGCCCATAAAATCAATAGGAGTAAAAAGTCTTTTTTTTTTATTCTTCCATCAGGTCATTGTACACCTAATGATAAACCTAATGGTAAAAACATGCTAGAGCCAAAATCCAAAATTCTTCCGAGAACGGTAAGTGTTGCTCAAATCCTATTTGAGGAGAAGAGCTTGAGTATACTTACTAGGATCAATAATTCCCTGTCCTGGGATCTTCTCTGAAAATCTGTTCTTTTATGATTCAGTTATTTAGTGTCTGATAGGTCTTGGGCATTGTTGTAACCTGTACAGATTTATCTCGTTGCTAGTTCGAAAAACAAACAAACAAACAAATCTATGGGATCTGATCATTTCAGAAGGTAAATGATATAAGTTAAAAATAACACATCTGTATTTTCATTAAAAGTATGGCTTATTTAATCTAGTTTTAATATTTGAACTATTAGTGTTCCTTGATCTAGTTCTAATATTCAAGCTATTAGTGTGCTTACTCTTGCTGACCCAGTAGCAAAAATAAGAGTAGTGTGGAATATAGCCTTGGGTGCTATTGGACAACAGGACAATATACTTTTGATGACATTATTACAATCAGTAAATAATCTGAAGGTTTTTATTTTGCTTAAACCTCGTATTTCCTAGCATATATTAGGTTATCTTAAACAGAGGATCAGAGGAATTTTTTAACCTATTACTTAAGTTCTTCTCTGCTATTTAGCTATTTGAAAACACCAAATTGAAATTACTAGTCTAAATAATTGATCATGTCAGCCTCTGGACCAAAGCAGTTCGTATGTAGTCTGTTGAATTAGAATATTTCTAGGATTTTTCTTTAGGCATTTAGCTTTCAGAAAGCCATTAACTAACTTAATGAATTCAATTTAAAAAAAAAAAGTGTTTCCTTGGTGAACACATGACTTTCTACTAAAAGCAGAACTTCTGAAGAATACTGGTTTTATGCTGTTTTATGCTGTGAAGAAAATGCCCCGGGGGGAGAGAAAACATGGGTATTTAAAACAAACAAAACCCACAAGCCTAATACAAAGCTATTGTTATGTAAGGATCATGTATAGAAATGAGATGGATGTTCTCTGTATTAAAATATTGTCAATGGACCTTGCATAAGCTCAGTCTTGTGAATTCATGTTTTCTGGAATTAAAAAACGGAGAGGTGGACATAAAGGATTGGGTAAGAATAGCTACAAATACTAATGATTTTCAGTATATTGCTGAAGAAACTGAAAGCTCATGAGAGAATATATTGGAGTCTGCTTAGATTGCTGTATTTGCACTGATACTCTGCCAAAGTAAGGAGATTTTCTTGTAGATATTCCTCAATAGGGCCAGTCAAAACAACATTGTGCTAATGTAAGAACTAAGCAGATAATGTATGATTCATAGTTGTATTTTTGCCTCTTTCATGTTTTCCTTTTTCTAATAACTTCAGGATGCAGGATTTAAGAATATAGATTCCTGGGTAAGCTTATGTAAAACGATGATGCTTCCAGCTCCAATAAAAACATCTGCTGAGAGCTTCAAACAGTTCAGGAAAGCAGCATTAAAGAAGAGTGGGCAAGCGCATGAGTTAAAAAGTCCTCTGGTGCAAGCCGAGAGGGAACTGCAAGACCTTCCTCAAGAAAAAGAAAGGTTCATAACCACATATGTTTAAATATTGTTCTATTTTTTGCTTGTACGGTACTGGTGTCTTAGTTATTCAGGAACAAGTGGTTTGGATTAGGTAATCGCCATGTGTCAGATGAAGCAGGGGAGCCGCATCACTCTAAGCACAACTGCACATCCAAA
Source organism: Phalacrocorax carbo (assembly GCF_963921805.1). NCBI lineage: Eukaryota > Metazoa > Chordata > Aves > Suliformes > Phalacrocoracidae > Phalacrocorax > Phalacrocorax carbo. The sequence goes on from NC_087518.1 coordinate 58,281,241, forward strand.
ACGCACAAAGTGGCTTTTTCCCTTGCAAATCAGCATCATTTCAGCTGTCAGAGAAACGTCTCGGGTACTCCTTTTTTTGTTTGTTTTTGGTTTGTTTTTCATCCCCTGGAGCACTCTGGTCAAGACCAGAACTCACACCTATCCTCAGAGCCTTACTTTCCTATATCTGTAGCCAGGAAAATCCCCATCTTATTGCTACCCAAAGGGGAAGCAGGATAATCTAGTCTTCAGGAACTTGGTGTTAACATAGCTGAAGGAGTGCCCATGTGCACCACTTCAGATGGCAGAATTCTTTGCATTGTTGTAGAGAAACAAGTTCAACAAGCTGCTGCTGTAGTATTCTTCCCTAGCTGTTTGCAGCCACTGTTTTAGCAAGGGCCCACATATGTATCCCAGTCTGAGGTCTTTTATTATGCTGAGTGGGATAAGCGACTGCCTGCTAGTTACTGCATTGCAGTAGTATCTTATATTGCTGTTTGCCACCTTTTTGAAACTCTGCTTTCTGTAATATTTCCCTCTTGAGTAGTTTTGATTTTTTTCCATGTCTGTCTGACCCTGTCAAAGATAAGTCTGAGCCAGTTCCTAAATTCTCCTGCCCATCGCTGGCTGTTAGAACAGATCACTTGTTTGGGGTGTATTATTTCAATAAACAGAGCATCTGAGAGACTTAATGGTGCGCTCCTTGCTCGGAATGTACAGTGAACAGTCCAGGCACCTTCAGCTACTACAGGTTTCCATGGAGGATGAAACTGGGTATGTAGCTCCTGTAGCTCTATGGAGTAAGACATTGCAGCTGCTTGCCTGAAGTTAGTGGAATCTAACTCAAATAACTAGTTGAAGAGGAAGAAGGTAGAAGCAAAACATCACAGGCCAAGAAAGGAACAGAAATTTAAGTTGCTATGTCTGTCAGAGAAAGTGCACGTAAGCTTTGGGTAGCGTGCATATAAATTGGAAATGGAACACGAGAAACCTTATTCTGCTGCAGCCCAACAATTGTGTGCACCTACCACTCGTGAAGGGAGATTACTATGAATCAACATATAAAACAGAACCACAGTTTGAGTGCTGTGCGCTGATTTCGGTTATCTGCAGAATTCCCTTCAGGTGCAAAGGCTTGCTATGATGAAAAAGAAGAAACAAATTTTATCCTATATTGATCTCTCTTGCTTTCTTTTAAGGGGCCACGAAGGCCCAGGATTGGACGCCATGGCGGCGACAGACTGTGAGCCCCAAAAAGAGCATAAGAGCAAACAACTGCCCGAAGCTCAACAACATTCTCTTGTTCAAGACCGTGACTTGGCTAGAAAAATGGAACAAGAACGCAGGAGGAGAGAAGCGGTAAGTTGCTGACTCTTGCCAGCTGATTTTGTTTCAACTTTAGCAGAGAATTAAAAAAAATCTTAGCTCAGGTCCTTATTCTAAAGGGCCTGAATGTTTGAAAACAACAGAACTATGCTACCTGAAGAGTTAGTTCAGAAAATGAAACAGGAAACTCAAAGCAGGTCTTCAAGTGGCAGAATATGAAAAACTATCTGCTTGGTCCTGTTACTCCCATAAGCTTAGAATAATCACACTGTAAAATAAAATTTTGAAGGGGAGTCCCTGCCCTTTGAATAACTTCAAACCTCAAGTCTTGCAAGTTGTTTATAGTCTTTAACATATTCCATCTCCACAAAAGTGCTAGTCACACTGTTCTTGTCTGAAATATCAAAACTGAGCCTTTTAAAAGCTAGCTTACTGGTTTTATTGGTGTGTGTAATGAATGGGTTTTAACTGCTGCTATTTTTTAAAGATTTTTTTTTTATTTATAATATTGTAAAATGGAATGCAAGAACTGCAGTGCGGGATCATGATAGATTCAGGTAAGGTCTACTGAAGCTTTCATCCCGTTCAGCTCTTTTCACAGAAGACTTCAAAGACATGCACACTCAAACTTGTAATAACAGGGAAGCGTACACTTTTTTGGGATGAAGCTTTGTAGTTTTTTCTTAAATCTTTAAATATTTAATCTGCATAATATTAACTAATGTCCAACTCCTCTGAAAATACACTAATTTGCTTTCTTACAGATGGCTTGTACAATTGATATGAATCTGCAGAGTGATATTATGGCATCTTTTGAAGAGTATCTTGAGTGAAAGCTGTAGTTAATGTAGAACTTAACTTCAACACTACTACAAACAGTACAACTTTGAAAATGTACTAGTTACAAGCTTAAATGTTAAGACCACTTTAAAGAGCATGTAAGCTCCTCTAAAATGCTTACTATTAAAAGCCTGTTCATTGACACTTGAAGCATCACAAGATCTTTTTGCTGCTTGTTTACAATTTATGTAATCTAGTCTGCTACACAGTGGAATGTAGCTGTTCTTTTGATTATGGTTTTATATGTTGTGTATGTATATGTATGGGAAAACATAAACTTCTTTATTTTTTTCTCATTTTTTAAATAAATTTTTTTCAGAAACACTTGACAATCTGTTATACTAAGCATAGCCAAATTCTTGTGTTTGACTGTATTAAGCTATAGTATACTAAGCATGCACCTACAGAAACGACTTTAAACCAAGGTGTTGTCAATTATGTGGTTGCTATTAAAACAATCACTTTACTATAACACGCTTGCACAGAATCTGGGCCGTGACAAAAGACCCCTGTAACTGTGATAACTTCCAAAGGGGGTGTAACATTATTTGTAATCATAAAAAAAAAAAACATTTCTTGGAACTCTCTAATTTCAGCAGCAAATTCTGTATACTTGCATGTCTTTTAAGTCCCAGGCATGCTGATCCTCTGTTTAATGTATTTTATGTTAGCATAACATTTGGATAAGGGTGCAAGCATGTTTGCCAAATGGTTCTGGTTCTTCACAGAAAGAAATTATCTAAAACATTCCACGTCTGGCTCCAGTTTGAAAGGCTTTCTGATTAATGCAAGACTTTATTAATGTTGGGATACTTGTCTAAAGTAGAAACTAGAATGTAAAAAAACCCCTACATTCTTGTTGATTACAGAGAGCTATCTCAAATTAAGTACAGGACTAATGCAACATTTTTTAATAGAATTAATACAAAATCACAATGTGTATTACAGAAACATTAGGTGCAAGGGGGCTCCTCGAGATAATCTAGTTCAGTGGTCTCCAAACATTTTTCATCATGCACCCCATCAGTAAAAACTTTTCAGCATACAACCCCAAGACATGTATATTTAGTAATTTATAAACTACATACATGTTCTACTGTGCTAACATATTATGTACATTATTTTAAAATACACTAAAATAGAAATTAAAAGTATTTTAAATAGTGTTTGTTTAATTTTGCTTACTTACGTTTGCTTATTTTGTTTTGTAATAAAAAAAGTGTTACATACTTTCTTCCCACACTCTACTGTGGAGACCACTATCTAGTTGAACACCCCGCTCAAAACTCTCTCTCCTGATGGAGGTATCTGCCCTGTTGAGTTCCTGGATCAAAGCTGGAAGTGAAGGTTAACACTGCCAGTGTTGCAGTGAGGGTCTGCCACGGACTAAGCAAGCAAAGCTTACTAGTTACTAAGTTTTACTTAGTTAAACTAAGTAAAAAGACTGCTATGCAACTAAGTAAACTAAGTAGACGAGACTTTCTGTAAATAACTGAATTTTCAGGTAAAGGAAATAAACTGCATCTAAAGTCATAAACGACAGTTAAAGCAGGCCTAAAAAGGGTAGCCTGGCCTTTCAGGTAGCCGGTTGATGGGCTAGTTCTAGTTCCAAAATACATATTCTGCAATAAAATACTGCTCTGTCTCTTTTACTTCTGCTATTGCACAAATGGCAAAAGTATTGCATTCAGTAGCAGAAATGAGTATATTGACAACTGCTCAGATTAGGGTATCACCCCTTGAAATGTCTAGGGAAGGCCTCTTATGTGAGCCTTGCCTGGATGCATGCTCGAGTTGTACGCTGTTCGCGAGATTTGAGTACTCGGCGAGGAAGGGGATTTGGGGTGAAAGTTGGGTCGTAATGTAAAGTAGTGCTGTTAGGATGTCTTGCTTCACATCCACACCGAAAGCCATTTAGGCCTGCCTTCCTTTGTAGTTCATGCACCATTAACAGCTATTTGTCCTGCAATAAAATATTACAGTTCACATTCAGGGCTCCCAACTTTGCCCTCATCCGGACATACTTTCTGACTGGGTTAATGCAAGCTCAGGAGCTCCTGCTTTGGAAATAGGGGGTGATGGAGGGAAAGGCAAGAACTTATTCTCTGCATTTCGTCCATTCTGTATAACCACGTGTGCATCGCTAACAGTACAAACTGGTACTCTTGCACCTTCAAAAACTGATTCCAGCTTCCAGGACTCTCTATTATCATGATGACTTAAAGTCACTCTGTCAGCGCTGCTAGCGCTAATCTGATAAACCCTTTGTTTGCAACCTCCAAGCCAGTTAAAGACAATAATCAGTTCCTACCTCCAGCCAGAAGGCTGAGTTCAGAGCAAAGGGAGATGGCCTCCAAACATACGTGAGTAGCAAGTCTACGCTGACTGTGTTTGCCCAAAGCTGTCGCTGCGCTCAAGGAAGCAGGAATAGCACTCGTGCAGATACAGCCTGCAAACAGAAAGCTGCTTAAACTGACTAAGTATTAGCAGTTGCCTAACAGTTAAAACGTGTCCTAAGTTCTGTTATGCCATTAAGTTACCTTGATCATTTCTGAAAACTAATGTGCCATTTTTACACTTGTGTCTACGCTAGTAGATTGTATCTCCATGTAAATGAAGGGTAAGGTAGTTAAAGCTTTAAAAACTTCCTGTCACTAACAAATGGAATACATTAAATTTTTATTATTAACTATGAGTTCATCAGGCTGGAGGAAGAGTCAGTGACATGCAAAGTTGTCCTCTTTTTGTCTCTCAGAGAAACAGGATTAGTTGAACTGACAAAAGATTAGCAGGCAGATGGCACATCAAGGAGGGCAAAGCGCATTGTCGAAGCTCGTAAGACAATCTGCCCTGAGGTTGGTTAGGCTTGGCAGCCATTAGAACAACAGTGTAGAGCAGAAAATGAGAAAAACAAAATATAAGGAAGACAAAAATAATTGTTGGGGCTCCCAGTTTTTTCTTATTCACATGAGAGATATAGAAGATTCTAAGCCTTATTCTGCAAAATGCAAAATGTGGAAGGTCTTTGCCCTGCACAAACATGTTTGCCACACGTGTGTAGACAAGCGTGGTCCTAGAGCACAAAGAAAGATAAAAGAGGAATTTTGCTTTCTTGGCAAATGGGACAGCTAAGGTAGGGCAGGTGGAGATGCCCTGAAACGCTGAGCCAGGGTGTGCAGAAGCGTGTGCAGCAATTTCATCCTGCAAAAGCCACTCAGAACTGCTAGGGTCCCCAGCACTATCTTCTGCCCAGCTCTGATACCGGATCTGTATCTAATAGCTGAAGATGACACAGCTGAACTCCACAGGCAAAAAGGTTTGTATCATTTAGAAGTTTGACATAAAGCTATCTAGGCAGTTAGTGATGTATAAACTAAAAATAGACTCAGTTCTATTCTTATTAAAAAATAAGCTCTGCAGTTTGTACAAGAACTGTGGCCTAGCTTGGCCAAACACCTGCTTATCATAAGGCACCCATCGGTTTCACCTTTGATCCTTCTTATGTTCTGGATGGCTACTACCATTTTGTGAATGCTCTAGGTTGTCACTGGGCTTCCATCAACCTTTCTTTAGAGGTACGTGGAAGCTTGGGGTCAACTCCAGGATTTCCAACCTTGGTTTTCTAATTTTTCTTAGAGGATGTTTTCTACCAGTTAATTCTGATTACTGGTTTATTAAGGAATTCGATGACTACTGTGATATAAACAACAGCATTGGTTGCTTTGCTCCTGCCAAACGTTCCAACTTATCTAACTGGGTCACTGGTTTACTGAGGTGCATTTCAGGGAAAATCCTGCTGCAGCTAGTCTGATATTGAGAAGCTGCGAAGGCTTCTTCCTCCCCTACAAAAAGGGTTATTAGTACAAAGTCTGACGCATAAAAATTTAGCTCTATGCTAATCCTAGGGTTGGTGGTATGAGTAATCTGAGCACGATGGAAGGCTCAGGCTTGGTAGGCATGATTCAGATAATTCTGCTGGAGTCTGCAGAGGTTAGTGTCTGAACTGAATCATCAGCTTCTGATGTTGTTCCTTCTCAACACAAGAGAAGGAAGGAGCATTAAACAGCCCTGCACCATTTTCCCCAGCAGCCTGACAAAGCTCCTGACCTCAAGGTTGTAGGGCTCATGTTGAGACAACGAGCAGGGATCGTGAACAGCGTGATTCAGCGTTGTCAGCTGATGTGGGTTGCTGATACTTCATTTGTGTTATGGGTAAGAGGAAGCCAGGCAGCTTTTCACAGCTACATGAAGATGTTATCTTTAATAGTGACAAATAAATTCAGGTAATGGTTTTGTGTCTTATTTAAAATTTTAAACGCATGAAAATTCTTCATAACACTCTGCTGCTTAAGATTTTTATTTGATTTTTAAATAAAGGGAAATTTTGAACTGGTTGAAATCAGCATTAATTCTGTCACTGCCTTCAGTGGGACCAGGATTCAACATCAGTGTCTATATTTGTAAGCCTGAATTTAGAACAAGTAGGAGAAAGCATTTGGTTTTTACAGAGGAAAATTGTCTACAAGCTGCGTTCCATGCATAGTGAAAAATTATTTCTATTCTGTCTGTATACATGGTTATCCAGTTTGGTTGGGTTTTTTTTAAATAGCTCATTACATATCTCAGTTAATAGATGCATGGTGTCTCTGTACCAGCTTCTACCTGCACTGCTGGACAGGGCAAAAATATTTATTGGAAGTTTTAATCCTCCAAATTCACCTGGAGCAAGAAGAAATTTTGGTCTTTGTCAAATTCAAGTAAAATTCGGTAAAATCCTCCCCCCCAAAAAAAGGCACGCAGTTGCTCACAGGCCTACACTATTAGCTGTGATGCTCATGTGGCCTCTACACATCTCAAACCTGCCTGTACCCTCCAGTCTGAGAAGCAAGGGGTGAAGGTGAGGAGGCTCTGTGCTGAATCAGATCAAGATTCAACATGCAAGCTCAATTCTACTTTTCTTGTAGCAACAACTGCTCTGTCCACAGTCCATTACGTCCCAGAACTAATAAACTGACATTTTTCTTAACTTGCATTTTTAGAACATGTAAAACCAATTGCTTAATAGAGTTTTACAATTTGGGATTACATGAACCACTGCTATTCTCGATTACCCTTTACCCTGCGCATCAGCAGGTGCCAACTGGAGCCCTTCCCACCCCAGCACCTGTGGCCTCGCAGGTGACCGCGGCTCCTCGCCTTGGGCGCGTCGCGATTCACAGCTAATGGACAGGCATGAGGTCGTTCAGCTCCCAGTGTCAGCCTTGGGTGGCTGAGAGCTCAGGGCTAAATTAAGTCTGTTGGAGGACAGTAACGATGATTCAACTTCCTCTTCTGAGAAATGCGTCCGTTAGAATAAGTTAAATTTTAAAAATTATAGATGATATCTATATGTAATATAGATACTTAGGGATATTTATAGATATGTAGAGATATATGTAAGAAAATATCTAGCAAATATCTCTTAAATGTTAAAAACTATAAGTTTTGGGGCTGGAGCGCAACATTTGTATCTCGGTAGGGAATATTCACCGGAATAGCCAGTAATAACTGGAATTGTGATGCATTTGCAAAATCCCCTTTAAACGGGTAACGGGGGAGCAAGTCTTGCAACGGACTGAACTGCGACCAGGCAGCCGCGTCCCTCGCTCCTTCCCTTCTCATGTAAACAAGGTAAGCGGGACCGAGTACGTGACCGGAGCGGGCGAAGCGCCGGCCTGCTCGGGCCGGGCCGGCACCGCCGCTGCGCCCGGCGGGGCGAGGGCCGCGGGGCGGGCGCGCCGCCGCTCCCGGTGCCGCCGCTCGAGCGGCTCCTGGCGGCGGCGCTCCCAGCCCCTCCCGGTGGCGGCGGCGGGGACGGGGACGGCGACGGCGGCCCGATGGCGAGACCCGGCTGCCCGCCGCCCGCCCGGCGGGTGCTGGTGGCCGCCCGGGCGCTGCTCTTCTGGGCGCTGGTGTACAGCTACTGCGGGGTGTGCGCCTGCATCGCCGGGCTGCGGCTGCTCTGGAGCATCGGCCGCCGGCCCGGCCAGACCTTCCGCTGGGTGGTGCGGGAGAACCCCCCCGCCTGCCTCAACGACCCCTCCCTGGGCACCCACTGCTACGTCCGGATCAAGGTGAGGGGAGAGGGCGCGGGGTGCGGGCCCCGCTGCGCCCACGGGCACCCCGGCCCGCCTGCCCTCCCTCGCATGCGTCTGGGCGGGCTCCCCTGTGCAAGCTCCCCTATGCATGCTGCCCTATGCACGCTCCCCGGTGCAAGCTCCCCTATGCACGCTCCCCTATGCCTGCTCCCCCGTGCAAGCTCCCCTGTGCATGCTTCCCTATGCATGCTCTCCTATGCAAGCTCCCCTATGCATGCTCCCCGTGCATGCTCCCCTGTGCAGTCTCCTCTATGCACGCTCCCCTCTGCAAGCTCCCCTAGGCAAACTCCCCTAGGCAAGCTCCCCTACGCATGAAGCCCTGCCGTGCCTGGGGGTCCGCAGGCAGGGCCCTGCCGGGCCCGGGGGTGTGGGGGGAGCTCGGTGGGCGGGAGGGGCGCTGCCGGTCCCCGGGGACGTGCCCCGCAACCTCCCCTGCCCTGCCCGACCCTCCCCGTTATTTACGAAAATAGGCGCAGTTGGAGCGGGGAGCTCCTTTCGTGCCTCGGGGTCCGGGGAAGAGGCAGGGGGAAGAGTCCCGTCCCTAAGGGTTGTACAGTTAAAGCCACCGGTCAGGTTTTATACTCGTCTCACATCTCTGCCTGTGGTGTGCTCCTCCACCAAATGCACGAAGTGTGGTTGTGTCGGCTTGGTTTCTTTCGTAGTTACAGGTGAGCAAAGAACGTGCTGCAAATTTTGTCAAGTGTTATTTTTAATAAAAGGAGCACAAAGATCTCAGTTCTGAGGGATCTGGGTGGGTGATTTTGTGCCACGCTGTACTAATATAAATTATTGAGCCTCCCGGTTCCTTATGATTTTTGATTCCATCATTACGAGTGTCATAAATTGAGACCGCAATGGATCAGAATCCAATTAGAATTTTATTAATTATAGCAAGTAGAATATGAGCAAATACAGCGCTGGACGGCAGGGGAGTCTGCGCTCCGCCAACTGCCGTATTGAGTAGTTCGAACAGTCTCTTTTTATACATTTTTTTTTTCTTCCATGTTCAAAGGAATAGTGGGAGGTATTCTTCTCATGCTTCAGTTTCTTATCTCTGTCTTCGCAAGCTTCAGTTCCTTATCTCTGTTCGTTAGTCTGGACATCTGGTGGTTTGGGAGGTATTCTTTGCATGACCCCTACCTTGACCTCAACCTAAGTCTTAATAAGCAGTACCTTAATTTATAGTTTCTCACAATCTCAACGTAAGTCTTAGTAAGCAGTATCCTAATTTATAGTTTCTCACAATCTCGACATAAGTCTTAGTAAGCAGTATCCTAATTTATAGTTTCTTACAATCTCGGCATAAGTCTTAATAAACAATATCCTAATTTATAGTTTCTCACAATCTCGACATAAGTCTTAGTAAGCAGTATCCTAATTTATAGTTTCTCACAATCTCGACATAAGTCTTAATAAACAATACTCTAGTTTATGGTTTCTCACAATCCCCCCTTTTTCTTTTTATCCTATTATTGTTTATTAGATACTACTTTCATTTTCGACACTGCAGGCAAATCTTCTTCCACAATCCCAACATTTATCATAACACTCACAAGGTAATATCTCACAATTACAATCATAGTTCTTATGTGGCATAACGCATTCACAACAATCGTCATCTTCATTAATAGATACACTCTTATATTTTGCCTCAGACTTCGTAGTCAAAATAAGCAATTTAGCTGTGTCGAATCGTTCTTTAATAAAATGTAAAATACAGCGTAATATGCAAGGTCCAAATATAAGTCCTAAAATCAATATAATAAGTGGTCCTGCTAAAGCAGACAACAAAGTGGTTAGCCAAGGTGAAGCATTAAACCAGTTTTCATACCATGACTTGAATTTGCCAGGGTTCAATGCTGGGCATATATAAACTGCTTTACCTGGACCTGCTGGGCCTTGGTCAATAATCAGGTCTTCTATGCTCACTTTAAAACTAATTGTTTTCTCATCTGTTTGTGCTTGGATTGGCTTATTCGGATATTGTATGCTTGTTATTATCCAGTTTATGGGTTCATGAGGGTTTCTTTTTCCATTTGCTTGGGCTATTATCAATAATAAAACTAACGGTATACCAGGAAAAAGGGTATCTGTCAATTTTGCTAACTTAGGTACACTTTTACCAGTCTTGGGGAAGTTCGACCATAGCTGCTTTCGCGTCCCATTGTTCTGGTTCTTTTCTCCACAGTTTGTTTCTCCTCTGCCTCGCCCGTCGACTCGGTTGCTTCGAGCCACGGGGTGTACCATCTTCTCGGCAGCAAGGGAAATCTTCAGGAGAACAGCTGTTTCGGGTTTTCTGCCTGTTTATATAGGCTTCCCACTTTGCAGCTTTGACTAATGGGACAAAGCAAGACACAGTTAGTCCTTCCCTTCTGCACTTTGTAGCCAAAATTTCAACTACAAAGGGGACTGGTTCGTTGGAATGGTAACAATAATATTGAGGGTTTATTCTTTTTGGCAAAAATTTCCCACCATTCATGGGATCCTCGAATAATTTCTTGTTCTGACTCTAATTGTTTTTAATTTCCACTCAGTGAGAGTTCTTTGGATTTTCCAACACTGTGTGCAAACTCTTATCGGAGGGTATCCATATTCACAGTGTGTCCACCATTTATCCTGGCATACCTTACACTTGCAACAAGCAAATGGATAACAATTGCAGTTCAAATTATTGCATCTGATTCGTATATCTAGAGTGCTTAATAGCTTTTCCTCTATATTCAATATTGTGTTACTGCATAAGTTTAGCAATTTCCTTCAACACACTTCGTACGCTTCAAAATATAATAGATAAAAAGAGAGATAATTATAGCAAATATAAACAGCAATATACACTTTATACTAAAAGGTAATGCGGCAAAATAATCAACTAAAGTTTCTATCATTACATTATCTTCTCAGAGTTATTTTGGTGTCACCTGGAGTACTGATTACTTTCCAGTGAGGTCTCGTCACTGGGCCTTTAATGCGACTGGCATGAGTCCATCCACGCTCAGCAGTCCGGACAGCTGTTTCTGTTGTAAGCAAAACAAGATAAGGTCCCTCCCAATTGGGTTTTAGGGTTTCTTCTTTCCACGTTTTAACCAATATCCAGTCCCCAGGTTTAAAATTGTGAATTTTTAAGTCCAACGGGGGTCGTTGCACAATCAGTCCATGTTCCCAAAGCTTGTTACGATGTTCTGCTAATTGTGAAATATATTTATTAATCACATGATCTCGAATTAAAACATTTGTTTGTGGACTTTCGATTCTATAGGGCATTCCATACACCAGTTCAAACGCTGATATTCTTACATCTGCTCGGGGCCTGGTTCTGAGAATTAATAGTGCCATGGGTAGGCACTTAACCCATGATAATTTGGTTTCTATCATTAATTTAGTCAAAATAGTTTTGATTTCTCCATTCATCCTTTCAACTTTTCCCGAGCTTTGTGGATGCCATGGTGTATGGTATTCCCACTTAATACCCAAACTTCCTGTTAGATCTCTAACAATTTTTGACACAAAGTGTGTTCCTCTGTCCGAGTCGATTACATCAGGTACCCCATATCGAGGTATAATATGTTCAAGTAATACCTTAGTAACTTGGTTAGCAGTTGCCTTAGAGGTAGGAAAAGCCTCAACATAATGTGTTAAATGATCCACCATTACTAATAAATATTTGTAACGCCCTACCCTGGGCAGTTCAGTAAAATCCACTTGTATGTGTGAGAAAGGTCTATATGCTGGGGAACGTCCTCCAAGAGGTTTTTGTCTCATGTTGTTTCGATTAACTTTTTGACAGGTCTCGCAGGCTGCTGTGACTGCCTTTGCTATGTTATATACGCTTATACAGGCAAACTGTTGATTGAAATGATCAACTAACGCCTGGGTTCCCCAGTGTGTTTTACTGTGTATTTTTGAAAATATTTCGAGTGCTATGCCTTTCGGCAAGACTTCTCTCCCATCCGGCAATATGTATTTACTATCTTGTTCCTTAGCTCCCATTTGTTTTAGTTTTTCCTTTTCTGCAGGCTCAAAACTCAAATTTTTACTAACAGGCACTTGTTGCATCGTCAAAATCGTACTATAATTGCCTGCTACTCGTTTTGCTTCTGTATCGGCTGCATTATTTCCCCTAACTTGATAACTCGTACCTCGCTGGTGTCCCTTTATATGTACGACTGCTATTTTATTTGGCATTTTCAATGCCCCCAGAACTCGCCGAATTAATTCTGGGTGTATCAGTTCTTTTCCCTGTGAGTTAACAAATCCTCTTTCCTCCCATATTTTCCCAAAGGTATGTATTACTCCGAACGCATAGCGTGAGTCTGTATATATAGTTCCATCCTTTCCTTTCAGTGACACTAAGGCTTTCCACAATGCGTACAGCTCACAGGCTTGAGCCGACCAGCTGGCACTCAGGGGGCCCGATTCTATTGTCTTAAATTCTCCTTTCTCCAACTTAACGATGGCATACCCTGACAATCGTTTACCTTCCACTATTCGAGATGACCCATCTATAAAAAATATTTCTCCATGTTGTAATTCCTCTTCTTCTAGATCTGGTCGAATTCGTGTTTGTTGTTCAATCGTTTGGAGACAATCGTGTATTAACTCAGTACTTTCCCCTGGGTATAGAAATTCTGCAGGGTTAACCGCTCCGACAGTCCTTAGGGACAGTTTTGGAGATTCTATAAGTATTCCCTCATACTTTAGTAGTCGGCTATCTGTAAGCCATTTTTCTGCTTTTTGTTGAAGTACCCCCCTTATGTTATGAGGCGCATATAGGACAACTTCTCCATTGAAGGTAATACGATTCGTTTCTTCAAGTAATAAGGCAGCAGCAACAATGATTTGTAAACAACTTGGCCAACCCCTGCTTACAGGATCTAACAGCTTTGATAAGTATGCCACCGGTTTCTTTTGTCCAGCCCATTCCTGAGTTAATACTCCGAATGCTGTTCCTTCATGTATGTTAACGAATAAATGGAATGGCCGCTTTAGATCTGGGAGGCTTAAAACCGGTGCTTGACTTAACTCCCTTTTAAGGCTGGCAAACTGCTCCTGATCCTGAGGGGTCCACTTGGGTATTTTATCTTTAGACAGTTGTTCATATAAAATTTTAACTTTAAAGCTGTAATTCTCTATCCACTGCCTACAATACCCAAATAGCCCTAATGCTTGCCGAATTTGCCTTTTAGTGACAGGCATAGGTAATTCTAAAATTCCCTTAATGCGCTCTGGATCCAATATCTTTTTGCCGTTAAACAAATAATGCCCCAAATATTTCACTTTTTCTTCCACAAATTGTAACTTTTCTTGTGATACTCGTAGTCCCTGTTGTGCAAGAAAGTTTAGGAGTTGAATGCTTTCTTTTCTTACATCTTCCTTATTATTCCCTGCTATGAGCAGATCATCTACATACTGTAACAGCACATTTCCCGTTTGTACCCGGTATTCTTTTAAGAGCTCTTCCAGGGCCTGTCCAAACAGATTAGGGGACTCAGTGAACCCTTGGGGGAGCACCGTCCATCTCAATTGCTGTCTACGGCCTGTCTCTATGTCTTCCCATTCAAAGGCAAAATAATCACGGCATTCTTCTGCCAGTGGACAGGCCCAAAAGGCATCCTTTAAATCAATCACACTATACCAGGAGTTATGGGGTCCTAGCTTGCTTAGCAGTGTGTATGGATTTGCTACTACAGGGAACCGGGTGATAGTTCTTTTGTTTATTTCCCTTAAATCATGCACAAGCCGATATTTCCCATTTGGCTTTTTCACAGGCAAAATGGGAGTGTTAAAGGGTGACATACAAGGCTCTAAGATTCCTTGTGCTAACAATCGATCAATTTCTGGCTTTAATCCTCTCCATCCTTCTAGGGATATGGGATATTGCCTTACCCTCACAGGTATGTGGGGTTCGGAAATTTGAATTTTAATCGGTGGGATTTTTAGTTTACTTATTGTGTCCGGAGAGTACCAGACATCGGGGTTAATTTGTTTTTGATCATCCACGGTCAAAGGATAAGCAGACACCATTAGCTCTTGATTTTTTACTTTAATTTCTAATTGCAATTCAACAATTAAATCTCGTCCTAGCAGATTAAATTCTGCTTCAGGGACGAGCAAGAGTTCACCCATTCCAAATTTATTTTCAGTTTCGAATACTACATTTTTGATTTTGCTTACTTTAAAGGGTTCTCCTTTTGCCCCAATTACTTGTACTTTTTCAGGGGAAACTTTACATCCCTCAGGTATTTGCCTAATAGTCGATTTCTCAGCTCCAGTGTCTACTAAAAAGGTGAACTCTTGTTTATGGGGACCTATTTTTAATTTTATCAAGGGCTCATGATGACTCCGGTCCCCTAAGATATAGAGCCCCTGACTTTCCTATTCCGTTTTCAATATTTCCTCATCCCTGATCCTTTCTCTGCAATTCTTCTTTATATGTCCCTTCTTTCCACAGTAAAAACAACATCTCTGTTCCTTCTTTACTACTACATTCCCTTGTTTCGCTCCAGCAGATCTGTGTTTACCAGCCCGCCCTTTGCGATCCTCTCTGACTGCTGCTACCATCATTTTTACTTGTCGCTTGCTGCTCTCTTCTTCCCGCCTTACGTAGACTTTCTGAGCTTCTCTCAATAATTCATCCAACCCTCTATTCTGCCAGTCTTCTAACTTTTCAATCTTCTTTCTGATATCTTCCCATGATTTTGCCACAAACTGAGTTTTGAGGAGCGCTTGCCCTAAAGGGTCGTCTGGATTTACCCCAGAGTACAGCTGAAGGGCTTTCCTCAGTCGTTCCAGCCACTCAGTAGGGCTCTCATTTTTCTTTTGCATTTCATTAAATGCTTTATTAATATTCTGGCCACGGGGTACTGCTTCTCTAATCCCTTGAATTACTATAGTTCTCAGGTCCTGCATATGGGTTCTATGCACCGGATCCTGATTATCCCAATTAGGTTTTTGGAGTGGCCATTTAATATCTGCTGGAGGTCCCTGGGCATGCTGAGCATCCCACAGTCTCATTCCTGCTCGTCTGATCATATCTCTTTCCTCGGTAGTAAATAATTGACCAAGGATAGATTGCATCTCATCCCAAGTATAAAGGTTTGGTCCCAAAAATTGATCTAATCTTTCTGCCACTCCGAGTGGGTCCTCAATTAGGGTTCCCATCTCGGTTCTTTTAAAATCTCGTAGGTCAGCCGAGCTTAGGGGTACAGAAATATATCCAATCACAGGTTGGGGTCCCCCCATGGGTATTTCCCTTAGAGGATACATCTGAGCTGCCCCTTTTTGACTCCTAGTCATGCGTCTAGGAGGAGGGGAAGACCCTTGTTCTGATTCTGGGGGGGGTGGATGCTCTGGGGACCTCTGGAGGGGCTGTGGGAGCAGGAGGAGGAATGTAAGGAGGGGGGGTTAGAAGGGTTTCATCTAACTCTTCCTTCTTTTTCTCTTGTTTAGTTTTCACTTCATTCAGTGGATAAAGTCTAGCTCCCGGTCTTTCTAGCCACATTTTTGCATACTGACTCTCTTCCGGGTTAAGGGGTTTTTTATTATTAACCCAGAGGTTTAATTGTTGTCTGACCCAGTCTTTTTCTGACCCATAGACTGGCCAAAAGACATCTTTAGAAATCTTCTTCCCTCCCCATATCCTAGTACAATATTCTATCATTTTTTGTTTATCTCTCCCTAGGGTTCCAGGGAAATATCTCCAATTGTCTAGGATATATGCCAGAGGGGTATTCTTAGGTACAGTGGGTACCCTTCCCATGGGAGTCGAAGGCTTGCTGCCCTTCGCCCCCATCTTCTGGAATATCCACAAGCATACACTCACTCGCTCCCCTTGTTCCTGGCCCAGTCCCTCGCGGGAGATGGGAAACGCAGTACTTAAGGGTCCACACTCGCTTGGTTCAATATAGCGAACCTCTCACTTGTTATATTCCAGGAAACCCAATCCCGCCCGAACGGTAAACCTGCGACCAAATTCGCAATATACTTACGCACCCTGCGTCTTCGTCCGGACTCCTGTGCACAGAATTTTTATGGGATTTTACCGGTTTCCCCTTTGCTCATCATTCTAGAATTTAGGTTCGTCGGTAAGGTTGAGGTAAGCTGTCGGTCGCGGGGCCGCGGATTGCCGCGGGGCGCCTCCCCGGAGGACAGAAGCTCACCGTTCCTTATCCGAGTCACGGCACCAAGATTGTCATAAATTGAGACCGCAATGGATCAGAATCCAATTAGAATTTTATTAATTATAGCAAGTAGAATATGAGCAAATACAGCGCTGGACGGCAGGGGAGTCTGCGCTCCGCCAACTGCCGTATTGAGTAGTTCGAACAGTCTCTTTTTATACATTTTTTTTTTCTTCCATGTTCAAAGGAATAGTGGGAGGTATTCTTCTCATGCTTCAGTTTCTTATCTCTGTCTTCGCAAGCTTCAGTTCCTTATCTCTGTTCGTTAGTCTGGACATCTGGTGGTTTGGGAGGTATTCTTTGCATGACCCCTACCTTGACCTCAACCTAAGTCTTAATAAGCAGTACCTTAATTTATAGTTTCTCACAATCTCAACGTAAGTCTTAGTAAGCAGTATCCTAATTTATAGTTTCTCACAATCTCGACATAAGTCTTAGTAAGCAGTATCCTAATTTATAGTTTCTTACAATCTCGGCATAAGTCTTAATAAACAATATCCTAATTTATAGTTTCTCACAATCTCGACATAAGTCTTAGTAAGCAGTATCCTAATTTATAGTTTCTCACAATCTCGACATAAGTCTTAATAAACAATACTCTAGTTTATGGTTTCTCACACGAGGCATGTGCGTGCTTTTTTACTTATATGCCACATTCTTCCTATAGCACCAAGCAATAAATGAATAACAGTCTGTCACTTATTTCAGGGAATACGAAGCCCTCTTGCCGTTGGATAACAGGAGGCTAACATGTTACTTTCCAAACACGTGTGCTACAGATCCGTACAGATTTCAGGAAAACAAAAAAAGCATGTTTCAGAAAAGGTGGCAATGTCCTGTGTGTGTTTGGGGGGGCAGAAAAAGGGGACAAAAAGGAGCAACCGGAAGGTAGAGGATGGGCTTAGTTTGGGGCATGTGGCGTTTAAGCTGCTGCTGTACCAGTGGTGATTGAATTTGTAGGAGGAAAGGGGGTGTCCTTACAAGCAATAAATAGATTAAAATAAAAACATTGAAGGTAAATCCCTAGAGGACACTAACTGAAAGAAGCGGGATGGAGGAGGTCTTACCCAATACTCACTAAATCGAGAAGAGAAACTGTGGAAGGAAACTGAGAAACTTTTCTGAATACAAGAGGAACAAAGGCAGAGTGATACGGAGAATGGTGAAGGTGGTGTCATGGCCCTAAGATTTACTAAGAAGAGATTGTTAAATACCTAGAAATGAATTGATACTTTTACCTCTAGGGACTTTAGTTCATTGGCAGAGGAGAAATATCAGTGCAATTTTGGGCAAAACTGAGCAAAAAGTCTGTATTATATCCATAGTGAGTATAAAACCCCCAGATGTTCCTTTTTCAGAGCCCTTTCAAGAATCGAGATGTAAGTTAATGGTTTTGTAGCTGGTAAGTGACTTAGAAGTGCCAAGGTAGCTCAGGGAACTTGAAGCATCTCTGGCAAGAAAAACTTTCTCTATGCATTTGTGATCCTTGGCGTGGTATAAGCTCTTGATGTAGAGCAAAGGCCTGGGGGTTTTCTTCTCTCTTCAAAATAGCAGAGGCGAAGCGCCGGCTTTGACATTTGTTCAGGAGCTGTACGACCTTTCTTCCTGCAGTTTCCTTCACATGACTTCTGAACAGCATGTTGTATTTTGTGAGCTAGCTCTTTCCCAACTTCTGTATCTGCTTCTGTGCCAGAATTGAGTAAACCCTCTAGGTCATAATTTCAGTTTATTTAAATTCTGCTGGATTTGACCTTGAGTTAGGCTAAGCTTGTGTGCATCCATTCATTTCAATGGCATTTCAGTGTTCAGCCTCTGCACTGCAAACAATAAGTAACTTGCCTGCTGGTAATTCTCCTAAGACCCATTTTCTTAAAAGGTGCATCAGAAATCGTGGCTATAGACAGGGCAGAAGGAAGATTATAACATTAAGGCCTTCTTCTCTGAAGCGAGTCTAAAGCCTCGAACAGTAAAACCGAGCAAAACCCACTTGCTTTCTAGTTACTTAGTTTTGATTGCCTTTGGTTCTTAAGAATCCATGCAGGCCTTTACTGTGCCAAAATGCAATGTGATGGTTTTAAATAGTTGCATAACCTTACACACTAACTGAAAGATTGAAAGTGCATTTAAAGTACACTCTGTCTTAAAGCCTTCCCATGAAGCGCATGACTGGTGTCTGTGTGAAAGCAAGGCGCCAGCTTCGACAGTGATCTGCATTTCCCAGTCACCGTGCCAGGCGGTGCTCTTTCAGAAAGGGTCGCATGCCCATGGCTGGACTGGCCCAGAGTCACTGTAGCCTGACGTGTATTAAACATCGGCTTCCTGGAAGAAGCTGTGGCACCCGGGGGGGGATACTCAGCATTGCCGGGGTGTAGCAGGTCTCAGAATCACAGAAGACTTCAGCTTCAAAACCTGACCATTTGATATTTTTGTTCCAGGGGCAATACATTGTTTCTTAGAACATTGTCTGAAACCGCATTTGTCCTCAAATCTCAGTGCAGCGGTTCTGTGCAGCAATAAAAACACACTTCTTTTTCTCTCGTTTTAGGATTCAGGGTTAAGATTCCACTATGTGGCTGCCGGAGAAAGGGGTAAACCACTCATGCTGCTGCTTCATGGCTTTCCAGAATTCTGGTAAAACTCCCTATGCACTTTTCTTGTATAAAAGAGGCTGCTTAAGATACCCGAGAGTGATCATCTCAGCTTAAGTATCCCCAGCGTGATGCGTCTTATGTAGCTATGAGTTCTAACTAATGGCCTGAAGTTTTAGTAGGGAACGTTTTTTTAACTGCAGCATCCACAAAAAATTCCTGCAGGCTGATGCAGACCAACTATCTTTTTTGCATTGTCAATCCATTTTCCCCTGAGTATGTACACTTTTCGGCAAACTTTGGGAAGGAACTGCTAACTTTTAATGAATTTCATGTTTGGATAACATTTGTACTAATATGGCTGAACTTATGAATTACAGCAGAGGGTGTTAAAATGAAGATTCATTATATGTTGAGTGCAATACGGATTGCTGCATTTGTTAAAAATACTATATGTTAGTTTTTAACAGGGGGAAGGGAAGAAGAACTATGAGTTCTATAGGCTATTGTGCAGCCTAATTTCAGAATGCTACTCAGGGAGAAAGGTTCTATTATTAGCACATCATAAGATGAATGATGACTCAAACCCAATCCTAAATGTTTGTTTATAATAATGAAAAGCAGTCATGTGTCTAATGATTTAACCAGATTGCTCGGGCCGTCATTGCCAGGTTTAACTAGTGAAGCATGGCTTACAGAACTTGCACCTAAAAAACATTATGGGAATACTGGAAGTCGTGATGCCAGTAATTCAGCAAGTTAAACGAGCCTTTTCCTTCCTAAGCTCAGATACGGAGCTAGGCTCCGCTGTCCGCACTGGGATCTTTCAAGCTGGACCCAGGTCATACCATGATAAATTGACCCAGGTAAAACAGAGGTCTGTTCTCTTCCCTTAGCAATTTCCTATAGATACTAACGGCCTGGAGGATGGTGGTAGAAAGACGTATTTATTTTAAGATAAATTTTCAAAGAAGTAGATTGTTCTAATAATAAATCACTATCTAAAAAGATTAAAAGTGTAAACTTTGATTAAAAAGACAGTTAGATGCGGGGTTGCGTATTCTGGGCAAACATGCATACCTTGCATAATGCATACTCTAACACAACAAGACAGCTGAGATTACAGCTGATTTCCCCTACAGTGGGAATAGTAACAGAAAATTTAGCATTTTCTGTGCATATTCTACTGGGATCTTGTATCTTATCTTCAAAAAGCAGAAGGCCATTCTTAGAGTTTAGAATGGTGAGTCATGCTTTAAGTGACGGTTAATGTATTGTATTATCTGACCGTTGAAAAGGAATGAATGAGAAACTGTTGTGTAGGTCACTGGGGCCACAAGTACCATAGTTTAAATAGCTGTTTTTAAAAAGAAGACTACCTGCCAGTAGTCTATAAAATAGTCACACTACCGATACTGATGTTGGTTTGATAATTCGATCAGTGAAGACTTTTTTTAATGCAAGAATAGAGATTGTTCTGAGAGCACAACATAAAATAATCACAGTTTAAGAGATAATTAAAGAAGCATCAAATTTGTATCATTTGGCTAGCAAAAAAACCCCAACCCCAAAACCGGATATGATTCACAGTTACAGTTCTTAATTATAACAAACCCTCTGCCTTCAAACATTTCAAGGTTATAAGTAGGACGACTATAACCAGACAATACTGACCTTAGTGAGTGATTGAGGCTGTCTGAAGATGAAACATCATGTAAGAATATAATGCACCAGAGCCATTAAGTGCTTTAGATGCATAAGAACTTGAAAATTAATACCAATGTGATGGTAATACAATAAAAAAATGTTTGAAATTGGGCATAATGTGTTGAGAAGACAGCTGGGTACCTATAAGACTTGTGTGTGAGCTGCTAAATTTTGTACAAGCTGCCGTTCAGAAGTAATGGGATCAGAAAGTCACAAAATAGTTTCCATTATTGAATCTTACAGAAATGAAAGCATCAACCAGCATTTCCAAATTCTCCTTGCAAAGCAATTGTCCATAGTTATATTTCAGATCTGATGAAAGGATTTCTTTGAATGTAAAACCTACCCATTTGGTAGGTCAGACATTTGGTGACTGATGGACTGTTGTGAAAACAGAAGATGAGGATAGCAAGTTGACATTTAGTGAAAACAAAAATAGTTTATTTATTTATTTATGGGCCTCGTTATTTCTCCTTACTGAAGTATATAGGATAGCTACAACAGTTACCATGGCAAATTCAGCTTCCATTCCATTGTATAATGCCTTTAAAAACTTCATTCCTGGAGATCTCAGCTAAATCTTTTATTTGCATTATATGGCAGTGAAATGAAAAGGTCCTGACTGTTCTGTTTATATGAATACAAATTTCTATAATTAATGAGTGTTACTGTAATATTACTTGTGTTCAGAATCCCTAATAGGCTGGAGGCAAAGCTGAAGTGGAAGAGCCAATGGTCTGATATAGACACTGAATTTAGGTAGAATTCTGTGCACCACTCTTAAGATCTCTGACGATCCAAATATCATTTATCTGAGATTGTTGAAACAAGAGCAGAAGTAAAAACTAGACCCTAGCACAGAGGGATGCAGCCATTATTATATATGCCTAGAAGGAACATGTTTTTTTAATATCTTTCCATTACAGTATAAGATAATGCCATGTCTGTCTTGGTACTGGCTGTTCTGAAATGTATTTGGTTTCAATAACAGTTGAAGGGCAGGTAGTTCTTGCAGGGTAAGACCCACCATTTTCCTGTTATTTTTGCTTCATAACATCTGGGCACCACATACTATTACAGGATAAGGAATAGCCCAGGCCTTTGCCCAAGTCCTTAATTTTTGTGTCTTTTAATGTGTGTAGTGCTACCACTCTTTCCCATAGAAACACAAACAATGAAATATTCTGTGTGGTACCAACACATTGAGAGACTGTTCTGGAGCAATTCTGCTAGTATAGAGACCCAGGTGAAAGTGTACTTTATATAAATCATATGAACTTCACCAAGATCATTTGTTGTTCATTGTATTTCTTTCTTTGGTTTATTTAGTGTATGAATTATCTGACATTCCTTTTCTGAAAAACAAACAAACAAACATGCCTTGAGGCACGTTCCCCTACTCCGTGAACAAGCTAGGGAGAAAAGAAAGCTTTTCAGACCTTTCTTTTTTGATGATACTATGGCTCCAAAGATAAAACAGGGTAGTCCTCTGTGTGCTCTGTTTCATGCCTGCTTCCTTGGTGGCAAAGCAACTATGCCAGACCCCAGGAACTGTTGAACCAGCCAAGCTCCGGCCATGTCCCCTGTCTGGCAGCTGCACTTCCTTACTGGGGAATTCAAGAAGGGAGCACAAAACTACTATAGCCACAAAAGACCATCAGAGTACCACAGAAAGAAAAAAAGAATCTCATTGCAAACAAAGCCATGCTAATTTACCCTCAGCTATTTGGGAGGAGAAGCATTGGGTGCGTTTTGATATCGTGCTGCTTGACCTTATAACTCCAACTTCTTTTTCCCCTTTGTTAGGTATTCTTGGCGCCATCAATTGCGGGAATTTAAAAGCGAATATCGAGTGGTGGCCCTGGATTTGAGAGGTTATGGAGAAACAGATGCTCCTTCTCACAAAGAAAATTACAAGTTAGATTGCCTGATAACAGATATAAAGGATATTTTGGAATCTCTAGGTGCGTTAGTAGAAGACAATCTACTCAGCTCATAGGTGACTTGATTTTCTGGGGGAAAAAAAACGTAAAGAGCTACCACTGATTTTTATTTTTTTTTAAATTGCATTCTCTTTAATATCTACACATTACAGATATGTATAGATATAAATCTAAGAATACTCGTATTTTATGGACTATTATCAATGAAGAAGGTTTGTTTTCTAATTATGATGTGTATGTCTGTATAAACAATATGTGAAGATGATTTTCCATCATGAGTTTTAAAAGAACCCTTCCCTGTGTGCTCTGAAGTCCAGCAGTACAAACCTAGGGCCTTTTTCCCTAACAAGGTCTTCACTTACTCCTAACCATTGCACTTAGTGGATAATGTTCTGAATTAGAGTCTAATAGCACTTCCAGACCAAAGAATTTAAATCAGGTGACATATTTCTTGCATAGACAAGATAGAATAAATATTGTGGGCTTTATAAAGATGATGAAGTACATCTGCTGTATTAAAAAAAAAAATCCCAAAATACTACTCCTGCACAGTAGCCAGTTCTCAAGAGCTGAATCACTCCCTCTTACACAACAGCGAGAAGAACAGAAGGGAGAGCAAAGGACACATTGCTCCCTGTGGCAAATACACAGTGGAACGGTCTAGAGCCTGAAGCAAGTCTGCAAAATTTGCCCTTCCAGCCTGGTTTGAAGCATATCTGTTCTGGCGATAAATTGTAACACCTAGTGAAGGGTATTTCCCTTCCGTACCAACAGCAAGACAAGGGATTACACTGTCATTCTCTGGATCATTTTAATCCCCTGGATACTCTATGGATAGTGAAACACTGTACTGCATTTCACATGAAGAAATAGTAAAGCAGTGATTCCAGTTCTAAGGTTTGAACTTACGATTTGCCTTGCTTGTGATGTTTGAATGTTGTCAAAAGATTGGGCAGGCAGTCCCCACTCTGTGTTCACATTTTCCAACCTTTGCTGGTTGTGCTAATCTCCATGGTAATGCCATGGTTATGCTCGAGAAGTACTCTCATCATAATTCAATTCAATAGGGATTTAAAATTTTTTCGAAAAAGTATTTCTGAGGCTTCTGATCTTTGTTTGGTTTAACCCCAGGTTAAATTCTTATGGAGGACTTGATTATATCTGAAGTGCTCCAATAGATTTCTATTCAAGAGGGGTTATAAGGTGCTTGCACAACTGTGTTCAAATTTATGTCAGAATTCTAAACAGTTTAGCTTTTTATACATTTCAGTTGTAGCATATGTGCTCAGCAGTACAAACCTCAGTGAGGAGGGTGATGGTATCTGACCCTGTAGTATGTATTCCAGCAGTGGTAAAGGGGGGAATGGTTAGGCTTTCAAAAACAGTCATGATTTTTCTCCCTCCGTTTATTGCTGTTAAATTACCATTTTTACCGATGGAAGAATAAGTAAGTGAATGCCAAGAACTTTAAAAATTGCCATCAAAACAGCATATGGTGAAAAGCTACAGGCCTGCTAAGTATATAAATGTGTGTAGATATGCGCTATATATATATGGCTATTAAATATAACACCCACTTTTTGCATAATGATGATGTTCAGTGCTTAGATAACCTCCCATATTTAGAGAAATTCATAAGGATCAGTTTTGTTCGGGAAAGGCTCAGGAGATTGCTCAGTCTTTCTGTCTGCAGCTTCGAACTCCAAACTCCCTAAACATGACAAATATACACGCATTATTGTGACAGCAAGTTGAATTGTATATCTGACCCTGCATCGGCCAAGATGTGAACAGGGTGGCTGTTTGGATACTGAGTGACTTTGGTTTGACACTGAGGTAGTATAGTTAGAGTGTTTTGGAAGTCCAATTAAATAATTTTAAGTATTTGTTAGTTTTTTAAACTATAATTGTGCGCTGTTTTTTTCTGGCCATTATTAACGGAAGCCATGCACTATTAAGTAGTGACATTAATAAATGTGCTGGACCGCCTGTTCTGCCCAATGATGATTTTTTTGTTGTATGTGATAATTTGTATGGATACAAATTCCACTGAAATAAAAGCACAAATCTCTGTTTATGTGGTAGGATACAACAAGTGTGTGTTGATTGGCCATGACTGGGGAGGAATGATCGCTTGGTTAGTGGCTATATGTTACCCTGAAATGGTGACTAAGCTGATTGTGGTTAATTTCCCTCATCCTTCTGTGTTTACAGGTGAGTTTTACAGCACTCTCTGTTAATCCAGAGTATCTGCATTTTCATTAAGATTGTGTTTGCTTTGAGGTTGCTAAAGAAGAACCGACTGCTTGCCACTTCAGGCGTTCAGTAGATAAGCTGCCGGTACTCAGCGCCTCTCACGTTCTGGGATGCATTTTAGGAAGCAGTAAGGTATCAGGTATTTGACTTCTGGAAATGATTTATTGTAGGAAGTGGGAGTGCTTGCAGCCAAAGTTACTCATGTTTTTCTTAATCCTTAAAGGTCCACAAACATAATTTTCATATACAAGAATCTGTTTTATACTGCTTTGGCAGAATAAAATTCCCTGAACAGCGGTGTATGTTGCATTACACCTAGGTTAAGGCCTCACTGCATTATTAAGTCTGCATAAAACAGCCTTTGTGTAAATGTGAATCAGACGTTAGTATTTAATCCCAATTTAGGTGACAAGCAACAATTTATGATCTTGTACAATATGCATTAGAACAAGACAGCCTTTCCAGGCTAATTACTAGAGGCCCAGGAATGTACTAGTAGTGAGCTGAAACAAGGATTTAGGTGCACTAGCAAAATTTGTGTGACAGGCTTTGATCTTGTCTACTACCCACGACTGCAATTTCACAGGGATTAGATCAACACTCAGAAATTAAAATGAAAGTAGTCTCTTATTAATTTTAATTTCTTCAGTCACTGACCTTACCCTGTTTCCATTAAAATGTCACCCCATTTCCCATTTCCCCAGAAATAGTTAAGAATATTCAGTGCAGCTTTAATTTCCATTTTAGTTGAATGTAAACCTGACCTTACACCACTGTGGAATCAGAACCATTTGCACGTGTTCTTCTCACAGAGTTCTTGGGCACCTTCCTAAGATATTAAAGAACATTTTGCCAGGCACTTAAGCCTCACTTACCCAAGGAAAGGCCTGTCACCACCACCTGAGCAAGCAGGAGCTTTTTGCAGTGTTTTCACTGAGAGCAGGAGCCAGGCTGTATAGAAGACAAATACATTTTATTATAGTATTTCTTAGTATTTGCATATTTGTTAAAGTACAAAATCTGTTCTGTAGCTTAATAAAGTCTCCCTGCATCAACTTTGTTCTACTGTGGATTAAATGAAAATACACAGCTGTGGAGAAAAGTAAAGTAAGCAGTGCTGATGATGGTCCATCAAGGAAAAATATAATGTGATGCAATTTAAAAATGTATGAGGTATGAATTCTTAGAAGATAGCTGACACTTCAGTTTACTTTGTTTTAAAACCCATTTTTATTCACTGTCAGATTTAATATTTCAGAGATTATCTCCTATGTTGGGAGTGCAATTTTGCCTTCCTGAATTTGCATCTGTAAAGGATAGGTTCTAGACTTCCTAGTACTGGCACGCATTCTGTGGTAGCTTCAAGGAAGTTAGGTATTTGAATGTCAGTGTTGGCTCTTGCAACTCACTGGAGGCAAAAACTTACAATTAAAAAAAAAGAAAGACTTAATAGAAATGGGGCTGAATCGTTTTCTTTTGTGACACTATGTAATCTTGATTATGGTTCTTGAAATTGCCAAGACAAGTGTTAGAAAAATTCTGTACTTTTGTGAACAGGATTGATGCTCTCTTTAGAATGGAAGTGGATTAGCATCTACAGATTTCTGCGCATCACATCCTTGATGAGAGAAATATTTGAAGACTTATATCTATGCCTCTTATTCCACAGCTGAAAAAATGCTTTGGGCTAGCTACACAAATAGATCTCTTAAGTGAAAACCTATCATGCGATTAAACTCTCCAATGTCACTGCCCTCGCCTAGGCTTTGGCAGGCTTCTGGTTTGCTGACTGTTTCTATTAACAGATATAAAAGAATTGTGTTTTAATGGCCACATCATATACTTACTCCTGAAACAATAATCATCTTTTGTCACACGGCATGCTCTAACGTAATATTTTTAAAACATTCCTTTAAGTTTAAAAAATAGTAATATTAACGGTAATTTTGAGTCATCAGTTTTCATTTTTAATTCATGGGCATTTTTGTTTCAGAATACATTCTACGACATCCATCACAATTGATTAAATCTGGTTACTACTTCTTTTTCCAAATGCCATGGTTTCCTGAATTCATGTTTACAGTACATGATTTCAAGGTGAGCAAAATGAGTGCTCGTGTTTATATATTTAACTGTGAGTGATGGAAGAATTGCCACCTACGTTGATCCCTTCTGATTTAGTTATAATTACTGGAAAAAATATGGAGCTTTCTGATTTTTCTTCTTAAGCTTTACGTATTTTTATAAAGTAGGGTATAAGTACATAGAAACTCTGAGATTAACTCTTGCTTTTGCATTTCTGGGAGGCATTCAGGTACATACCTTTAACCTCCAGCACTACAGTGCATTACTTCACCTAGACAGTCAACTGGTTTTACTTGTGCCCACACCAGTGGGACACATGTGGCGCCTGGGGAACTCCTGCTGACTTATCTGAAGCTGCTGTGTGCAGTGGGACATCCTCTTATCCCTCAGAGCCTGCTACAGGGCAGGCCGCCTGGGAGTCTGAGCATCAAATTCAGCCGCGTGATTAATTCTGCCTGAGGAACCAACACGGCCAACACCTTGTATAACCCTAAAAAATAAGTATAAGCATATAGAAAGGGAAAAAGCAGCTGCAGGCGTGCATCCTCCTACATGCATACAGCTCAGTGCTGTAGGCACACAGGGCACAGCAAGCTGGGGAGGTCCTGAATCATTCTCCCTCCCACCCTGTCAGCTGCTGGGGTCCATCCCAAAGGCAAGTATGTACCTGCGCTTGCCTTTGCCTGTCACAGGAGGCAGGTCAGGGTGCAGAACTGAGTGACTTGGTAATACCGGTATTCGCCTGTACTTGGTTATTCTGAAGTAAATTATATCAGAAATAAGTTTACCGTGTGCTTTTCACATAGCAGTCTAAAAAAAAGCATTTAAACCTTTCTTTATACTCTAAACAATGCATAAACAGATTTTAGAAAGGTGTGTCCTGTTGAAGGAGAGAAATCACATTTTCCAGCTATGTTATGGGGTGGCTTTTTATTCTTCCTTTTGTAGGTTCTGAAAAGTTTATTTACCAGCCAGGCCACTGGAATTGGAAGGAAAGGCTGCAGATTAACAGCAGAGGATATTGAAGCTTATCTCTATGTCTTTTCACAACCTGGAGCATTAACTGGACCCATTAATCATTACAGAAATATTTTCAGGTGAGTGGACTGTTCTGAAACAAGGTAAAATATTCTAGAGACCCCTGGAGGCCACACAGGTTATTGCATCTTCTGCTCCTAAAGAAGGGAAAACTGTTTCTGGAGTCTCAGCAGGTAACAGGTGTATTCAGTGTCAAGCTGTGTGACGCAGAGTGAATTGTATGATATCCACACAAACCAGTGACACCACGAGAGTGCAGATAAGGAAAGTCTTTGTTTCAAAATCTAATAAAGCCTAATAAGCCCTTCCTCATTCACAGAACCCGTGGCAATCACAAAAATCCATCTCTAATATCTATGATGTTAATATCTGTTAATGATTTTCCTTACAGTTCATATTATCAAATAATGATCTCTATGAAGAGCTTATTATTAGATAGTATAGTACTAGATAATATGGCATCCAAGTAAGTTGCCCTCACTTGTAACTTTACAAAACCACATCTGACTTTTATTGTGTTTGGGCTGTGGGGGTTTTTTTATAAAAAAGGTGGGGTAGGGGGTTTTTTGTACCTAAAACCAACCCTAACTTGGGTTTTGTTGTTCCTGCATTGGTCTCATCAGACTCCCTGGCGGCAGAAAGCACATATAGCAGGGAGCATGCATAGACTAAAACTGAGAGATAGTATCATAATAGGAAATATTTTCGCAAGCTTAATATTTATTTTATTTTCTCCAGGGGTTTTCTAATAGTTTTAACTTTCCTGGGAGGAGTAGGCTAGGCCTCACAGACTGACACTCCCTTTTTATCTACCAAAAACTTAACAGGGCCAGAAGGTCTTTAACTCTGCAAATACACTACTTAGGATTTGTAGCCCTAACTTGAAGGACTGTACCAAGAAGAGTGGGTCTGAACTCTCTTTTCCTTTACTGCCTCCAGTTTGCAACAGTGCTAAATCTCCTGCATGCTTCTGTAACACAAGACCAGCTTCCCAATATTCTTTAAAAATTACAATTCTTTTCCTTCCCTAAACTCAGACAGTTGTTTTTTGAAGAGGATTAACTTTTTTTAATTTCCCCTGGTTCAAATTTAGTGCCACCTTTTCTGCTTATTCTGTGCCTTCCACGCTATCGCTGTCAGGAGAGCAGTCAGCAGGGAAATCCTGGGAGGAAAATGGGAATCTGAGCTAGGTGCTGTCTTGTACAGGGTAAGAGACAAAACTGGAACAAGAAAGTAGAGAGATGGCATATTTTCTTCTAAACAAGATGATACCAAACACAGACACTAATGGGGAATGAATGAGATGGCTGTGCTGGTAACAGTATACTTATTTAAAGGTACACAAAGAGTGGTGATGGCATCAGCTGGGATGTCCAAGGGCAACAGGGAGCTGTGCGGCTGCACGGCAGCTCCCTGGCCCTGCCACTGCACTGCAGGAGCCCCCAGGGTAGGGCTAATGAGGAGCTGGAGAGGCAGGAGCGACCTGAGCCTTGTTTGTGACATTTTCTACAGCACTTCGCATCAGCGAGTGTGCGCGTTAGCCAGATGCTTCTCTGACAATAACAGTGAAATATCTGTGATAGCTGATAGCTGAATTGCTGTGGGATTCAGATGAGACGAATGTAAGAGTTGTGTATGTTTAAACTATTGTTTAAGGCCTTTTCAGGCTCAAAAAAAGTGCCTAGTATCAGTTATTAATCAGAAAGTATCTTCACAGCTAGTAATTCTTCTCTGTGTGTGTATGTTTGTGCATTGTTTGCTTCATTTTTCTAATGAAAGTATACCTATACTGAATTCAGAGAATATTACAATAGGCGCTATCAATCAGCCACAATGCAGCAAGCTTTGGACTGGAAGGAGAAGATTGGTCTTTAGCTTATTCAGTTCTTGCCATCAGTTCTGATGGTCACACCTTACGGGATGTGAATCATTAAATATTAAAACTGGATTGAACTTTTTACTTCCTCTCATATAAGCCATTGAGCAGCACTTAGATGCTGATGACTTGTTTTCACCATAAGTCCCAGTGGGCTGGTGCTGGTGACCTGCGCGTTAAAGGTTTCCAACTCATTACTATCCACCTGGAGTTTCATTCTTCAGAGCTTAATTTTTCTGGAAATTTATTTCCAAAGACGTGATTGAAATCACCTACTTCCATCCATCACAAACACCAGCTTGTATAAATAGCACAGCAGTCATTCCCTTCACTATACTTTAGGTACAAACACTTCTGGAATAAAAATCCTAAGGCTTTTTGTATCATGCTTGGTTGAGAGAGATGGGTAAGCAGTTAAAGCTTGAATTTCCTCTGATAGGCCATTTTTTTATAAAGTGGGATTGCTTCTTTTATAGCAGTTAAGAAGTACTTCAGTATTTGTTTACAATAATAACTAATTGCTGGTCAACAGTGCTGTATGAAGGTTTGAGTCTGTTTTTCAGAGACTTAAACTTCCCAAGTGGAAGGTCCCTTTCTAAATGTGACATTTGCATGTTAATCCTTATTAGAGGAGATTTCTAGAGACTTCAGGCATGGTATAACGTGCCATATTCCAGACTGAAAAGAAATACAGTATAGCATATAGGCAATGAAAAATGACAGGTTGTTTATCTCTTCAGTGTGAGTAAAAAGCCCAGTGGAGTTTTCCTAAGTGAGGCTACAAATCTTGTATGGCACTTAGCCACAAAAGAGTAACAGTAAACCCTACAACAGTGAAAAAAAATACACATAAAAATAGCAAAGAGATCCAGGATACTGGATTTAAAATGTAAAGAGATTAGCCTAAATGTGCTGAATCAGATCATCATATTATCAATTTTTAAAACTCGTACTATGAATAAGCTATGATTCAGTAGGTTAGGTCAGTTTGTTTGAAAAATGAGATTTTAAATCCACTGCTACAAAAGCAATTTTAAAAATGTTCCTAATTCATCAATCAAAATGAAATTAAACTACTGTTTAAAATGACCTTTTGTTAATATTTCTTGACATTAAGTACAGATGAGGAATGTCTTCAAAGTCTCCATTTCTTTGTCTTATCTAAAGTAATGCATGCCACCTTCTTCCCCTTTCCACAGAGCATAGGCTCTTGACTAGCTCCAAAGTTTCAACCTAGCACTTCAGTTTATCATAAAAGTGTGTTTAGAAAATCTTCTTTATACTTTAATGTTTTAAAATAAGAATGTTTGAGCATTAGTGTAATAAAGATTTGTATCTGATCCGATGGAATCTGATTTGAATTGTCACAGCTAGTCTATTACAATATCTGGCTAGCAGGCAATTCAAGCACAAATCAGATAAACTTTGCAGCATCTCTGAAATAGATGAGCTGGAAAAAATTCTGGTGGGTCAATATGGTTTAGGTTGAAATAGTCTTTCGTTTCCAGCTACCTGTATCTTTCCTAATGTCTACCTTTAATGTGAGGAAATATTTATAAAATATTACATTTAAAGTAATTGTATTAAGAAAAAATAATAACTTTTTACTGAAAGTTTAAATAGGTCATTGTGGTGGTATATTTTTTATTAACATTTTACTTTCTAAGGGCTTTTCCTCAAAGTGTCAATAAAATGTCTTGTAATGTATTTATCTTTAAACACTTTCTAGTCTGCCAAAGCTCTGGGTTGTGATGTTGCAGTTTTAAAGAGATTATGACTCCATGAAATTAAAATTTTCAAGGAACAGTTTTCTTTCACTGCATACAGATGTAGGTGTGTAAGTCCAAGGCCTTCAAAAACATACTCTAGCTCTTTGTAAAGAAAACCCTGATGCATTTTGAATGTTAGCATGAATTCATAGATCAGTGAATGTAACTGACTTCAGCATTTCAGACAGCTATGTTCTACAGAATAGCTTATTCTACAAATATTTTTCTTTTTAGCTGTACTACATGATATTTAATTTCAAGTAGGTCTGAAACACTCTAGCTGGTATCTTCCAGAGTGTCCAAAAATGGCAGCCCGCCATTTCAGAAACGACCATTTTTTGGCAAGGCAGTTGAGCTACTCGGGTAGCTAGATGCCTTGAACACTGCGGTCCAAATGTGATCCGAAGCATCATGTTTCATTAAAACCTACTTGCAGTAAATAATGGAGGTTCAGAAATTTGCCATAGCATTCATCAACCAAGGGAAAGCCACTACAAAATTCTGGCCGTGTTGTTCCACATTCCCTATTACAGAGATCATGGGGCTCCTGACCTGTGCACCATGCCGAAGCATCCTTCATGTTCCAAAAATATGACTCTCTTGCAATCAACTGCTGATTACGTGATAGGAAAAGTATCTTCTGACAATTTTACCATCCTTAAAAAAATTGAGGTACCTTGAGTCACAGGAGTGTTTTCTTGGTATTACAGAAATATCTTCTTGGAACCTAGAAAGCTTGCAATGAGATTCACTGTGTTGATTTCAAAAGCTAAGTTGGCTGAAATCTGTCTTGGTGATTTTTGTAAAAAAAAAGACCTAACTAAGTGTGTTTTATTTTTAAAGCTGCCTACCTCTGCAGCACCATGAAGTCATCATGCCAACCCTGCTGTTATGGGGAGAAAGAGATGCGTTTATGGAAGTTGAGATGGCAGAAATTACACGGATTTATGTTAAAAATCATTTCAGATTAACTATTTTGTCTGAAGCCAGTCATTGGCTCCAGCAGGATCAACCCGACATAGTGAACAAGTTGATATGGACCTTTCTAAAGGAAGAGACAACAAGAAAAAGAGAATGACTGTTTGTCCATGTTTTAAGGGGTCTACGTAAAAGCTTTTCAGATTAAAAAACCTAATTGTTATCAGGGCCATATTTCCAGCCTGCCTTCTATTTCGAGCTCTGTTAGGGAAGTGTTTTCAATGTACTGTACATTTGGACACCAATGTTACTGCTAAAAGAAGAAGTGAGTATGAGTATATACGATACCAACATTGGTTTTACCTGTACACTTGTATTTTGCACATAAAAACACCTGCCTTAAGATATATATGTATTTGTACAGAAGGAAAATCATGGAAGGTTGCTTGATTTTGTTTTCTCCCTTGCTTTACAGTTTTAATGTGTGGTGCCTTTTACAAATTTATAATGAAACAATAGAGTGGTGCCATACTGAAGAAAGTAATGAGTTTTCATTCTAGGTTCACCTGAATTTTTTTTTAATGTATTTTACCGTTGAACAGTGACTAACTCTTTTTATTATCTATATTTTAGCATACCGAATGATGGAAAAATTTCTGGGCACATTTCTAGTCTTCAAGTGAAATGATCTTGTATTGTTGAATGCAGCTGCTTTGTGCGATATGTTTTTCTTTCTTGACTAAAAAATGGGAAACCTGTACACTCAACTTGTCTGAACAAGAAGAATGGAAAATTAAGATATAACATGTATCAAATCCACCTCTGTCTAATAAAATGCAACTTACACTACCCCTTTATCTGACTTCCTATGGGGAGATTTCGTACTGAAGCTAAGAACTGGGTTTGAAGCATCTGTCCACTGTGCAGCCTTCCTCATGCTATGGTGGTTGTTTTCTCTTGGAAATAATGCCTCATTGTTGGCATTATCCTTCCTATGTTAGCAACTACTGTTCTTGTCTCCAAGAACTGCTGCCAAGTTCCTGTGTTTATAGGAGGAAGAGACACAGTGATTATGGAAACAGAGGGTAGAATTAACTCGCATGTGATGGCAGGGGAGAAGAAGAGTGGATGCTAACTAGAAAGGAAAAAGCAGCACAGAAAAGCAGCAAGTCCCCAGAAGGGGTGAGTCACCTGCCTACGCGATTTCCAAACGCTCCACCTGCATAGCACATGTGTTGCCCTGGGAAGAGGCAAGGATCAACAGGGACCCATCAGAGGAGGCATCGGAGCCAGGTGGGTCTGAAACCAACTGTCCACACCAAGAGTAGAAGACAATTATTACAAAGCCCCAGGTCCAACCCTACCGTGTGCATCGTCTCTTTCAAGCCACGGCCTCCCGCACAGGTACTTGGCCACAGTGTCTGCCGACATCTCACTCAACATAATCCTCACAAGAAAGTGGAGCAAGGGGTGCTGTTAGCCTGGGGCCGGCAGTCTGCTTCCTTTTGTGCAGGTCACGAAATCTGAGGAAGAGTCCACTCGGTATTGTGATAATGGTGTTGATCTCGCCTTTTCCATCCATGGCTGGTACCTGCCTTTCAAGGATATTTTTTCCACAAAAGTTTTCAGTGTTTATTGATTGAAGTAGTTACATGCTGCTTTTACTTAAACTATGAGGTTGGAGAGGCTGTTCCTTGTCTCAGAAGGGTGTTGTAAAGCAACTTTTATCATCTAGGCAGCAGTTTAATTTCTCGGCAAGAAAGGTGTTGCTGGGGACTATGGTTTTTCCTGAGGAGCACCCGCTCACTGGGACCTGCTGGCCGCCAGCCCAGCCACAGCAAGCTGCCTGCCGGAGCTCTGGTTTGCAGGCTGGCTCTCCTTGTTCCCTCTGTCAAGTGTAACGGGCCGTCATCGCAAGGCAGATTCTGCTTGTCAAACAGCTGGCGCCGCTGTCCCGGTTGGAGCATCACTGATGAATTTGGTGAAGTGTTTGGAGGGGAAGCGAAGCTGTATGAGGAGCGGCTAAAGTCACTTGGTTTGTTCAGCCTGGAGCAGAGGAGGCTGAGGGCAGAGCTCATGGCAGTCTCCAGCTTCCTCACAAGGGGAGGAGGAGGGGCAGGCGCTGATCTCTTCTCTCTGGTGCCCAACGCCAGGCCCCGAGGGAATGGCAGGGAGATGGGCCAGGG
Source organism: Phalacrocorax carbo (assembly GCF_963921805.1). Lineage (NCBI taxonomy): Eukaryota > Metazoa > Chordata > Aves > Suliformes > Phalacrocoracidae > Phalacrocorax > Phalacrocorax carbo. The sequence goes on from NC_087518.1 coordinate 58,316,066, forward strand.
GAGGGTTAGGTTGGGTATTAGGGAAAGGCTCTTCCCCCAGAGGGCGGTGGAGCCCTGGAACAGGCTCCCCAGGGAGGCATCGCGGCACCAGCCTGGCGATATTCAGGAAGCACTTGGACACGGCCCTCAGAGACACAGTGTGAATTTTGGGGCTGTCCTGTGCAGGGGCAGGAGTTGGACTCGATGATCCGTGCGGGTCCCTTCCAACTCAGGGCATTCTATGGTACTACGATGACGTACAATCGCGTCACTCTTCGGTAAGAGCGCGGCAGGGACATACGGGCCTTGAGGGGGGCCGGGGGAAGGCGCCGGGGCCTGCCCGCCGGCGGCCGGCAGGGGGCGCCCTCCTGCGGAGGTTCGGGGGGCGGGGCCGGACGCTCCCTCCCGCTGGCCCCGCCCCCCCGCAGAGAGGGACCGCCGACTCCCCGGCCGCCAGTGGACTGGGGAGGGGAGGGGCGGGGCCAGGCGGAGCGCCGCTGGCCTTCATTGGCGGAGGCCCCACGTGGCCACGCCCCCCGCGAGGGAGCGGGGAGGGCGCGGCCGCCGGTGCGGCGGGGCTCCCGCGCCGGGCCCTGAGGCGGTCCCTGGGCTCCCCGCGGGGCAGGCCTTGGCGGGAAGCGGCGCGGCGGCGGGCAAGCGCCGTCCCGGTTGTTTTCGAGGGTACGGCGGGCGGCCCCTTCTTCGGTGCCGCCGTTAGGGGACCGGCGGAGCGGCTGGCAGCACATGGCGCGCTGCGGCGGCGGCGGCGCCGCGCCGAGGGGGCCCGGCCCGGCGGCGGCGGAGCGGCGGCAGCTGAAGGAGGCGTTGGCCGAGCAGCTCCGGCGGGACCTCGGCAGGTAGGCGCGGGGCCGCGGCTCCCCGAGGGTCCGGGGGGCGGTGGCTCCGGACGACGGTAACGCTGCCGTCCCGCAGGCTGCTGGCGGAGGGGACGAGCTCCGACGTGACCATCCGTGCGGGCGAGGCGGCGATGCGGGCACACCGGGCCGTGCTGCTGGCGAGGGCCCCGCGGCTCTTCGCCGGGCTTGCCGGGGGGCCGCCGCCCCGCCAGGTGCTGCGGCTGGACGGCGTGGGGCCCGCCGAGCTCCGGCGCTTCCTGCGGTGAGTGCGCGGCGTGCCCGCTGCCTCCTCTCCTTCTCCCGGCACTAACACCTGCTTTAACTCTTTCCCGTTGCAAGCAGTATCCTCGCGTTTGCAGGACCTCCCTGTAACTTATCTTCCCTCTGCCGTGGTCCCTCTGCTGACAGCCCGTGCGTGCGCTCTCCCCTGTAGCGTGTTTTTGGATGCTGTGTAAAGGGTCTGTAATAGAACAAGGGAGAAAGCTGCAAAAATCGTGAATGTATCCTTTAAAATTGCCTGTGACTGCTAATACCCTCGGTAGCATGATCACCTAATGAAAAACAACGAAGAAAAAGCACTCTGGTGTCATGCTAAAAAAAAAAGTCCTGGATATGGAAACCTAGGAGGGCTTCATCAAGTTAGATGGAAGATGCATCAAGTTATGAACTGCGTGGTCATTGCCAAAGTCCTAACGATCCACGGCTTAAGCCAAACAAAGCACAGTGTTACCAACCTGAAAGGAGGTTGTAGGGAGGTGGGTGTTGGTCTCTTCTCCCAAGTTACTGTGATAGAACAAGAGGAAATGGCCTCAAGTTATGTTAGGGGAGGTTTAGATTGGTTATTAGGAGAAATTTCTCCACTGAAAAGAGTGGTCAGGCACTGGCACAGGCTGCCCAGAGAGGTGGGGGAGTCACCATCCCTCGGGGGGTTCAAAAGAACATGTAGACGTGGCACTTCAGGGCATGGCTTAGGAGGCTGGGGGCTGTTGGGTTGATGGCTGGACTTGATGATCCTGGAGGTGTTTTCCAACCTTAATGATTCTATGATTCCCACTGCTCTGGGATCCCAGAGCAAGGTGGCGTGCCACACCGTCTGTGCAGTGCGTGGGCTGGTGTGAGGGCCAGCGTGTTTTCCCATTGCCAGCTATTAGTGTGTATCCAACATCTCACTGGTCTTGCTCCAAGCCTTTGGTGAGCGCATCAGGGGTGCTGGCTGGTGCCGCCACCAGACCTTGCAATCCTTGCCTGCAAATGCCTCTAATCCTTTCAAAGAACTGGGCAGTGCTTGCTTTTCTCTAGCAAAGCTGCAGTGGTGCCACATACCTTCTGTAAAACAGGGTTGACTAGAGCCCATCGGCGCTTTGGGGCACGCACAGGAGCACCGTGGCAGGCGCTCTGGCATTGTAGGTGAATTCAGGATGTGCCTAGAAAAGGTATGCATGTGCAGGGTCTTGAGAGTGTTGACAAGAAGAAGGGGAAGGTGTTGCAATTTTCAAGTTTAGTGCCTAAAATGTAACCTAGCTGACTTCACCCTATTGGTTTCGCGTATTCTCTCCTTAAATTTGTACATGAGGCAGCAGATGGCTAAAAATATGTATTCAGGATACTAAACTTATGGTAAGTATGAAAGAAAACTTTCTGAACTGAGAGTGATATCTAAAATGCAGAATCATTGTAGTGGAACAGGCTGATAAATTGGCATTTGTTAGGTTACTGCCAAAGTCTGACAGGAGCATTAGCAAAACAAGTGGTAAGAAACAAAAGAGCGTGGTTTTTGTCTCTTATTTTTGTTCACTCCATTATTACTTTGATTTCGTTAATTTGCTTCTTAATCACGTAAGTGGTAGTACGGAAGACTTTCATGCAAAGTGGTAGTACAGAAGACTCATGCAGAAGCATAATAATGCAAATTTTAAAAATTCCAAATTATTTTAATTTGTAAATTGGGAAATAATTATTGGGAATAGTTATTTTGATTACTTGTATACTGTTATATCATTCCTTTCTTTTCCTAAAGTAAATGCTTAATATGCCTACTGTTCATTGATACTTGCTTTCAATTTTGTCTGTGTTGGCTGCAAGGCAACTCTCTAGAGTCCTGCATGTTCTCCAGAAAGCATGGTATTGCGAAACACCTTTAAACTCAAAACAGCTCATCTAATTATAAACCTTTTACCTTTCCAATGTCAGTTTAGATTCTTCAGATGAACCTGCCCGTATATTGTAAGCTATGTATGAAGTGCATTTTGCAAGATGGTGTTTTGGCTTTTTTTAAGCTTAGTCTTTGGTGCTGTTGATACTTCAGCTTTTGAATCCTCTAAGCTAGCAGATTCTGCGAGAATGTGTCACAGAATGCACTGGAGTTCGACCACGGTGAACTGCTTTGGACCCAGGAAAGGAAGCAACTTCAGTTGAAAAGAGCCTAACTTCACTGCTGGAGTGATGACTTCTGCTAATGTCTGTGACTGTTGAGTCTAAGCGGTTTTTTTACTGTTCAGATGCAAAGGAATTGGATCTTCACAAATCCAAAACAGTGCTTTTAATTACAGCTTGAGTTTGACTGAAAGGTAGCCTAGTTCTTGGAGCACATGAATTGCCATGCGGAGTTGTAACAAAGACCTGTAGCTGCAACTGAGCTTCCGAGAGAAAGCTGTTGTCTTCTACAAAAGTTCTAGGTTTTCTGATTATAAATACTGTTTCCCTGTAGAGTAGGAGTAGAATACTAGTATGGTACTGAAGAGCTCATCAAAGCTGTAACAAAATCTCATTCCTCTTCCTGTTTATATTTAGCTGTTCTTTCAGCTTCCCAAGTAAAATTCATCCTTCCTTGGGGATTTTGGGGATTTTTTTTTTCTCACAAGCTATATCTGGCGTGCGTCTCAGTGAGACACGCTTCCTTTGGGCCTCCGTCTCTCTTAATCAGGAGAGATGTAGGCTACGTGTCATTTGTGTGCTGAAGGCTGTGCAGTTCCTCCTGCCAAACTTCTGAGCGTTTTGGAGCAGGATGGAGGACATGGTGAACTTCATGCTGATCCTTCTGCATAGGTTCAGCGTGAAATAGATGAGTAACTGAGCACTGCTTCGTTTCCCTCCCTATACTTACACTGTCTGAGGACACCAGCAAGAAACTGCTGGTCACCAGGGAGCGCAGCATCCATGTTGCCGACACTATTCACTCTACGCTTTTGCCCTGTGAAGCTAATGTAATATTGACTCTGCCCTCCAAAAGCCTTCTGTCACTCTTCGTAACACAGCTAGAATAGGGTCAGCAATTGCAAGTATGTCCAAGGTGGGAGACGACTGCTCAAGCAGGGTCTGCCTCGGGAAGCCAGCAACTTGGCATCCCTGAAGGCCAGTAGTCTGTCACAGATCATCAGATCATTAATATCTTGTGTTTTGAGAGGCAAACTGATTATACCCTTTCAGTCAGAAAAATATAGCTTTAGAAATAAAAATGTAGTCAGTATTCTCATTGTCTCCTGGTATTTGTATTAAAGGGATGTGATTTAAGAAAGGACAGAGAAGGACCTAATGACAGTCAGATCCAGCTAAAAAGCAATAAATACGGATCAAATGCAAAGGAATACAATTGTCATTGTGACGTTTACTGCCATGGGGGTTAATTTGCAGCACTGGCAGTTGATTCAAAGTAGATTGGCAAAGGCTTCGACCGTGTTATGTTTGTATAGTTCTGTATCAGGCAGTAGAGGATGCTACATCTAGCTGAAGTGCAGACGAAAATGTTTTTGAAGGTAAACTCCTAGACAGTGTGATGACAGTAACTTCTTTCTGTAGACTCTAAGCGTGCTTGTCCTTTGTAGAATAAATTTTAGGCTGTAGCAACTGCTATTAATACAACATACCCTATAGCATTGTTCCAGTCTCATCTGTCACTTAGTCACACCTCTTGCAATCTCGTTGTTGCTCATGTCTGTCAGAATCTTTCCTGTGTGAAGGGTGGGAAAAAACCAAGCCAGAAGGTGGGGTACCTGTTAAAATTATATGACATCAGGCTGACACTGCAGAAGATGATAGCTTAGCTCTATTTTCAGCTTGACCCACTCCTGCATGTGAGGCTTTCATAAAGAGTTGCACCAAGTACAACACAACTTCTTTGTAAATATTTGTTCATTAAATAAAATTCCCAGTTACAGTTCTATAACATTGGGTTACAAAGTAGTGAGAAAGGGAAATATTTCTTTAAACAACTTGTCCATGAGATTATTCTTACTGATTTCTAGATTGTCATAGTCCCCATTGGATACTGGCTATTTTGGAGGAAACAAATGTGGCTCTGCTCGTGTACACTGAGTGCATTTATGCTTATGCCTCAGCAACTTTACCCTTAATATTTAGGCTTCCCCATTCCCCTCTGATGGGTTATGATTGCAGACCACTATTTCAGAAGAACAGCATGCCTCCTATGTTCTTGAAATTTTGTGGGTTGTACGGTTTACTCTGATGTGATCCTTCCCTTTTATCCTCTATCTCTCGTGCCTGTTGATGTGGTGTACGCTACCATACAGTGTTTTCTCTGCATGACTGATTCATATCACTCGAAAACAAGCAAACTGCAAAAAGGGCTTTTTGTGGTACTTGCGGGTGCATTTTGTGGCTCAACAACTATTCTTTCCCTTGCACTAAGACATAAAGGAGGAATCAGCAATGCAACTGAAAAAATCGTCCCTCCCGAAACAAATGGAATTAGCAAACCCAGCCCTATAAATATGGGCAACATGGGAAATCTGATGTGACTGTCTTAAACTTTGTGAAATGATAAATCCTGAATTGTGGAAGTTAAAATGCTCTGTAAAGCCTTATCTCCAATGAACAGTCAAAACTGAGAGGAGGCTGAGGACAAATTATTGTGAACCGAAGTGTTTATTTCCCAAGTTAAGGGTGAAGGAATTTGCTCCTCTGAATAGCTAAGTTGTTCTAACTCAATGGCTTTCGTTTGTTACTACAGCACCAGGTGAGTTTGTTGCGGTTATAAATATGCGCTAAGCTAGTCATTGAGAATAATTAGACTTTGCTAAGCCAGGAAGGTGAGAGGGAGGGAAATAAGTAAGACACTACATGCAGCTTGTAGTTCAGACTTTATGCTCTATCCTGTTGGGGGAAGAAAGCCTTCACCACGATGACTTGATTCTTTTAATGAAAACAGGCTTTAAACACATGCCAAACAATGGTGACCTTATCTCCTTTCCACACACATAGAAACAATGAGTTTGTCTTATTTCTTATTGGAATATTTTTTTTTAATCCATATTTATATCTAATCTCAATTTCTCAGAGGAAGTTGAGAAGCTAAACTGTCAAGTTGCAGTATATTTGGTGTGTGTGTGTGATATTAACATCTTGCTTTGGAAAACATAGTATCTTAATGCCATGGATTTATGCCTCAAGCAAAAAAAAATCAATTTATGTGAGAAATGGGTAGAAACCTTTCACTGGGACCATGATTGCTGAAGGGCCAGATTCTTCTTCGACTGAAATGGATAGCTTTCATAAGAAATAAGAAAATTTAATTGGCATCTGTGTGAGGCAATGAAGCAGTTGATGTTGCATCTCATGAGAAGAAATTTACTGAAATACTTGTCTCAAGAAATCAATTAAGTTAAACTAACCATCTCAGCTGCAGAGATTAAGCAGATGGTTCTTCTAGGAAATCTAAAGGGAAATAGAAGAATCTTAAGTGATTAAGCTAGGTCGAAGTTATGTGTATGACATGCCTAACCTGCGCTAGCAAAGATTGACTGCTATAGGTGTATTGCTGAAATATTTTTGCAAGTCCACCAAGATTAAATGCAGTGCGTGAGAGCGTTTGCTGCAGTTGCGTTTCCTAGAGACATCAGTGCATTAAAAACGTGGGCAGAGAGTGGTTCAGTCACTTCCTACATTCTCAGTGGTTTTTTTACTAACAGAAGTTAGCAGATACTGTTTTTATTTTGGCATTTAATTGTGATAACATAGCTTTGTTAAAGTAAAACTGTATAATATGGTATTTTGTATGTGTACAGAAGGTATTTCAGTGCTAATCTGGTTACTACGTGAAGTTCTGGTGTGTATGTGCTATACCAAGTTGCTATTGAAAACAACACACAGCATCTGTACAACTTGTAAATAAAACAAAAACATAATTTGTTTTGTCTGTTTTCACTAATTGTATTATCCCCTACACTACCAAGTAAGTATCCTGTTTTGGGCATCTGTACTTGTCCCACCAGTCTAAAGTTACCATAGTATCTTTTTTTTCAGGGCAATTAAACTGATGCACGGTCAAACAGCAGAATTTCCCCTTTTCATATGTGTCAGACTCTTGTGCTGACAGTTTCATGCTATCCATAGTATTTATGATGAAGTTTCTGATTTTACAGATTTTAGCATTAACAATCAGTCTGTGTTGCTAGCTGATAGGAAAAACACATCAAGGTAGAGAAAAAATATCCTTTTCTCTGGCCTTAATGGCTTTTGCTCAGGCCTGCTTTGTAATCTCTTTACCAGTGCTCTGCAAATCTGGGCATATACGGAACATATCCATAACAACGTGCACAAGATCCTGTCTGTTTAAACAGCGAGTGTCTAAGAAGTCAAAAGCGCTTTTCTGGTGACCTCAGTGACATGTGTGTACGTGTATGTATAAACTTAAGGAGAAGATGGCAGATGGGCTCACAGTGAAGAGCTCTCACTCCGAGCAAGTGGAAGCTGCCCTAGGGAGCATTTTGAAAAGTAGATGCTTAATTTGTTGAGAATTTTTTATTTTTATTTATTTATTTTGTTAACAACTGCTTAGGGACAATGGGCGAGGCTGTCCTAACAGGTTTCAGTAGAGTTTGGTGATGATGGTGTTAATTCCAGTGACTTTTGGTGTTTTCAGAAAGAACAACAAAAATGGGTTCCTCATGCTTTTAAATATGGTATTTCATGAAAATAAAACCTGCCCTTTCTCACTTCCCTTCTTATTTGTGTTGTCTCCAGGGTCATTAGTGGCATCCAGCATTTCTGTCTGGGATTTTGTCAGTCTTGCAGAGAGCAGGTGCAGCCCACAGTAAGGAAATGTATCTCTTACCTTGAAGGACCAAAGTAGTGGATCATAACTCAAAATTCTTTTTTGACCCAAATATTATCTTAAGATTCTTTGTAATCATGTTTTTTATACTTTTAGTAAGCATAAAAATGTCTTGCTGATTCTAGTCAGTATTGGCTTTGTGGCTGGCCTGAGAACAGAATTGTATGGTTGCTCTTCTGATGAGACTATATGGTTTTCAAGACTGTCAAGTATCTAAAATTGATAGAAATAGATGGGCCTTAAAGACAGCTGTAAGCCTAAGGTACTTTCCAAAGAATTTAGCCTAAGTGATTTGGAATGAGAGGAGAGAGAACTTCGGGACAACTTTAAAAACAAGACTGAAATCTTTCAAGGCACAAAAGTAATTTTGGTTGGGCTACTTCATGTTTTCTTAGTACTTTTCAAGCTACCCACAAAGTACGTGCTGTTTTTCAAAGTGCATTTGGAGATGCCTGCGTAGGCTATGCATTGTTATAAAAATAAAATAACTCCATGCTTATGTGTTCTAGGAAGCTGTTTGGTCACAGTGAATACAATCCAGTACTTCCCTGATCATCATCAGGGATGTTGGAAGAACTGGAAGATTTTTATGCCTCCTTAGATTGCTTGATAACTATGAAAACTGCGTTCTTGTAAATACTTAACTCAGTTCAAAACCGTTCAAGCTCTAAGACTTCCTGATGATACCTCTATCTGATTCAAAGAAGAACTTATAACTTTATAGACCTGTAATCTTCTGCGCTTTAACATACTAAGCTAAGGCGTCACATTGAATGATGCCTACTCGAGGTCTGGAACAGTACAAACTCTTCGTATCGTACTTCTGCAGTAAGGGTCCTGGTTTCTTACAGCAGCTGTGTTTTAAAGACATGGTATTACATAGTCACTAAAACACCGGAGCTCCAAGGTCTGAGCTATGCATTTTGCTGTGGATGAAAGATTTTATTCATGCAGAAAGGTGCCATTTGATGCTCTGTAGAAGACAGTGTAGAAAACTTTGCTCCGCCTTTAGAAATGAGCCTATAAAATAAAGGGCGTTGCCAAGCAAAGTTTTCCATAACAGGTTTTAGAAAACTGCAGTATCTTCCCTTCTGGGAAGAACATCTAATGGATTTTAACCGAGATAAAGGAGAATTTCTGAAAGATGTGCTAAAAACATCCTTGCTGTCCATGAAGCAGAATAATGGATGCCTCCATGAGTCTTTCAAAGTAGCAAATTTACAATCTGTATTAAACAGGACTCTACAGATGTTCTGCTGAGTTTCTGGAAGTAGTAAATCCAGAACTGTGGACATCAACTGAAATAATCAAGGATCCTTGGCTTTTTACAGGAGAAAACGTATTTCAAATAGAATAACTTTTTGGAATATAGAAACCAGTTCCTTAGTCCTGGCTTAATAACGTGCCGCTGGTTTTATTTACACAGTTCCTGGTTGTGGTAAGGGTGCCATTTTTATTTACTTAAGCCCTAGTGGCAATAGAATTGCATTCCTGAGGTTTCTTATGTAGATTATCTGAAAATACCCCGAGGATTCCCAGGAGATTGTTGTCTCATTGCCTAGTTTATCATATTCCCTATGGATATGTTTTTTCAGTTACTGGCAGAGAGTAAGCAAGAATATTAATGAATTTATGGCAAAGCAGTGCATGTGTTGCCACTAATTTTCTCTCTCCCTCAAAGTCAGTTTGTATTGTATTTACATGTTGACTATGCAATAGCTCTGCAGCAACAGAAATGTGAATAAGTAAAGTTCCAGTGGAAATTTAACACGTTACGAACGACAATTTTCTTTCAACAAACCCTTACCTAGGGATCTTCCTGCAGTTTTTCACATTGTGGTATTTGCTTACATCTGCTCAAGATGGCAGGGATAAAGTGTGAATGATCAGATTTTGTCTAGTAGTGGCATTCTCTATGTGACTTTAAGTGATATTTCTTGGGAGATCTGATATGGAGAAACAACTCGAAGACAGAACTTCAGATTATTTCAGTGGAATTTTGAAGTCTCTAGGTTAATTGGGTTTCTGCTCTGAATTTCTGTTCTTGAGTCCTGCTGCCATAGAGCTGTAGAACACAGATGTTAAGTACTGAGGAGCACAGAGAATGGGGAAAACGTGGAAGTCATGGTCTTGAATTTTCTAAAGAATTGCAAAGTTTTCCTGCACCAGTAAGCAACCCGTGGTCTGTTCGTGGTAATATGGCATGTTATTAGTTGTCTTTGCCTCATGCCATGGAAAGCACTGTAAATATGAAAAGCAATAGTTCACAGGTTAGGAGTTCTGAAAGCCCGTACCTTACAACAACCTTAAAAACCCATGTAAAGAGGGTCCACTGATCTTACTCTTTGAATGTGAGATTTTATTACTCCTGTCACAGGCTTTCCTGGCCCTTGCTTTCAAAATCTAATAAAATATTAAAATTTCCATTCCCTACATCATCGTTTTTTGTCATTCTCTCTTGGTGAGAATCTATCACACAGACAAAAGTATTTTACCTAACTCAATCCTTTAAATACAGGACTTAAGCAGGAAGATGATTTCTTTGTATGCTTTCTCTGTCCCTTCAGAAGACAGTGTTCAAACAACATACTCAAATTACTGTGTTCCCAGTATTAACAATAAAGCCTCTTTGCCAGGGAATGGGTGACTAAATGGCAATCTGTAAGTACATGTCTGCTAAATCCAAAGTAACTGTAGCCCTTCTGTTAAACTTTGCTAACTTCATCTATATGGTATGAAACTACTGATAAAGCATGTTATCTGTTCACATTGAGTTTTTAAGGCTCCATTAAGTTGCTGGAGTGTGGTATCTTTCTATAAATATGAGATCTTCAGTCGCAGACTGCGGGCTTTGTTAGCCTCTCCAGCTCTTGAGCCAAAAATAAGCTGATGAAACAGATGGGAAAGAGGGAAGCTGGAATTAGGCAAACTGAAAGCTCTTGGGTAATCTTAACTGCAAATTTTCATGCTTTCAAGCACTTCCTTTGAAATGAACATTTATATCTCTAATAACATTCATTTATATCCCTATACTATTCTTCTAGTTTTGTACTTGTAACCTTGGTGTTAGGCTTTTATATTCTTGGGTTTGTAAATTTGATTATATTAAAGGGCAATCAGGTGCCTTTTCTAGGTCATACTAACATTTATAAATCAGTCATCTGTCTGACAAACAGCTTGCTTCTGGTTTTCCCTACAGATGATTATATAGGTGAGCTATAAAGAGCAGACAAAAGTTTAATTAAAAAAGCAAACTGAGGGAGACCTTTGTTCCTTTTAACCTGATACTACATTTTACTCGTAATGCTTGTTTATGCTTATTCAAGCATTGCAGAAATAAGTTTTCCAGAGATACAGTTTTAAAAAGGCTTTTTTATTATTAAGCACTGTAGATTCCAGCTTTTCTGGTCATGAACTTTGTTAGACAAAAAAAAAGGTAATTTTTAAATTTGTTTTGATCAATGAAAAAATTACAGGAGTAAACTTAGTGTCATCTTCTAGGCTTGTATATTCATCTGATAAAAATCTTGAAGCGGAGGAGCTGGCTATGATGAACAATTATTTGGAACCCAAATTAATAGAAGAAAACAATGTTGCTGCTCTTCAGAACACTCAAACAAATGTAAACCATCTTGGAGATGGCAGAAGACCCCCTGTTGATCAGAGTACTCCAAGTGGAGCTGTGCAGAAAGAAGTTGCTTGTTCATCCTGTACTGAAGAGGAAATTCCAGAAGTAGTCGTTGATGCAGAAAGCAACAAAGCCACTACAAGTAGGTTTGGAATTATACTTTTGCTTGTTTATTTATGGTGTTTTATTTCTTTTAAAAAATTATCAAAAGACTTAGACCAACGTAAAGATGCAGGCAAAGATTAAAGCTATTGTTATAACACAGCTTACACGGATATTCTTTGCTATGGCCTACCTCCATTGTTTCACACTTTGAAAAAAATGAATTGCTGCAGAAGTTTGGCCGGAGGGGTTCCCGGCCAGTGTGACAGGACGTGCCAGGCATCGAGCATGTTCACAGCATTGTGTCCCATCTTTTCTCTGTAATACAGCAAACTTAGGTCCTCACCATGTGGGACTTCCACAGAGCTGAATCCCTCTCTCCATTCCTTTCATTTTTCTAGCAGATTACACTAGTTCCAGTGTTGTATGAGGATTTTGAAATCTTTCAGAATCTTCTTTGTGACAACGGTGAATGAAATAACACAAGGAAGTGTGTAACTGATCTACACCAGAGGTGTTGGCTGCTACAGCTGTGTCAGTAAGATAGGATCAAGCAACAAATCTCTTCAGGCAGAAGCTTGTAGCACTACATGACCCTGAACTTCAGGGTCTACTTTAATGCAGAGGGAACAGATCTCTGTCAAAAAAATGAACAGGCTACATAATCTTATGAAAAAGTAACTGTAGCAATTCTATAGATATCAAACATGAAGCATTGGTCAAATTTCCGATATCTCAAGTCAAAATGAGAAGTAAAATGCAAGGTCTGGAAAACCTTTTAAGGAACATTCTAGCTTGAGTATCCGATATTAAAAGATTTCACAATGTCAGATTCTTCTTTTCAAATATTTTAAGTTGTCTGTGTACTGTCAATAGTCTAGTCTACACCGGACAAAGTGAAAATAGCTATTTCTCCCCACCTGCAGGTAATTCCAAACTAGAAACTGCATCTGTCTTAGGAGAAGATTTACTGATGCTCTACAAGAAGTGCTGTTGTCCAGATATTAATATTTGCATAGAAGGCAAAGATTTTCAAGCTCACAGGTATGTAAGCATTTACTGTAAAGCTTTTCAACAAAAATCTTCCTAGTATAAAACACTGCTGGTATTGTATGTGTGCATATATATATATAGTAAATTATTGCTGGTGCTGTTATCTAGCTTTGAAATGTTATAGTTTTTAGATCTTAATGCGCAAAGTGGCCATATGTATTTATCTCATTAATGGCAACTCTTACAAAAACAATTGCATTTCTAACATTTCTAAGATTGCCATTGTAAACGCACATCATGAGTATATACTCATGTATAAATACTGTGTAGGTTTTCTTTGCTAGCCTTTCTTAAATAACCTGTGCTTTTGGAAGAAAATGAAAAACCTATTAATAAACTATTCAGCTATTAATGCTGAACAAAATTATCATACAGGTAGAAAATTTCTGGAGTAATAACTATAATGGTTTTTTTCTGCTCTCAGAATCTGTGCATACAGAAACTGATTTTACTTTCATTACTTCAGTCTTGTAGATTTAAAGATTGTCAGCAGCCTTCATTAGATCTAAAGTCCAAGACCATTTAAGAACTTCAGCTTATTGGATTTCTGTAGCTTGAGAAGGCAAATTAAAGCATCCGTACCATTCCTTTTACCTTTGATATGAGTCTGTTTGCACTTGGGATAGCAAACTACACAGCCTGTATTTTGTTCCCGTTGAGTATGTAGCTAACTGAGAGGAATTATAAAAAAGCCTCCACTATTTTTAGCATTTTCTCAACACAAAACTAGTGGGGAGGGTTATATTACTGACATGACAAACATCTTTACAGAAGCTACATTATGATAGTGTGTGTGGAGGGTGTGGTTTTATTTCTTTTAAATAATAGAACTGGAATATATACTAAATTCCCACAATGTAATGTAGTTAGGCATGTGGTTTTTTCTTCTGGCCTACACTACAAGAAGACATGTTCTCAGGTCCACAACTTTGAGAAACAAATAATTTAATGCAAAAAAACAAAGTCAATTGAAAGATTCCATCAGCAGAGCTTTAATTTAGGCCACTTACTGCTTGGAACAGTGTATCTAGTCTAACTAGCATCAAAAAATACAGCGGTAAATCATAGAGAAAACAAGGATGTTCTGAAACAGGCACAAAACTTGCTTGTTTTAGTAATGCCTGGTGTGAACAGTAGGAGTGAATAAGGGAAATCTAACTTTGGGTACGACTGTGGTGAAAGCACCAGTAGGATTTATTTATTTTAAGGTTTTTCTAAGTTCTCAAACAGGAGAAAGTTTCAGCCCCCACCCTCTCCCACCCACTTATCTCAGTATTCATTACTTTCTCATGAAGTTCCAAGAGATTTCACAGTGTGAGCAGCAGCAGCAGTGCTTTCAGAGGGTTGCCAAGTTATGCCTTCCTAGTGCGGTGTTGTATTCTTACAGAGCTCTGAGTGGAGCAAGTCAATTTGTTCAGTAATAAACTTGTGGCACAAACCATGACAGTAGGAAAGCACAGATAAATTTACTTCACATTCATTTGCTATCCCCCTGAATTTTATAAGATAAAATTTTATAAGTGTATACTTAGGTAATACGTACTTGTCCATATTCTGCTGAGTAGCTGTCTTATTCAAAATGAGTCTTTGAAGTATCCACTTCAACTATGCCCTTGCAGTTGATCTAGCCCTGTTCATTACTAACACTTATTTGGAAGAAGATGGCAAAATTGGCAATTGCATATTTCATATCTCCGTGATATTGTATTATTGTATCTTAGAAAAACAAGATCATGCATGTAGTCAGAACTTCACGTACTCAAAAGTTGCGATGTAATATCATTTATGTGTGGACATATTTCAGTAGACATGAAGCATTCTGTAAAAGCTTCGTTATTTTTATTGCTGGATGAATCACAGGAGGAAAGTGCGAGAAGTTCCTAATTTAAAGTATTGAGACTTCTGAAGTGGGAGGAGGGAAGAGAGATGAGAGATTCCAGAATATATAATGACTAGAAAAGAGACCATAAATAGCATTCTTCTTAATTCTTCCTACGCAAAATGAGAGTACTCTGAAACGTCTTGAGAGCCAACAAACACATGTAAAAGAAAGGATTCTCATGCCTAATATAACACTTTGCTTTTTCTGCCACAGGAAATACATGACATAAAGTAATTCTATAAATAATAGGAAGCTTACTAAGTGTTAGGAAAAAATGTATGTATGAGAATATTATCTATGGCTGCAGTAGCCCAGATAAGAAATCTAAAGGCTAACAGTGTAACTGGTGTAAGTCTGGAAGGCTGAAATCATAAAGCAGAATATCCCCTATCTTTTCTTCCTTTTTGCCCTTCCACTTCCACCTGAAGAAGCTCCTGTTGCAAAGGTCTTTTCATCTGTTTGGTTTTTTTTGAAGACACTGTTACTGGTTGAGATACTGAGCCACACAGACTGCTGGTCTAGGGTTTCTTTGTCGTCTTTGGTGGAAGTAGCACTAAATCAAATTAGCTCCTTTATGGCCGCTTATGCCTTTTAAATATACATGGGTAATAAGTCTAAACAGAAATCATTGATGGCTCTTCTCAAATAGTGCTGGGAACACACATCGTACTGTTGTATCGTATGTTAGTACCAAGTTTGTTTGACTTCTAGGATGTGCTGGTAGGTGGCCAGGCAGTTTCAAATAAAAGAAGTTTTATGTTTGTCTTTTCATTTTAATAATTACACATTTTGTAGTGTAAAAAGAATTTAAGAGATTCAGGTTATAATTATTTAGCTAAAACGGGGCTGTCTAAACAAGATTATTTATGGTTATTTGGTAAATGAAACAGAAGAAACCTGCAATTTTATATTGTATAGAAGAAAAATGCTTGTCATAATTTTGTTTGTTTGAATGTCAAAGTTATACTAGAAACAAGCTTTAAGTGAGAAATTTAGAGTACTGTTTGGTTTTTTTTCTTTAGCATATTTTGAAATTCCAAACATATTGGAAGAAAAGGCATGCAGTATACAGATGACACCTTAATGCATAAAGAGCAAAGATTTAAGTCAATGTTATCAGAGAGTCTCATAATAAATATTTGTATCTGGTGGAATAGTGTTTACTTTTTCTCTCTCAGGGCCATTTTATGTGCCAGATCTAGTTATTTTGCTGCTATGCTGAGTGGAAGTTGGGCTGAAAGCTCCCAAGAGCACATCACTCTTCAAGGGTAAGTGTTGTCTTTGCAAGTCGTGTGGGAGCAAAGGTAGGCAATTTGAAATCACTGCAAATATGTAACAACTGTGCTGTGTATAGAGCCCTGAAGATTAATCTGCCTTGACACTTTTCTTCAACCTGACGTTTCCTGAGTACTGTTTTGACTTCAGTATGAAGCAGCGTGTGTAGTGTATTTGTTAATACTGTCAGATGGTTCGGGGAAGAAGTCATTCTCATCAGCAGAAGAGTACTAATCCTTTCTTGCAGAGTATATTTTAGTATTCCCAGTCTATTTTACAATTCCCTTCTCTCACTTCATGTTATACATGGTATGAAGAACATTGTGAATGTCTGAACAGTGTAATTTATTTTCATCCCTGTTTGTACAGTAAGATTGTATCTACAACGTAAAGACAATCACATTTCTTAAATAGTGTTTAGTAATTATATTTCAGCATCATAACAGTAAAACAATTTTTACTAGTGTCCTTGTTTGCAGTGGCTTTCTGTGAGAGCTGAAATAATGGAGTTGTCAGTGTAGGATGAACACTTAAGACTTTGTAGATAAACTGGGGACTGCGACGTTAGTTCTTTGCAGTATCAGAAAAATCAATTGAAATATATTCAATTTTCTTTCAAAGCAAACTGACACTGATACTTGCACATGTTAGCTTTTTTAGTTCAGGTACGATGTCGGCTGACTCAGCTTTCTTCAGAAAGAACTGTGTACCTTACAGTGCTGCAAAATATAATTGGTTTGTGTTGATATAAAATTGCTTGGCCAAGCGATGCTTTCTCATGTTTTCATAATTTTAGCTTTTGTCAGTGTAATAATATTGCTGCAAAATCAGGAAGGTTATCTGTTGATTTGGCTATAACTTCCTA
This sequence comes from Phalacrocorax carbo, assembly GCF_963921805.1. Lineage (NCBI taxonomy): Eukaryota > Metazoa > Chordata > Aves > Suliformes > Phalacrocoracidae > Phalacrocorax > Phalacrocorax carbo. Next base: position 58,332,776 of record NC_087518.1, read on the forward strand.
ATCCTTATAAAGCAATACACTTTTAATTTAATTCATTCCTTAGCTTTTATGCTATACTTCGTATGTTTAGAGGCTGATAGTCAGCCAGTACTCTGGTATTTACACTTCTCTCCCTGTAACTGCTTTCTATATGGCTAAGAAATTTTCATCCTTATTTTTCAGTAGAGGCTTTCTCCTGCGAAGTACTTAGTCTTTATATGAGTATATTCTCATGCTAACGTCTCAAAATTTCTGTTACTAAGAATCATACCCATTTATTTTACCTTTTCTAGTTCAGTTTTCTGTTTGGTGCAGATTTCCATGCAGTCTTTTTAAACAGTCATAAATAAAGTGCATATGGCTTATTCTGAAATAATGAAAATTCTGCCTAAGATAACAGCTGTCAAGACAGTGGGGAAACTCTTTCTTGCTGATTTTATGGCTATCATGTACTAATACACAGAGAGACAACTGTGCTGATTTTGCTGTGGCAACCTTTTTTTTTTTCTTTTGTTTTTAGTCATCAATGTCTGTTGCTTAAACATGTCTAATGCTTTAAAGGGTCTTAGCTCAATCTGCATGACTATATTCCATTTATACTAATGTGCATAGCACTGGTGAGTTCTGAAGATTACACACTGAGACATACATACATTAATGTATTGTTCAGGAGACCGTGTCCACCACTTAAAACAGACGTTCTGTGCCTTCCCCTGCTATGGTGCTGGGACGATGCAAGGGTACAAACATAACTCTGTGTAGAAATTCCATATTTCTTAATCTGAATCTGGGCATAAAGACTCTTTCTAAATATTTTGAAATTCAACAATCCCACATAGCGTTGTAGTAAAACTATGAAATGTATTTTTATTGTGGGAAAAGCTTAAATGTAGACCTAAAATAAAAAATTAAAAATAATTATAAAACAGTTTTTAAATATGTAGTTGCTTAATAATTGACTTATTACTAGTAAAGAGTTTGGACATGCTGAAAAAATCCTTTCTGTATATTATCAGTGTAAATAGATACTAGTATTAGTCTGCTTATGAACTAATTTCAAATATTTAAAATATTACAAAGTTTTGGCAAGCCTATTGAGTAGCAAAATTCACCCCAAATATAGTAAATTTTAGATATATTTACACTGTGCTAACCTTGAAAATAGTTTTAACTTTATCAGACCATTTACCTTCCACTCACAGAACGGCTGGATGATGTATCAGCCTTCTGACCGACTTCCTTTGGCAAAAAAATATGGTGAGTTTTATTGTGAACATGCCTTTATTTGTTCTCCCCCCCACCTTTTTTTTTTTTTTGCAGCATAAGCCATGTAGAAATGAGTGTCATCTTGCATTTTATATATGGAGGTATTCTGGACTTCCCAGACAAAGTTGATGTTGGGTATGTGTCAACTTCTGTTATTTTTTAGTTGTAGTTTGTGCTCGTTCTGTATTTTCTCAGTTAAAAGTCAAAAGAAAATTCTTCACGTGGTATAAATAAGACAAAGATGTCAAATATAATGATCATTACACCTCAACATACTTGAGGAAATTCCAAAAATAAAACTCTTGAAGAAATCTTATTTATTTGGCAGCTACTGGAAAAGGTGGGCCAGGCATTTTTGGATTATTATATAAGGAAAGTGAAGAACAGGAGGGTGTTTTATAACACAATAATAACCAATTTGACTGTAGCTTTCTTTTAGTTTTCAGAATAATATGTACAATGTGTGATAATTTACAATAGTTAATATTTGGAATTTATTTTTAAATAATCATTTGAGTTTATGTTAGGGCTAAGTAGTTAGTCTTAGATCCATAAAAGATGAAATACAGTAACCAATGTAAATGTTGGCATTTTCTCTGGGATAACTTTTAATCAGTTTTACACGTAATCCTGAATTAGTGAAGTAAATTCTGAAATCTGTGAATTATTCCCTGAAACCATTTACATATTAGCTGTTGAACTCTGCTGCTAAGTATTAAAACACCACAATTTCTTAGTGTTAGAAATTTTCAAAGCTTGTCTAAAATAAAAATATGGAATTGATTATAATATGGCCCAATGTCAGTGTTTAGGTAATGAACATAGACAGAAAATAAAACTAGGTATTGATTATTTTGTAAAATAATTAATAGTTGGCTCACTGTGCCTTTTAGTATTTGGAAGGGACGTAATTCTCAGATACATCTTCAATAACACTTTATGTAATCCTTGGAAAAAAATTCTACAAAATGCCAAAGCTCTGCTGGCACAAGTATCTCTTTCACTTGCTACCCTTAAAATAGAGAAACCGAGAGTCTCCTGAACAGTTTCTCAGCCAGTGGCTGAGGCTTACTTTTATATAGACCGGACCCAGTGGTTGGGAGGTTATTACTAGGCCGATACGTGTTCTTGTTCGACGATTATTCTTTGGCAGGTTTCACACTTGGTTAGCAATCTATGTCTGCAGTGAATTCTGACTGAACAAAGACGTGAAATTAGCATGTAAATTGTCGCGTAAGCAAATTGCATACATGAAAGTGATTTTTGATTCCTGTTGCTACTGCTTTCTCTTTAGTCGCATGTTGGGCATTGCAGATATGTACGGGCTAGATGGGCTGAAAGAAGTGGCTATCTACATTTTGAAAAGAGATTATTGCAATTTTTTCCAAAAGGTATGTCAGTTCTCATGCTACTTTGTGAACCATAAAGCCTAAGAAGAATTTTCATTCTATTACTTACACATCGTATGGGCGAGATACTTAACAAATGCGTGGTCAAGGTGTTAGCTTAATTCAACAGACCCTTTTCTTATGTGTAAATCTGTTAAATTCACTGTGATTGATGATGGGAGTAAGACCTGTGGTATCATCCACCCATTTATAGAAGTTTGTAAACCACAGCTGATGAAAAGCAGTATTCCACATGATAAGTTCAATATGTACATGGAGTATAATTTAATACATTCCATTGTATATGTAATCATTCTTAATATGTATATGGAAATACTGTATAGTTGCATATCAGATTTTATGGGCATGTATTTAGAAAATATTTCTGTTCAATCAAAATTAGTCTAAAAACAACTGCTTAGAGTTGAGCATTTCACGCATTAGGCTCGCTAGGCTGCATACTGCTTCATTGACATGTGTGGAAGCAGATGTCTTCTCTATTCTGCATAAAGGCAAAGAAACTTAAATACCACGGTAGCTAACAGTACTTCTCTTTGAACTGAAGATTTTGTAGTTCTGTACAGTTTCTGTAAGTCAGAATGTACAATAATTGTGATAATTTGCTAATAACTCCAGCCTGTTCCTGGAAAACAACAACCTGTGCTAGAATGCATGGCTATTGCTCATTCTTTGGGAGTGGAAAGCCTATATACTGCTTGCATGAAGTAAGTAAAATAAAATTAATTATGGTTTATGTTTTTAATTTCTCTGCTTTCTGTTGAAATGATTTTACTTTGTGAGATTGGATTTATGTGAGCATTTAAAATGTTCACATTTTAAACATTTTTTTCCTTCACAATACTTGAGAAGTATCACTGATGCTAACAAGCGAAGACAGAACAATTTTCATCTTCCTTACCTAAGAAAGGCTCTCTTTTCAACAGATGGGTAGGAAAGCATTTTGCAAAATGTTTGTCAGAGAGAAGCTTTGCCAGTTTACCTACTGAACTTCAGAACAACTGTCTTGTTATGTTGATTAACTCTTTGGTAAGTAGTATATAGTGTGCTTTATATAAAAATAGAGCAATGTAATTTTTTTCCTAATTTAGCTGTGCAATGTAATTTAAGAGATAATAAATAGAGTATTTTAAATCTGTAGTACACTTGTACTATGTAGAAGTTCCCATTAAAATAACAATTAAAACCAGATTTGGATGTGCAGATGTCGTTGTTATGCCTCATGGCACACAGTCTAGTGATAATCACATCAAGTGCAGCATAATAATACAAAATAAGTTTATGAAACACAGCTGTGACATCATAGCACAGCAGTACATATTCAGATAGCAAGGAACAGCAAATTGCTGTATCAATTTCTGCGTTAGGTGGTGGCATACATCATTTGTGATGGCCTTTTCCTCTTTGCCTATATTCTTATTTGGAAAAAATGTACTTTTTGTTTCAGACTTGAGGTGATCACTGCCTATCAGTGATCACAAATCATTTGTTTACAGGCAAGCTGACTTTTCAAAAACAAAGTAACAGTATAGCATACATATCTTCTACTTCTCAGATAACAGTACTGAACTGGTCCCCTCAAAGCTCAGCATTCATTTTGTTGTGGCACATATTTACATTGTTCCAATTCAGATCTGCCTAAACTTAGATACTTCCTAATTGTGTTTCTGTATAAAACTACCCTCAGAGCTGACTTAGAAGTAACTGATTTGAACTAGGCCTGTTAACAGGAATTTGGTCCAGTAATTAGCCTGTAAATATACGGAATTGTAAGAGGTATGAAGAGTAGGGAGGGGAGCTAGAGGTAAACCTGTACAGCTGCTGCCAAGCGTGACTGTATATGTATGTGACTGTGGTGTGGATTGGCATACACAAAGTTTAATCTAGCTAGCTCAGGTAAAGCTCACAGGATGATTTTGGTTCTAGCACACCCCAGACAGCCAAGTATGTGATGTCTCATATATCTCATGCTGAAGTCCTTGTCACTGTGTTTCTGTTACTGTTGTTATCCAACCTAAGTAGCTCAGGTATGCCTACTGACACCGCCAAACATACCCCAAGTTCAAGAGATGTACTCTTAAATGGTTCTGGCCAAGAACTGCCCCTCGCTGAAGGGGCTGTGAAGGCTTCTTGGGACTGTTTGTTCTCAGGCCTTCTTTGATGAATTACTTACCCCATCAAGTGCTGAGGCCAGCAGGTCAGCTGTGAGCGGCGGCTGCTGCTGCATATTCTGGTGAAAGCCTGTAAAACAAGATATTTCAGAGCTATGTGGCTGTACCAAGGGAAGCTAAGAGTATCCACAGTTATAAAAACCGAACAGTTCTTCTACCAGAATGCATAATTTCTGACAGAATAAAGATAGTAGCTGTGCTTTCAAGACACTAGGTGTTCTGCCATTATATTAAATCAGTATACTCAGTTGTTGCTAAATATATACATACATTTATATGTCATGTATAAATATTTGAGAATTTTCAAGTAAGGTTTTCAGGATTATACATCAGTTCATTCTGGTTCATAGTTAACACCACCACCCATCTCCAGACTAGCTCAAGTGTGTAGTGTAGACAAGAGTGTGTATAGACACAGTTCTAGGCTCCCCTCCAGGCACCCTTGTGCAATCATACCAGGACAGCTTAAAGGTAAACCTAAGCCACTTCAGTCCTTCCTTGCCCTCTGTGCCTAGTATAATATATCAAGATGCTGTGGTTACGGTTTTTGTTGGACTACATGAGCTATCTTTAAGCTACCAGCATTCGCAGCATACCCAGCTTCTCCAGAAGACTTTTGCAGTCTGGACTAAAGTGTGCTTTGGTTCCCACTTTACTGATTTCAGATTTGTGTTGGTGGGTCTTTGCAAGATTCACTGGTATTTTATGGACTGCAGCCTAGAAAGCTTTTAGAATTGCAAAACTGAAAAATAAAGCATGAGCCTCTTCTGTCCACAGAACAATTCTGGTGAGTGATCATTCAACTCTGAGCTCTTGTAGATGGTGGGACTTGATGATCTTAAAAGTCTTTTCAACCTAAAGGATTCTATGATTCTTAAGACAGCCAGACCGAAAACTTGTGGAATTCCCAGTGGAGTTTTTCACAATCTGCAAAAATGCTTAAGGTTGCTCAAGGGAGAAAGAAGAAAATGTCTAATATTAATTTTGCAGGGGCTACCGTATGTTTTACAATCCTCTCTGCTGCTACAGTTCTCTGCTGTGAAACAGTTACACCCAGTTAAGCAGCGAGACTCTACTGATAATTTCATTTACCTATGTTGGAAATGTAAAAGCTAGTTAATGTAAAGGGGCAGCCCTTTAGAGGAAGAAAAGGTGCAAAGAAGGGGAGATTGCTGATCAGAAAATCTCTGGGAAGCCACAGTGATGAACGCAGGAACATTAAAATGGGAGTGCAGTTCAAAACACCGTTCAGGTACTTATTGCTGGTGTCGCAACCACGTGCAAGAAAATAACCATTTTTTTTAGATAAGTAAAGTGGACTCCACTTTAGAAAGGTTAGGAAAAAATACAAGGGAAGTAAAATTCAGTTAGAGCCGCTCCTACAAAGTGCTGGTGTAATTAGAAGTCAATGAAGGCGTTTTATATTTCACTGGAAGTGTCTAATGGAAGTAAATGCTCATTGCCTCGTGAGCAGGGGCTGAATTCTGGACAATTCAAAAAGCTTGTAATTGAGTCCAGTGGGAGCACGATCAAACTATAAGCATATACTTAATCCTTAATTTACCTTATATACATGGAAGCAAACTGGTTTTGCCCACAGATGAGTAAAATAATAAAAAATAGAGTTGAACAATGGCTGGCTAGATTTTATGTTTTAACTATACTATGCATGAAGAAAATCCTCCCTGCTTTCTACTTTGCATGGGACAAACATGATTATAATCTGAATTTACAGTAGGGGTTTTTTTGTGTCAAATATTTATCTGAATTGTTGCTTTCTCCAGTCTTACTGATCTCACTGCATAATGTATCAGTGACCTGCTAGGTCATGGTTAATAGAGCTTTCAATCCATTCTGATGTGGATAATAATAAATTGCAAGTCCTTTTTAAGTGATGTGGTAGCCAGTAGAAGTTGCCCTCAGGCACCATGCTGATGAGGCAATGCAGATACTTAGGCAAGTACGAAAGAACCAAAGGCACAGACCAGGGGAATAAATACTGGGAAGTCTGTTTGCTTGGTTTAAATGTAACTATACACATAAGTTATGTCTCTTAGAAGAACCTTAGACAACAAAGAGGCTTAGTTAATATTCTATATTCTATCTGGGAAGACAATATTTGATGTCTGACTCCTTTAAATAAAGCACAAGGATTCATAACTATGAAAATGCTGGGGTATTATATGTACCCCAAATGCCAGGCCATCCACTCTCACCTAAAACTTTCACTTACCCATTTAATTCAAGAATTTATTACGTTTTTCAGTGACCAAAAAGGTTTTTCTGTATTCAGTTTCTGCAGTTAACACTTGCCTTGTTTTGTTCAGGACTGCAGTATGTAATGACACACAGTTGAAAAAATACAATAAAAGCTCCCGAAAACTTTACTGCCTAACTTCAGCAGGCAGAACAGAATCAGTAGATTTTTCTTGTTCTGCTTTAGTTTCGAAGGTAGGTATAATGCTCAGAATTACCAAAATGTAAATTTATTTAAAGAAGGGAAATTAATACATAACTGGATCCATGTGTAAGTGTTCAGCAACTGAACAGAAACTCTTTTACGAGCAGCAATTTTTCAGGTGATTACTTGGCAACAGGCTGATTTCTGGTTTTTTTTCAAGAACCACAAGAATGCTGCTTTCCTTTTGATGGAGAGTGACCGGCTGATCAATAGTCTTCCCCAAGTGAAATGGACAGAGGCAGCTGTGGCCTTGGCATCGAGGCTGCAAGAAGAATGCCTAACGTTTATCGTGGCAAACTTCCTACACATAGTACAAAGCGAAGGCTTCTCTAATTTGTTGCAGGTAAAAGTGCCCTCAAGTTACTGTATGCTTCGAAATAAATTAAGTTATATCACACTTGGGATAGTTCAGGCTGTTAAATAATCAAAATAGTTTCAACTTTTGCTTTAAAGTACAAATCTATGGAAAAACAGAAATTAGTGCTAAGTTTTTTGAGGGGTGGGATTTCTTTTTGGTATTGTTTTAAAGCGTATTAATACTTTGGTACGCAGGGCTGATGCTGCGTTCGGGTTATATGCCTCAGTTAAGCAAAAGTTCCAGTGAATTTAGTGGGACTGTGTGTGTGTTGCAAAGAGGTAAGTATATCCATAAGCTTCAAAAAAAGCTTTTGGACCCCTAGAACAACAGCTTGTACTTACAAGAGTGACTGTACTGCTAATACTCCAAACATCTACTGACTTTTGTTGCAAGTTGCAAGAACGTGCCGATGCTGCAGGTCCTGGTGAGAACATACCTAGTCATCTAGCTGGTTCATTCTTCCCATTAAGGATTTTTTTAAATACATATAGAGGATTTAAATAAAAATAAATAGGGAGGTGTTAAAACATTTTCTCTTTGAATCTGGGGTTGCGTGGGACTGTAAATTCATTGCAGTGTGCTTGTTCCTGAAATTTGGGTTAGCGAGAGGCCTCAGGATGGCTTGCTAGAGGCCTGGGGCGGAGTGGGGTTGTGGAATGGATACAAAGGAAGATGCTCAGCTCTGGAATACCTCCTGCACAGCGTGATAGCAGATCCTCTCTGTCAGTAATGCTTTTGCATATGAAGTACACTCTTGTTTTAAACGGCTGACTTTTGTTGTTTCCTCAGGCACAGGCAATGAGCAGCAAACCTGACCTTCTAGAACTAATTTTTAATGCAATTGAAAAAAGTATTAATAATGAAAACAGCTGCTTTCTCCTTGTAGCTGTGGATACGTTGTTGAACTCCACAAATGTGAAAGAGATGGTAGGTTTTACAGTGTGCAGTGTTTGTAGCAAAAACTATTCTGGTATTGTTTCATGTAATGGTTCAAATCAGATGATGTGGTTTGAGCTCCAGCGGCTCAGTCCTGCAGTTGGGGTCACACAGAAAAGCGTTGGCGTAAATCCAAGGTCCTCGTGGAAGTGCAGAAAATTTGGGCATTTGCTTACTGGATAGTAACACTTTTTTCTCTTAAAGAGAGACACTATCTATGGCAATTACAAAAAAAATATTTATTACTGAGAATGTAAGTCCTGTGGGCACCACTGCTCTGTTGATCTTTACTGTCGTTTTAAAGTTGCGATGAGAGAAAACTTAGCAAAATGTTGCCTCACCTTAAACTTACAGGGAAAGGGAGCTCATTTTCTTTCCCTCTATGTATATTTCCCCCTCCCCGTTTTGTAAGTTATAGCTATGTTTGCTTTTGTTTAAGCCTGTCCTCAGAAGCAAGGATTGCCTCGTAATCTAGTGTGTGTTTTTTGGACTGGGGGGACGTGTCAGTCTCCATGTGCGTAACATACTGTGTGTATCCGCACAATCTAAATAATGATATTTAAGCTGTGGTTGACTGTAATGCTGGGGATAATTCATGAATAGTGTAGTATGACATACTGATTAAAATCCAGAATGATGCTACAGCAAAGAATGAAAAATAAATGCAAAATGAATTACTGCAATCTGGTGCTATTGTAGATCATCTTGGTAAAAGCAATGAAAATTTAATCAGATACATTATTTTTCCCTAGAGTATTTGACCTTGTTGTGACACAGCTGACAGTAAAGAGCTATTATGGGGTTCATTTAAAAAACAAAAAAAGAAAAAAGAAAACGGAGGAGAAAAAGAGCAATGTGGTGTTTTCTAGTGCTGTAGTATGCCTTGGAGTGACTTGGTTTTAAAGTATTGTAAAAATTACTGTGGTGGGCAATAATCCTTCAAAAACAGCATCTCCATCTACCAGGCCATTATAAAATGTAAGTGATGACATCATTGATCTAGCTTAGGGAGTAAGTAGATTCTGAAAGGAATAATGACTGGTTGCTATGACAATATGCCCCTCGCCAGCTGCTGATTTGTTCCTTGAACACAGGGTTTTACGTGCAAGATCCAGGCTCTGCGTGATAAGCTCTGGGTCTTCCTGGTTCAGTCTTTTTATGCTGTTCGTCACACAGAAAGCTGGAAGCTGATGAGGCCAGACCATCAACAGAAAATACAAGCAGGTATGTCTGGCATCAAATGGCATTAGGATTTTTTAGCAATCTGTTTAGCAGATAAAATGTAGGTGGTATTGTAGAGCCAGTTACAAATGAAAGCAAAATTTGTGATGCTCTAGCTTTTTGAAGTGGTATTTTAGAACAGAAGCATGATAGCATGCCTAGCTAGTTTCAAACATGGAAATCAGTAAGTCATTTTCTGTGAAGTCTCCTCTGCTTTTCTTTCTAGGAGTGTATATAATAGGAACCAAAACCACGTAGATTGATTCTGTTCTTATTTACAGCTACTCTAAATTTTCGAAAATACTGCAGTAGGATTAAAAACCTTATCTGTCTCATTTTTAAGGAGATAAGCACTGTGCACGAATTAAATTTGCACAAAGCAGATTATTCGTCCTATGAATTCAGTTTCTATCCTTTATCGTTTTCTACATAATGTGTAAATGTTGCCTCTCTTGCATAATGCTTATCTCGTGCACTGTGAGTAAATGCAGATAGCCTGACTTCACAGTTGATTGGTATTGTGATATTGTGTGTGCTGCTGCGGAGAGCCCCTAAGGAGCTGCATAGTGTGCTCTCAAAATTTTAACAGGCAGCACTTCCAACAAAAAGGAGTTTTTGTTCTGAACGTTCCTTTGTTTTGAAGTACACAAGTATTCCGAGGGTGTGGAACTGATGATGGAGTTCGGGTTATAGTTGAGTATTAGCTTTGACAGTACAGTGTTATTAAAGAAAAGAATGTGTCGAGGACTTCTCTGAAATCAAATCACTTCGGATTCAAAGGAGAAGTAAACATTTTTGTGTCCTTTGTGTTGAAGACATTAGTAGCTAGGGTATGATAGTTATAAAATTGTTTATGCCTGTAGATAGATGAAAATTTTATTCTACAATTACATGCTGAGAGAAGGATGCAGTGACAGTCTTTCTAAGCATGATTTAGGGATGTAGTCAAATAGCATCTCACTGCTACTGTGTAAAACAGGTTTATGATTTCTTTCTGGATTATAAAATCCTTCAGAAGATGGCTTTAGAAACAAGGGTGGTTGGGGTTTTTTTTGTTTTGGGGTGTTTTATTTTTAGGATGATCGTGTCCTTATTGTAAGTAACATTTAGGCTGTTTTGCACTAGTGCTTTCAGTTCAAAAATATATTTAAGACCAAGGTGTGCCTTAGTTGTCCTAACTCCATCTTCCCAGAAATTGTTTTGTTTTCTTCCAGGTTAAATTATAACTCGGAGCTAACATACATTTTACATGTAAATAGATAGGCTGAAATGTTTGCATAAATTATCTGGTTTTAATGACAGGCAAAGCAATCACACAAATACTGGTAGACAAATTTTAATCTTCAGGTGAAATATGTCTAGGATAACTTAAATTGGCTTTCATCTTAAAGATTTTTGGTGGTGGTTTATCTTCTAGAGATTTAACCTATATAGCATTAGAAGGCTATAATAGAGGAGGAAAAATGCCAAAAGAAGACAGATGAGATGATATTGAGGTTTTTTTCGTTCACAACATGTCTTGTGTTTTCTTAGGCACAAGTTTATATGGATTTTGTCTTAATATTTTGGTATGTATTAATGTGCAGAGTCATTGCTAGAAAAAGGATTAGGTCCCTGGGGTGCCATTTTCAGCATACCTTTTGTGTGATTTTTACAGACCCATCTAAAAATTATTTGTAGTATCTTCAATAAGAATTGAGCCAAATTTTTGTTTGTGTTGCACACGGATACATTTTTTTTTAATGTATCAGGAGTGTGTCAGAACATGAGGCACTGAATGCTTAAATTTTTAAAAAATATTTTTTGCAAAACCCTTTTTCAGCTGCAACAGTAATACAAACAAAAAATGAAAGCTTATCGATTCTGGGTCTGTACAGGGTCTATAAATATCCTTTTTGTATTCTGCAAGCACAATTGATTTAAAGGCTTTATTGAAAAACGCTTCCCTCCCAGAGCAGACCAGTTAAAAAAAAAAAGCATTCACTGCCTGAAAATTCCACATGACAATCACAGGGATAACTCTCATGACATTACGCTGCATGCTGTCGAAAGAGGCACTATGATCTTACTGTGTACATTTAGATATTTTGACATTACCACTTTTGAAAACAAAATCTAATTTACTTTAATGTAATTAACCTCCTCTTTAAATAGTATGAATAAATACTCTATAGTACATCACTTAAGTTGTTAGTACTCTAAATTTGAAGGTCTGTTTTTTGTAAATTGTGTACGCTTTCAAAGGCCTCAGTGCACTGCAAACTTTAAGTGAGCTAAGCTTGGATAAACAAAAGTTGTGTCTTACTATGGAAATAGGGAAACAGAAGAGTTAAACAACTTGCTTATGGCCATGTGACCTCATTACAGATACCGCATTTTTTGTTCTGAACATAAAACCATGTATTTCCACTTAACATTTGCCATGTCACCAAAATTAGCCTTCCTAGAATAATTACAGGACCCAAAGAACTGCTTTCATCTGATTTCAGATGATGTTAATTGAGTAGGCTGGATTGTTTTCTGTCTCCCTTCTGTCCTGCTAAATAGTAAAGAAACTGCGTGTTCTTTTTACAGCTGCATTTGACAAAGGTGATGACCGAAGACTTGGCAAAAAACCTGTATTCACTAGTTCTCAGGTAAACATTTATATCCAAACATTAAAAATACTCAGAAGCTTGCAAACAAAACTATTTTCATCATGTGTTTTAAATTCAATATTAATTTTTCATATTATTCAGTGGCACTTGCTTTTGAAAGATTTGTATTTTTTTGGTGAACTGTTATTTCTGCAGAATCAGTAATGTCCATTACTGGAAACATCTTAGGACTCAGCCTATGCTCTGCTACATTTCCAAACAGATAAGCTCAAATAAAAGACAGGAATTTGTTTTCAGAATCTCACATTCCCCTGTTGCTACGTAATGAAACTGATCTGTTTCCCAGAGCAAATGGTTTGCTACTGAACTAATGAATCTCTGCTATTGTCACAAGCCACCGCAGCACTGAATCTTTACACTCCCTGCCCCGAAAGAGTATTTTTTAGTGCCCTCAACAACTCTTCTATTGAGACTCACATGCAGAAATACATTGCTATTTGGTAGAAAAACAGTATGGGTTTCACGTGATTTGAGGGTCTTGGATACACTGCAGTGACGCTAGTATCTCAAAGATTCTGTTTCATGCACTTAGTTCTCCATGTTTCGGTTTATATCTTTACCTGAGAGAGAGAATGAATATTATCACTTATCTGGTGGATATACTGTTGGTAATGGTTAAAAACATCACATGTATCACAAATTAATTTTTGGCTTTATGTTTGTAATAATTCATAGTCTTTATTCCTCTTTGGAAAATATGCACATGTAATTAAAAAGTTTTCGTACTTCAGCAGACACTAATAATATAAATATTACAGAGTTATTTGGCCAAAGTAAAAGTGAAACTCTACTTAGATGTTTCGATATCCTCCATATAGAGCAGTATTTCACATGAGATTTACTAGGCTCTCAAGTTATTTTTGGTACCTTCGTATTTTTGAAAGCCAGCAATCTGAGCTAAAATATACATTTTTTTAAAAAAAATTCTTTCAATGCTGAATCTTGTTGCTTTAGATTCATGTACTACTTAAAGTTGCTGGATTATGGATAGTTTGGTGTTATAAATGTCTTCTGTTTTGTTGGGTTTTTTCCTGATGCGTTTTTTTTCTAGCTAAACAAATCTATTGCTGAATCCGTTGGTATAAGGAGTGCTTCCTGGACAGAACACAGCAAGAAAGATTGCTTGGGAGATTCTTCCACTAATCAGGATAAAATGAAATCTGATGGATTAGGAGCATCTGGACATACATCAAGCACCAATAGAAACACTGTTAATAAGGCTTCAAAGCATGAGGATGTAAAGGGGAAAGATGGCAAAAAAATAGTTTCCAAGATTACTAAGGATTCAAAACCTGGGGAAAAAGCTGCTTCACCAAAGGCTAGAGCTGTTATAAAGACAAAAACAGAGAATAATGGAAATGTGAAGGCTGAAAGCATGCTTACCAAGCAAGATATAGAAAAGACATCATCTGCAAGTGGACAAAAAAATTCAGGAAGTGGCAAAGGACTAAAGAACCATGAAGGAAAAACTGCAGGTGCCAGACCTAAAGTGCTGACAGTAACCACAAGTGTGCAGATCAAACCAAAACCATTGAAAAAAACACCAGGGAAAGAATCTCCCTCCCTAGTAACCGTGGCAGGAACTTCCAGCAAGTCAGCAAACTCAAGCATAGATATCCAGACTGCCAGCGAACAGGCAGAGGAACCCAAAGAGGATAAATTGGTAGAGGAAGGGAAAAAACAGACTGGTAAATTTTTCTTGTTTTTTTAAAGTCCCCTTCGGGTTTGTCTCAGGCTGGTCATACACTGAAAACCAACCTGGGAAGCTTTAAAAATCTCTTAGAGATTGATAAGAGTCGCCTCCTTCCCTGTAAATTAATATTAACTTGAGATAAGAATATTAAATTTGTTCTGTTAACTGACTTTATTTTATGATCAACTGATAGCCATATAAAATGGTAAAACTTTTACAAGTTTAGCACCTATGCTGTTTTCAATAGCTGATCTTCATATATTACAATTTTTTCAGTACTTATATGCAATGCATTTCCCCCCATAATTAACTTTGAATTTACTTTACATTAGTGAAAACAAAGTCATCTGTGAAGACACCAAATGGAGTCACCTCCAAAAAAAAAAAGACCGAGCTTGAGGCTAATATCACAACAAGCGGGTACGTTATAAATCAATATGCTGTTTTATATATATGTGTGTGAATGTGTATGTTTGTGAAAAAAGTTTGTGAAAAAAGTAAACTATTAAATTTACCGTTAAGTCAACATGATAATCTGAGGATGGTTGTCTGTTGCATGTATTAGCAAAACAGTTTGAGTCAGCTATTGGAAGCATTGCTGTAGAGATAAAATTGGTTTGGCTTTTGTGTTGGATTGTTTCATGCTAATAATTTTTAAATTGTTATAGGTCATTCAGAATTCTGTACCCTGGAACAGTTAATGGCTACACAAGGTGTTGTAAGCTTATTTCTGGCATAGCTTAGATTAAACTGGACAAGACGACAGCTGAAGTACTGTGAAATGGTTCATTTTTATATATGTGTGTGTATGTATGATTATACATACACACATACAGGTTTTACTTCCAAATGGATACCTTTTAGGTTGCATTTTCAATGTTTATATATGTGTGCATATCAAAACACATTTATTGCTTGTTTAAATATAATTAAACACTGCTAGATCTTAAACTTGGAAATAATGGATGTAATAATTTATTTGCAGTCTGACAAAAAAATCAGCTGTAAAAGGGTGTAATGAACAAAATGTACAAACTGTTCTAAAGAAGAAAGTGAATGTGAGTAGCAATTCTGCAGCACAGCAAAAGGCTCAAAACACACCCACCAATTCTCCCAAGAACCAAGGTAAAGTTTCACAGAGCAATGAAACGGTCTCCCGTTATTATGCAAAGCTTTGTCTTCTCTCTGTCTCTCAGAACAAGCATTTGGCAAAATCTTGCGAACAATTCTGTTTATTTTCAATATTTCACTTTCGGTGACAATCCTGAACTGTAAAATGCAAATTAATGTGGGCCAACTTCAAAATATTTAAAAGATGTTCTTCACTGCCAATTGGTGTTTTCTTCTGTCTGTTTAATCTGCTTTGCAGAGTCTTTTATTTGCTGATCCCCTGCACTTCTGCACTTGGAACTGTGACTGAGTTCAACAGAAATTATATAGGTCGAGCATTTATAATATCCATCAAAGATCTGGACTGCAAACTTCTTTATGAACTGTTAGTTTATGCCTCCTTTTTTTGGTGACCCCTCCAGGGGTAGCCCTACTGATACTACCTACCACACAAATACCTGATTTCAACAGCTATTTATATCAAGTGTGGGAAGTGGCATTGTAGACCACAGAGATGAAACCCTGCCTTGGAAAGACACAAAGCGTTAAGGATGGAGCTCTTTTTAATCCCATTTGGACGTAGCACTTACTGGGGGGGAGGGAAAGAATATTCAAGTTATATTAAGTACATTATGATATAGAAAACACAAGTCCTGTCAATTTGTGGTCATTAAAGAACTTGCAGTATTTTCTGACTGAGCAGGGATATTAGTTCTAATGTGATTAGAATACCAGAATTAATGTAATTATTTTCTGCCTACTTTCATTTCCTCTACAATATGAATTGAATACAGTACTCGCTGCTTCCTGTGCTAAGCTGCTGTGCAGTGCTTCTATGCACTATTAGATAGCCGCTGCTTTCTGCTGCAGCGACGACTGCTTCAGTTACAGGCTGAGCGAATTCCTTTATACATAAAGTGCTTTAGTTTTAAAGATGGCATGTAAATGGTATTTTTGTCTAGTGTTTAAGATCTCGGTTCTTAATTCTTTAACAAGCCTTTAATCCTTTAGTTACATAAAAACTTGAGTAACTTGCTTCTCAACATAAACACTAACATAAATGTGGTCAATATGCTTTGACTGGCATATACAATCATTATAGTCTTTTTTTTTTTTACTGTTTGTTAGGATCTCAGGGGGAATCACCAAATTCACTGAAATCAGGAACGTCTCCAAAACATAACGAAGAAAAAAATGTGTTACAACATCTTGTTCAGACAACACTCCCAGAAAAACATCCTTCAGCCAAGAAGAAGAGTGTTAAGCAGTCGCAAACACCTGTAGCAAAAGCCACTGCAAAAGTAGCACCTAAAACTCTGACTCCATCAAAGCATCCTGAGATTATGAATAATAAAGACCCAAAACCAAAAACAGCTGGGCAATCTCTATTAAAATCTCAGTCTTCTGCCCAAAAACATTCAAGGAGTGAATCTCCTGTTGTGCAGAAGAATGTGCACACCTCTGAGCACAGAAGTTCAGGGCAGAAACTTGAAAAAAACGTGGCTGATGCTGTGACAGGTCAGCTTCATGACAACGATGAATGCTGTTCTGCAAAGCAAAGTGAATCTTTAAAATCTGTGATGGAAAGTAGTAGCGAAGATAAACTGCTGGTATCTTGTCAACCCAATAAACAAAAACTATCCGATCCTTCTGAAAATGTGGAATACAAAATACAATCCAAATCATCTTCTCCTGTAATTACAGAAGAAACTATTTCTAAACTGCACGTTTCACTGCAAAATAAACCGGAAGCAAGACAAATCTGCGGAGATCAGAATGGAATTAAACAGACTGAAGATACAGAGAAAGATAATAGAGCTGAATTTCACTGTCATGCACAGTCTTCCAGTGAAGGATACTCAGACTTTTCCAAGGAAACCTATCGAAAGGGTACTGCTTCAGGAGAACCAGTGACACATTCAAAAGCAACAGAAGCCTGTACTGAACAAAGTGATAAATCAAACTATGAAACAGGTCTTAACAATGGTGAAAACACTTTATCTAGAACGATAACCAGTGAAGAGGATGAGACATCATATCCTCAGATTCCTATGGAAGGATTCCTCACAGCTGATGAGCTGTGTGATACATCAGCCTTGACTGAATGCAAATCAGTTACAGCAGATTTAGATGATGTTTCAGAATGTTCCACAGAACAAATAACAGAAAAATGTTCTCCTAGTTACACAGAGCCTACAGAAATGTCAGAAAACCATGAAAATGCAGAAATTCCCTTCATGGACCACTGGAGTACTGGTGCACTAGATCCAAAAGAGAGTCCTGAGTCGGATACTGGCAGTGCAACCACATCCTCTGATGATATAAAACCAAGATCAGAAGATTATGATGCTGGGGGCTCTCAGGATGATGAAGGATCCAATGAAAGAGGGATTTCTAAATGCAGCACTACGTTATGCCACGATTTTCTTGGAAGAAGCAGCAGTGATACAAGTACACCTGAGGAACTAAAAATTTATGACAGCAGCCTAAGAATAGAGGTGAAAATGAAAAAAGAGGGTTCTGATCTCTTCCGTGTTAATTCAACGAGTGATGATGAAATACCAAGAAAAAGACCTGAGATTTGGTCCCATCAAGAAAGTGCAAGGACCAATACCAGGGAAAGCAAAAGTTCTACTTTTGGCAATGCACAGTTTACGCAGGAAGCGGACCAAGTTTCTTCGTCCGCTGATGAAACAGAAGATGACAGATCTGAAGCAGAGAATGTTGCAGAAAACTTTCCTCCATCAAATGTTCCTACACAACAGTTCCAAGGAATTGATAATTTAGCTTTTGAAGATGCAACAGAAAATGATGCTACAAATCAAGACTTTCCTAAAGCTAAAAATTTCAAACGATCTGTTTTGCTTTCAGTAGATGAATGTGAAGAACTGGGATCTGATGATAGAGTGGAAACTCAGACTTCACGTCAGCATTCAACAGATTCTCTTACACCTTCAGAAGTATTTGACGGCGTTTCTCAAGAGCACCATGAAAAGACTTTTTATTCAAAATACTCACTGGAAGTTGAAGGTGGATTCCTGGATTGCAAACAGCATAAGGAGAGAGACAATAAATCGGATAAAAGTGAAAGTTCTCTCCCACATCTTCATGGCACTGAAATCCCAGGGAAGGAGAATCAAGGTGCTTCAATGACGGAACAAAATTGCCCAGAGAAAGTATATTCAGCAGCTAGTCCGTGTCCAGGAGAAAAACAAAAAGTAAATGTGAAGAACGAGGTGGCTAGTGAATTTCACCAGTGCAATAAATACTTAGACAATGATGCAAAATCTCAAGAAAGACCCTGTCATTTGGATCTTCATCAGAGAGAAACTAATTCTGATGCGCAAAAGAGCAGCTCTGCAAAACCTGTAGAAGCCAGTAAGAATCAGATACTGACTCAGGAAGATCAAGTGAGAGACAGTCAACCAGCAACTACTGAGTGCGCTAATACTGATTTACTTCCAGGTAATGTACAGAAATAGAAACATTCAGTCATTCAAAAACAAATTAATAGGGAAAGCTTTGGCAATTTGTCTGGGATTGAATCCTGAACTGAAGTAATTTTGGCTGAAATTATATTAAATTTAAATATTTTTAAGTATTTCACTTGGGTAGAGAATGTTTGTCTGTTTGAAATATCCGTCAATACCCTGCTGTTCAATGAGAAACCTGACTACAAGAAAAGAGATTTTATGTAATGCTAAGAGAAAGATTGGATGCAATTGTCTGTACTTGAGTTATTTTTGATCCAATCTAACATTGACAGCATCACCTTTTGATGGAATCTTAGTATTTGTTTTGTCTGCTTGACAACATATAGTATGTCTGAATGGGATGTGCAATAACTACAGTAATAACCTTAACTAAAGCGCACTGAATTGTTTACCTGAACAGCTATATGCATTATCATTGTAACTTATTTATATATTATACACAAATTTGGAGCCTTTTCCCACTGAATATAACTGAATATTTGCTATATACATCAGTGGGAGCAGGTTTGAACTCTGATTTAGAGCTTATGAAATGTCTAAAATTCTAAATTTTACCAGTAAAAGCTTATTTCCTAAAAGAGAGATTATACTTAGAACTAATGCTTATATACAGAAAAGTTCTAACTCGTATCACATAGCTAGATGAATATTTGTCTAGTTTTGTGTTTTGTCTTCTTTATACTGATAATTCAGTCTGTTTATCCCATCAAAAATATACAATAGCATTGATTACAACTATTGTGTATTCAAGAGTAATGAAATGCTGGTGATGATCTATGTTCAGCCAGACCACAGAACAAGAAGACATTAAAAGCTGTACTATTTTTTTTTTAAGTTTGCTTGCCCTTGCCTGCAGCTGCCCTTGCATGTGCAGTGTAGAAATAAGCCTGTGGATAAACGATTTTGTTTTTAATTCTCTTCTAAGCTGACATAGCTTGAGTCACCATTCAGTAATCATTCTCTATTAATTCCCTCCATGCACCTCCTGGTCTAAATTTAATTTATGTAGTAAATGAGAAATTTCATGTGCATTAAGTGTATATTTACATTGTCATTTTCTGTATCAGAAACTTAATTATGGAGGTTATTGTTAATTACCAGTGGTGATTGCTGCTTTAACTTAATTTATAAATCATACTTTGTTTTTTATATAGGAAATAAATGCCTCAAATTTTGTCAATTTTGTATAACCCTCCATTTCCCCCCCCTTTTTTAACCTGGTTGGATTGTCCTTCCTGAATGAGTTAAATTTTGCTCTACACAGCCCTGAGGGGAGGATCATCTGCAATTTTTACATTGTACAGTATTGTGAATTATTTCAGGAGACATAGATGATTATGACACAATGGCACAAACCTGCATGTATGAGCATCGGCCTCCAAAAACCCTTTCTCCAATATATGAGATGGATGTTGGAGAAGCAATTGAGCAGAGGATGGATTCAGAAACAGCAGTTCTAGATGTGGATTTTGAAGATCAACAGTTTGCAGAACAGGACTGGACTCTTCTCAGGCAATTGTTATCTGAGCAGGACTCAAATATAGGTTTCAAAAACTCTGTTCCTGAAGACCTTAACTTAGCACAATGTCTTATCAATCAGACACTGTTTCTGGCACGAGATGGTTCAAATCCTCAGGGTACATCACAAGTCGACACATTCAGTAGGTGGACTGAACTAATGTCTCCACTTGATGATTCTTCAGCAAGCATTACAGTGGCAAGCTTTTCATCTGAAGACTGTTCGTCCCCTCAAGGGGAATGGACAATTCTTGAACTGGAAACCCATCATTAAGGTGATCAAATGTTTGCAACTGAACTCCAGCCCGTTCCCCAAATCTATTTTTGATGAGTTGTTTCCATACAATAATGAAATACTGCATCAGTCAAGAACGAGCAATTCTTGATACTGAGGCAATCTTTCTGATATAATGAGGTAAATATGTTAATTTATAATCTAGATTTAATCATAAGTACAATAATTTTTCAAGACTTAAATATATGTCTTTTCTAAAAATGAACTTTGAGCACGTATTTTCTAGAATTGTTAGAAAAATTAGATGACATGAAAAAAATAATCTTGGTTTCCACCCTCCCTTTTATCTTCCTTTCTGACATTTAATATTCTCATTGAGCAAGACTTTAAAGATGACTGCACAATTAGTAGAGCTATTCCCCTCCTTTTTCTCCCCCTCTCTATATGGTGACTTCATTTTACAACAATAAAGATTGAGAATGGTTGTGTCGAAAGGTGATGCCTGCCAACGCTGCTTTAAATGATGGAAACATGTTCAAAGAAAATGTTTCAATATGAATCTGCCTTGGGCCTTATTAATATGAGCAGCTTGTTTCATCTGTTTCTTCCAGATTTGATTTTTGTATTTTTGGTTTGTTTTGTTTAGAAGTTTCCAATAAATTTTTTAAATGGTCTTTCCTTTAAATATAAGACTTCAGAGGGTCTGTGCTATAGGAAGAGCGCTGTTTCTTGGAAATGCACATATTTAAGTAAATATTTTTAATGGCATAGTGCATGAATTCAGAGGAGTTGGTAGAATGCTGCTCCTGTTCTGAAAAACAGTATGTCTGGTTTCTCCAAAAGTATACCTCAGTCTGAAGTCGTGGTCAGTGTTACATCAGAAGTCTGACGTTGACTAGGATTACCCTCAGGCTTCAATTCATTACACTTGCACCCTTCTGACGCTGTCTGAGGCATAACAAGATTCTCAGGAATTTGATTTTGTTCGTTCTCATAGATGCTACATTTTTGGAGGGGGTAATGGGATCCTTCCATCTTCATTAATACCTCTAGTGTAGCTTTTGTATTGAGACTAAATGTCAACATAACCACTTTTCTAAGAGTGAAATAGGATATACTTCTCAGATCTGCTCATTCTGCTGCTTTTGGCTGTTGATTTGGGTGTGGACAGGACTGTTCATTGTCTTTTCTGATTTGACAGGGGAGGGAATGAGAAACTATTTGTAATTCTTACCAAGTCACAACTCCTGAAACACGCGGGGTTTTTTCACTGCCAAGGTTAGGCCCTCTAAGTTACCTGCGTTATGGAAATAGTAGGGCTTGGCTTTCGCGCAGCTTAATACCTAAACAGGAAGTATTCTACCTCCTCTTAGTCATTAACAGAAGTGCCTTCAGAAGTGGGTGCCATACTCCAATAAAAGGCTACTAACATCTTTGTTGTTGTTAAAACTATTAAAGATAAGTACACAACTTAAGCTAGCTGTAACCACTGATGATATGGTCAGTTTTGCAAGCTTTTGCACAATTCCAACAGTGCACCTTAATTTTCTTCAGAAACTTAATTTCTTTTTGTTCATAGTCAGAAACTCTCAGTTGCGTGGAAAAATGAAGTTGCCCTAGCATCTGACGAAAGAAGTTATGACTTTTCTTATCTTTGGACTTGACATAATAAGTAGCTCCGAGGCAAAATAGTTTATCTAGAAATGTGCTTTGTTGAACTTCTGATACAGAAGTAAAAGTGATGTTTTATTTTCCCTGAATTAAATAGAGGAAGAATTTTATCTCATTCCTTAATCTCAAGGCAGGAAAAAAAAAGGAGAGCCTTCCTTTCTCTTTATGGCAGTGAAGAAGGACTCGAAACTCATGGAAGGAATATGTTCAGTCTCATAATAATCTTTCCCCTACTCCTTTAGCAGCATAAATAGTCTGAGGTATTTTAATTCAAAATATTTTAAATGTAATATGCTGTATTTACCCCTGTCTTCATATTGAGTGAGTTAGAAGAATCTTTAGAAGTGCAAACCGTCAAGAAAATCTATTTTTCACCTCCAAGTTTACAAGTTATATTGGCAGTGGATGATCTTTTGGATAGATGAAAGAACTATAGTATTAGCAATAGTAAAAGATGAAAACTCTAGAGGAGCTCTTACAAAAGGCTGAGGAATGGTGTTTTCTCAATTTCTGTGTAAAAGACTAGAAGTTCTTTAAAATAAAGTTTAATCAACTTGAAAATCCTGATGATATTCTGGTAGTGGGCATTCACATGTTAAAATGAAATGATGGAAAGGAGAAGATAAAGGATTAGGAGAAGTGACAGAAAGTGGAAGAAGGGTCCCTTTTGTCTATTCTTTGCTTTGCCCATATTTTTATCTTCCTACTGAATTGAAAAAGTAACACTGAAAAGTGGCACACAAAGTTCCATGTTTGTCATATAAAATACAATCACTTACAGGGTTTTTTAAATTTTTTTCTTTGCATTTACTTTTCCAGTTGTATGAAAATTAAATTAGCTTCCCCAAGTCCCCAGTGATGATGCTGCAACTCCTTTAATAGTTTTGCAGTGGACCAGTGATTAGGATTTGGTGTATTGTTCAGCTGGTACATAGGCAGCCGTAGAATTCAGCTTCCCACAGCCAAATAGTCTCTGTAGAACTAGCAGGAATAGAAAGCGGTATTGTTTTTAATTCGCGTTACCAGAGTGCCTGTGAGGCTTAATCAGACCAGCATCCCACTGGCTAGACATTGTACAAACACAGAACAAAAACATGGCCTTCCCTCAGAGTGGTTATAATCCAAGTTAAGACAAAAGGCAAAAAAAAAAAAGATGGATGGAAAGGTAATATGTGAGTGTCAATATTTGTCTAGCTGACTAGCAGTGGTTTCAGCACACCACCAGTTTAAACATTGTCATTCTTTTATTCTGTATGCATTACGAGAAGGGGAAATCGGAGGGTGAGATTTGGAGGCTGGATAATGAGGCTCCAGCTGTAAGGATCTATATTGCTGACCAGCCCTGTGTGTCATCTAAACTCTGTCCCTGCTTGACCTCGTTTAGTAGTCTTTCCTCATTCAGGAGGGTGTTCAAGCTTCAAGCAGGAGTAGGTGGCTATCTCTTTAGTAGTATCAGCCACTTGAGTTCTCGGGAGTCCTGCTCATGCCTCCTGACAGTGATTTTGCCACTGTATTGGCCTCTTTTGCAAAACATGAGAGAATGGATGAAGGTTTGTTTGAAAACTGCATATACACACAATCAAAGCTGGTGTCCTGGGCTCCAAGTGAATAGTGATTAAAAGGTCCTGAATGATCTCTAAAGTAAAGACAAAGTACGTATGTCTGATGAGACAGTGAAAGGGCATCAGTGAAGAAACTAAAGAAAGAGATGGCATAGTTAAAATAACATTTAAGAATTAACCTTTGCAGTAGTATTTTGAATGAGTAAGAGCACTGAAATGGCTTTGTCAAGGCCTGAGAGGACAATGTTGCAGCCAACAGGTGATACTGATAGCTTACACGAGCTGCTTATGTGAATGGGTAAAGCTGTCTGTCCTCCAGGGAGGAAGAAGGAATTCAGTGAAGTATCAGTGAGATCTAGAGGTGAGGACTTGGAAATCAGCGTTTAAGATAATGACCCTGGTTTTGCCTACCTTGAATGACATGTCATGAAAGTGAAAAATAAGGAAGAACGTTTTATGTGTATGGATGTATTAAAATAGGCTAGACCTCCAAAAGGGGATGTCAATAGGCATAATTAGTTTTTTTGCTTAGAAAATTAGAGTCTGGACTGGAGAAGCAGCTCTGCAGGTTTTTTATGTATACGTGCTAGCTAAAATAGTGTTTGTGGAATAAATCACTGACAGACATATTGCAGAGGGAAAAGAGAAGGAAACAGGCCCAAGCACTTGGACCACTACGGGAAACTGAGGAAAGTGGAGGTTCTTCCAAATGATCTGCTCAAAAAAAGCATTAGGGAAGCAAAGGAAACAAAGATGGTGACAGGAGTCAAATGAGGCTGACAGGATATAAGGGAAAAAGCACCGTTGGCTTCGCTGAAGGTGGCCCACAAGACAGATGAGTATAAAATAGCAGTTTTGAGGCTGGTTAAGAACATGTTCCTAAGGACTGTGATTGAAATGAGACATTGGCTTTCTAAGAATGAAAGGCAGGCAGACTCCACGTGGTAGAGTATGACAGAATTGCAGGAAGGAAACTGAGCTTAACCATTAAGAGAGAGGCGATAGTTAGAAAAGCACATCAGCTAATAATATCTTTTGGTTTGGTTTTTAAAGGCATGGGATTATACCGTATTTGTATACAGCAGCAAAAGAAATGAGGAGACTAAGACCTAAAGTGAAGATCCGGAGAGATAAGTATGCATGAAATGAGATCAGCAGGCAGTCTGGGCTGCTCCCACAAGTCATCAGATAAGAGCATAAGCAAAGACAAACATCTGCTTTTGTGGTAGGGGTAGTGGAAAGGATGCTCCATGTATTAATCATATTTCTCGTAGAAAAAACTTGCTGTATAATCATAGAATTAAAGAAAAATTACAGAAAAATGCAGGCTTGAAGGGACTTCCAAAGGTCTCTAGTCCAACCTCCTGCTAAAAGCAGGGGTAACTTCAAAGTTGGGTCAGGTTGCTAGGGCCATATCAAGGTCCACGGAATGTAAAACGGTAATAAAGTCAGTAGACAGGAACATGGTGCTCACAGGAAACAGTTATTTGACATAAAAAATATTCTCATTATAATAAAACTACTTTGAGTCTTGTTGGAAAAGGTTAGTAATGTAGTACAAGAAATACGGCTTGCCTGCAGTATTTTTAAGTTCTGGATGATATGTGACAGAACTGTACACATTTAATAATCTTATTCCACGCTTTGCTTTTTAAGGTTTTAAATTCTTTCAAAACTACACTGAATATTCGAGTTTGCAAATTTTATTATTTTGGAGGAACTAGGGGGCAAGAGAACCTCCCATATTTCTCACACAAAGGCTGCCCATAGGATCTGTCCCTTTAGCATTGTCTGTCTCGGTTTCTTTCAGGGAATATGTAGAAACAAATTAATGTACCTGTTCTAGGTACAGATTGCAGGAGACTGTTTTAAAACTTTGCATATATATTATTGCCATCTGGAAAATAATTAGTAGCATGTTCATTCTACTTTGCTCCAGAACATCTAAACATTTGCATGAAGGAATTAAGAACTGCTATTATGTTGTTCATCTGTTGTTCAGAACTAAGACATTTAGGAAGTCGTTATTTTGCTTCCACTATTGTCAAAGGAAAACCTCCTGTTGACCTCAGATGAAGCAGGTTCAGGGCTTACCTATATTAATTGCATGTACTAGAAATGCTATTTTTCCAATATACTGTTTCATGGTTTTCTAGTTTTACTCTACTAATAACATTGTACAGTTGTAGATGTGACAAATTGCAGCTAGAAAGACTTCAATTTAGGAGTCATAACTGTATGCATCCTGTTAATATATCATGACTGGGATGGTTTAACGTTTGTACATTGATAGATGACATTCTTGCCAGGACTGCATAGGAACTGAGGACAAAAGACATTATGAGAAATAGCAGCTTTGTTATAATGGCTGATTCCATGGAAATGGGCTTTTGGATTTGAAATCCAATATAATTAGACGTTTCATCTCTTGCAGATGATCTGTACTGGTTTTCAGCTCTCCTGAGCACACGCTACATACATTATTGGTGAAAAATAAGTTTTAATGTGTTCAATTTTGGAAAAACCACAGCTCAAATCTATTCTTTGCGTAATTTAAAACAAAGCTTCTTATTGACAACTACTACGTGTGTTCAAGGAAACTAAACCTGTGACAGAGGAAAGCGATTTATATAAAAAATGGATATCAATTGGGGAAAAGTACTGGGTTTGATAATTGTGGGGTTTTAACCTTTGGTAGCTAATAACTGAAGAAGCTATACAGTGCGTGCATGCGCACACACCTGTTTACTTCTTGCATTTGACCTTCCCTTCATACTTGCTTTGCAATCTATATGGTATAGTCAATTAGGCCACACGCAGTTCTGCAAACATGGGAGTGAATCCACTTAAACATATGCGGATTGGCTTTCAGGTTAACATTCACTTTTCAGGAAGGGTAATGGAACTGGCACTGGGGGCAGGCACTGTGCATACTTGTGGCTTTATATGGTACTCAACTTAATGAGGTTCTAATCCTGATGAACCATCTGGAAGGATTTAAAGAATGGAATAATTAATAATGGAATTCCATTATGTTGCTTCCTTGTTCTTGATTTATTGATGAGGTTCCCAGCTCAGAAGACTGTTCTATTAGAGAAATCAAAGGCCTAAAAAAATCTAAGTTTTTGTATTACATGCAACAAAAGATGTTTCTCTATTGCATAGTAAAATATGAATACTGAACAGATCTTCAGTAACTGAAGCCTCAATATTTGGGGGGAGTATAACTGAGTAACTAGATATATTTAACAAGGATGTCGATGGTCAAAATAGTGTTTGCACGTTAACGGAAGATGGCTGTTAACTGGTTTAGAGTGCGTTTTGTGGTAAGCCTGAACAGAGGCTCACATGTACAAATCTGGGGACTGAGCCCAATTACCCAGGGAGCCCATTAAGTTTTATATTTATGCACAAAAGTAAAAGTGACTCTGACTTTTTCTCAGCTCCCACTGAAGTTAGTATGAATGGTATCAGATGCGCATTTATAAAAATCAGGATTATTTTAAGTGTCTGAATAGAAAGACTGGTAACCCGAGTAAAAATTTTGGCTCATGTACCATCTTTCCTAACTGTATAAGCCAGTTTTGAGACTGATCTCACCAAATTACTTAAATCTACAGCATCCTCATTTATGCAATCCTTATTTAGTCATTTGTGTGATCTTCTTACACTTGTATTTAATGAAATAATTTTAGTTCTTCACTTCTCTTTGTTTTACCACCCTATTTTGAGTGTGGCATGGCATCCTGCCAATCAGTAGAATTGTATCAATGTGCTTAAGATAGGGCAAACCATATGTACATGCCAGATTCAGAGTAGGTAGTGTAAAAAATTTTGTTACCTTCATAGAATGAAGTAATTTTCATGTACATGAGCATAAGATCTACCTATAAGTCAAACTTCTTACCTGTAACAAAATGTCCTCCTGTATCTTTGTGGTATAGAAGGAAATTTAATCTCTATTTTCTGGATTATCGTGTTCTAGTAATCAAGATTAATCCTATATATAATGGGATGCATTTGGAGAAAAGTTTGAGTCACTGCCTGTAGTCCATGGCTTTATGGTCCTAGAATATTTTGACCTCTCAGTCTTTGGGAAGGTGACGGGGGGGTGTTAAGCTCTCAAACTGAATGCTTGCATGTTTTCCACCCGCTTGCTTTTCAAACCTAGATAATTAGCTGGGGCCTAAGTAACCATATTTCCGAATGACTGCTTGTGAACACAGTCTTCTGTTTCCAGAAACTCTGTACGGTTGCATAGTCCCACAAGGTTTCTTCCCCATGCTACATACTGGAGATTCTTAGTTGATTTCTGTATGATGGAAAAATAATAAATCCTATGTGTAACTTGAATGCGGAGTCATTGTACTTCATTGAACGTGTGGGCTGCTGCCATCGATTTTTGTGCTTTGTAAGTTGAAAAAAAGTGTTACTTTCCTCTTCTGTCTGTTTAGTGGACCTTCACTCATTTTTCTCCTCTAAAAGGAAAAAGCTACTGGGTTTTTTTGGATCATGTTCTTTATCAACGATCTGGATGAGGGGATTGAGTGCACCTTGAGCAAGTTTGCAGATGACATCAAATTGGGCAGGAGTGTTGATCTGCTCGAGGGCAGGAAGGCTCTGCAGAGGGACCTGGACAGGCTGGATTGATGGGCCAAGGTCAACTGTATGAAGTTTAACAAGGCCAAGTGCCTGGTTCTGCACTTTGGTCACACCAACCCCAGGCAACGCTCCAGGCCTGGGGCAGAGTGGCTGGAGAGCTGCCTGGAAGAGAAGGCCCTGGGGTGCTGGCTGACAGCTGGCTGAGCATGAGCCGGCCATGTGCCCAGGTGGCCAAGGAGGCCACCAGCCCCCGGGCTTGTGTCAGCACTGGTGTGGCCAGCAGGAGCCGGGCAGGGATGGGGCCCCTGTACTCGGCAATGGTGAGGCCACACCTCAAATACTGTGTTTGATTTTGGGCCCCTTGGGACAACAAGGACATTGAGGTGCTGGAGCGTGTCCAGAGAAGGGCAACGGAGCTGGGGAAGGGTCTGGAGAACAAGTCTTATGAGGGAGCTGGGGGTGTTTAGCCTGGAGAAGAGGAGGCTGAGGGGAGACCTTATCGCTCTCTGCAGCAACCTGAAAGGAGGTTGTAGTGAGGTGGGTGTTGGTCTCTTCTCCCAAGTCACTAGTGATAGGACTAGAGGAAACGGCCTCAAGTTGTGTCAGGGGAGGTTTACATTGGATATTAGGGAGAATTTCTTCATTGAAAGAGTGGTCAGGCATTGGAACAGGCTGCCCAGAGAGGTGGTGAGTCACCATCCCTGGGGGTGTTCAAAAAAACATGTAGAAGTGGCACTTCAGGGCATGGTTTAGGCGGGATGGGGGTGTTGGGTTGACAGCTGGACTTGATGTTAGAGGTTTTTTCCAACCTTAATGGTTCTATGATTCTGTATGTCATTGGAGAACAAGAAGGGTGATGTGTGCGAAGATGAACAACCAGTTCTTATATAAAAAATCTATAGAGAAGGAAGATACCTATGCAACTGCTCTATAAAATAAAAAAAATGGAACTGATTTAGAACATACAGGATATGGCCCAGGAGAGCACAGAGAAACACTAACTTGATGACAGATTTTGCCTTGTCATAAATTAGTTATTCATCTAAATGCTTAAGCCATTATCTTCATCATATGGGACTTCGAATCCCAAGATCCTTCTATTCCTGCCTAAATGGGGTTCTCTGCTCTGCTCCCAGGAGTTGTTTGATATGCTGCCAGACACAGCCCTAGCCTTTCTCTTGCAACACCTGTATGTGAAATGCACCATGTAGGTATGTGGAAAAGGAATGCTTCTGAGATGTAAATCTAAGACTAGCAAAACATCAGCAAGTGTCACTGCAGAGAAAGCTAAGTAAAATAAATTTAGCTCATAGCATCAGGTAGCACAGCATCCCCCAAAGTCACTTTTTGGAAGAGAAACTACGAGGGAGAAGAACACTCTGAAGAAGACACAATCCAGAAAAACCTTTTTTCTTCAAGTCTGAGCTCTGTTTAATTAGCTTTCTGACATTAGGCTCATAAAAAAAGCCAAGTCATGTAGTGAGATTTGGACTCCAATGGCACTGCAAAATACTACTACCAGAATCGTCCTTAGAGCAGTTCCTAGCCCAGGGGCTCAGTATGTCCCATTGCGTAGGACTTGGACCAGGCAAGTGTTAGGCCAGGGTGGCTCTTACACAGGAGGCAGTGGGGTCTGTTCCCCTCAGAACTTTCTAACTCAGGAGGACTCTTATTTTTATTACAAGTATGAACTATTGTCAAATATAATGACAGGCAGAAATATATTAAATTTCCACTATAACTTTTTGCCAACTGAAATTAAGATACATAGAATTTATATAAATTAAAACGTAACAACTGGAGTCAAAATACTGACAGGAAGCAGTTTCTGTTAAGGTTTTAGTTTTTCTCATTGGCCTGCACTTCTCCATCACTGTACTTTGATGCCTCTCAAGTGGGCATTTTGAGTTGGGGGTTGGGGGGTGTCCAGCTTCACATACGATAAATGGCTACAGGGGAAAAAGGCATCTGCTGGTATCCTGGGAGCCTAAATCCAGTGTTTCGATTTCTCTGTAATTTTAAAAAACGTAGTAATTAATCCTTTCTTTTATGTACCATACATTTCTAACAGTAATACTCTGAAGGAAACAAAAATCTACTTACCTATTAGTTATTTACATTGTGAATCATCTTTTTATTCCATTCTATTCCCTCCCATTGTTTTTTCTCCATCCAAGTTGTTGTAATTCAATTAATTCATGTACCTATTAGACATACACCAAAATGTGAATTCAGGGACATGATTCAGATACTACAACAAACCAGTTCCTACTCTTTGCCACTGGCTTTTCTCTAGTACTGAAACAGAAATTCATTCATAGTATGCCTGAATTCAAACCATGTCAGCAGATGTCAGCAGGATTATCAATGCTCATAACAAAATTGCCTTATTATTTTATAATTGTGTTTTTAAATAATTCCTGTTGTTCTTAGCTCCCTGATTTTTCTATGCAGTCAGAGGATGTGGCTCCACCGTGTTACAGGAAATGGCTTCACAGTTTATTGGCCCTGTCACCCCTCTCCACAACACTGCAGCCAGGATACCTCAATACATCTGTTATTTTCCTTTAATTTGCTGACTTTCACATTTACACTCTACAGAAATTTAAAAATTCAATATTAGAGGTATTTGACTTACTGTCAAAAGTAGCATGACACTTCCATACCCTTGCAGTAACTGTAACTGAGGTGCATTTGACCAACAGAAGTAGGAAATGAGATGTGAATCTGATTCTTATTTGCCTGAAACAAAAAGAAGTCATCTTTAAACCACTAAGAGATCTATTTCTAATCAAGCCAGACAATTTGCTATTTCAATGTATCATTTTGAATGATATATTTTAAAATGCTCTAAAACCAGTTTAAAAAGGAAAAGCTTTTACTACAATCTTGGATTTTCAGTAAAAACACTGGTTTCAGTAGATAGTCATGAGTCTAGATTCATATACGGGGTGAAGAACAGAGCTGGAAATCAATGCTCTTTTTCAGTACCTTTGATGACCCTACACTCCAGCTCTTCTTTGCCATATAAAGGCAATAGTGTTTCCTCTTATATGATGAAAAAAGAAGGTTTAACATTCTCAGTACTTCTCTTTCATCGAAAGTGGTGCTGTTTCTTGCTTTCACATTTTTGTACTGTGTAACTTCTATATTTAGAATATCATAGAAAATAATTTGGAATATTCTTCCCCAGAAACAGCTGCAGAATTAGCTGCCCATTAAAAACACTCCCTCAAGATTTCTTCCTGTGCAAAAGTAGACTTATTACCATTATTGTTTGTTACACCCACTTGTTCTGTCTGGTGTCCTTCCAGCCGTTCTTATTATGTAAAAATGCCACAATATCTATACTTGTACAGCAGCAGCCTCTCGGGCCAACACCAAGTTTCTAGAAGACATTTTTAGGGGGACACTTACAAGATGATAAGGCTTTTGCCAGCATCCCAGCAGAAGCCCGGTCCCGTACGCTGCAGGGGAGCACGGAGTAGCAGACAGGAGCTGAGCAGGCCAGAGGAAAGGCAACCGGCATCAGTACTTCCTCACTTTCCTGCCAAGGCCTGAGTTACTTTCTTAGCAATAAGTTCTTTGCACTTCATTTGGTTGTTGGGAGCTTTTGTTTGCCATCTCTTAATTCCTCAGACCCGTGAGGCAAGGCTGGCTTCAGCTGCTGCACGTCCCCGGTAAGGAGCAGCCATGGTTCCTCCTGGCCACCAGCTCCCAGCTGCGAGGCTGAGAGGCACCGCAGCACTGGCGGTGGCAATGAGGAGAGACCTGATTAAAACTTATATCAGGAAGGAACTGGCACTAAGGTTTTGTGGAAAGCAGCTCTGCCAACCCCGGCACATGGCCACCAAGCCCCAGGCGGGCGCCTCAGGGATGTGAGGCCAGGCCAGGCCCGGCTCCCAGGCTGCTCTTGCCAGAGAGCTTCAGTGTCCCCAGCTGCACTGCATGAGCCTTACTGAAATAGAAATGCCTGCCAAGCTGGATATCTAGGAATATTTTCAGAAGGGTGAAATGCAAACGTACATAAAAAGAGCTAGCGCTCAGGCCCATGGCATGGTGGGCCGCTCCAGGCTGGGCAGGAGGCCTGGCGTGGCAGGAGGCCCAGGGCAGCCTTCCCAAAAGTATCTTAGTGTAAAAGGTGCACAGTGACAAACATGCCCTCTGAAAATAGGGCAAATGTTCCTTAGTCATTTTAAGTGGTTTTAGGACTGGTTTTCTGAAGTAATTTATTCATCATGCTGCTCATCCTGTTATGCCTTATAGAAGAAGGCCTCTCAGATGCAAAGTCTTTAAAGCCATTTAGGTATCTAATTGCCATCTTAAATTAGTTCAGTGGTAGTGGACACCTGTATACATTTTGGAGAATTGGGTAGTGCACTGGTTTTTAATCAGATCTTTAATGGATCTGTGTGCATTATACATTTCACCTCTTTAATTGGCAGGTAATATTTGTCATCTTTCTTTTTCCAAGCTTTTCAGAAGGTGGCAGCTGAGATGTTACTGCAGAGCCATTAAACCCTTGAAAAAAATGACAGAAAGTGGTGAGCAGGAACAGTCAAGATGGGTAACAACAGTTATTATGAGTACAGCTCTGCAGGTACAATACTGCTTGTCAAGAGCAGCATCTGACCTACTAAGAAACACTGAAAGAAGCATTTCCTATATTCTATATGTAGAAATGTTTTATGCAATGTCAATGAATGTAGTTTTTTGAGGATAAAAAGGTGATAGTCTCAAGTTGTTTCTGCTGTAATACTGGTTCTTTGTGTGTGTGCGTGCGGTTTTTCTCCTAGCTACTTCTGTACCTATTTAGAATTCTTGTCACCTGCTATTCTGAGTTACACTGAGTTAGGAATGTCCTCCTGACTCATCATTTTTGCACTGCACTGATGCTGCTTTCAATTAGCACTCTGAATAATTTAATCAGAAATTGTTTAAATTTTCTGAATTTCTCCCTAAACCCTTTATTTTCTACTATACAGTGTCAACATAGGGGCAGGTTATTACTCAGTAAGGGTGCAATTCACTTTAAAATAGTCTTAGGGATGTTGATGTATATTTATATCCATTAATATCAGAATTGGACTGTGTTCCCTGGTAAAGTGAAAGGGTATGTCAAGGAGCTGGTAATTAATTCCTGCAGCTGAGACCAATTTCATGCTAGCTGGAGAGAATTTAGAGGCAAGAGGGGTTTAATTCACAAGCAATGCTATCTTATGCTAGCTTGGCTGACAAGGTTATCACCCCATCTTTGCTGTATAAATGGATGAATGGTGTTGAAGTAATTCCTGAATCATCTCAGTTTAAAGCCTGTTCTTATTTGCCTGCTTGTCTTGGAATGACAGCCTGTAAACTGCTCCTGTTTGGAAACCGCTTCAATAGCAACTTAATCCATGACATGGTGAGAGGTATTGGAGGGCAGTGGTTTCATCAGCTACACCAGCATAACTCGTTCCTACTAATAAGAGCCCCAGCTCTACTCAAAACTACTGCTGCTGGTAAGGACTCCCAGTGAGCAAAGACAGGGAAATGGCTGAACACAAATCTAAGATGGCTTTTCTTTTACAAAGGTATTGCTTTGTATCAGTTTTGGTTATGAGCTTCCTTTTCCCTGTGCAGCTATCCTTTTCTTATAGCTGTACTTTATATTTGTCCGTTAAATAATTCACTGTCAGCAGTGGCTTTGAAGCAGAGAGTTTTTTCCAAAATTGTAGTTCTACCCTGTGAGTGTTCCCTTTCCAGACCAATTGAAAGCATAACATTTCCGGTTACTGTCTCCTTCAGGGTTCACTTGCTCTCCTGACTTTATTTTGTTGCCTTCCAGTAAATCACGACACTTCCCTATATAGGTTGGCTTTGTTTTAAATGGGTAGGTTAAAGGACATGTCATTAGCTAAAAAGGATTCAGTCATTTAATTTTAAAAATGTGTTTGAGCAGCTTCTGTAGAACATACTGCAGAAATGCTTTTTGCAGGCTGAAAATTATATCCAATCCCCCTCCATTCTGTAGATTATTATGTTGCATAGTGCCATGTTCCAGTTTTCCTGAGTGGATTGCATTCTGTCAAAAAGCTTTAAAGAAAATCATGTCCCATACAGATTTTCTGAACTGTCTTCCAAATGAAATGCTGACATCTGTGAAAATAATGCAGTCTAATTCACTGGAGTCATAGAAACAAACTCCTGTATGTTCCTCACTTCTGCAAATCCTCCTTTAGCACATCTTACAAAAATAGACTGTAAAATGTTTCAGCTTCTTTATGAATTATGCAAGAGTTTCCTGTGACAAACTGCATGTATGCATGCCAAACTGTCATTCAATGTTTGATAACTTCCAATGCAAATATTTCAGAATTTCATTAACTGACAAAAACTAATTAACATCTTACTACTTTTTAAGCAATGATGCTATAGTTCTATCTAGATTGGTTCAGACAATGCTTTAAGAATATTTCTATTTAACTTGCTGGCTGAAAACATATTTTAAAAACAACTTTTTAAAATTTATTTAGAATCATGAAATTTCTACAATTCTACGGAGGCAACAACACCGGGTTCGATATTCAGAATCAGTGGAAATTGGATCCGTGATATTTTCTCTTTCTGGTACAGTACTATGAAGCTTATGTTTTTAAACTAGCCAGCTCTAACGAGGTACAAGATCACCTACCCTACTGTAGGCTACACCAAACTGAATAAAAGCTGCCTTGTTGGAATGTCGTGCAATAGTGGAAAGAGCTGAGCTGTAACTGCACATAAACTGGAGGACAGAGCAGAGAACTTGGAGAATGAAACATTTTCATTGTTGTTTACTTTTTTTGGAGGTATTGTAGAACAGCTACGTTAGATTTGGTGCGCATCAGCTGAACTGTTTAGCAAATTCTTGTTATAACTGAGCAAACATGTTGAGGGCCACTAACATGTAAGACAGCCATTGAGATTTTTATTATTCATGGCTGTAAACACAAGGGTGAACCAAGACCCTCGGCTTTCATCTTTCACGTTGAGTTTGCACACCCAGTGGTAGCTGAGGAGTTAGGGAAAGGATTCTTTGAGAAAGAGTCACAAAATCACAGACTCACACAATGGCGGGGGTTGGACGGCGCCTCTGGAGCTCACCCCGTCCCACCCCCCGCTGGAGCAGGCACCCCCAGAGCAGGGGCACAGGACCGCATCCAGGAGGGGTGTGTATGTCTCCAGGGAAGGGACCCCACAGCTCTCTGGGCAGCCTGTGCCCCTGCTCTGGCACCCGCACAGGGAAGGGGTTTTTTTGATTAGAAAGTCACTGAAACTGCAAACATGAAGTGTCTGTCCTTTCTCTTTAGAGCAGAAGATGCTTTAGACAGGTAGATGAGAGCCTTAAGCCGAAGCCTTCCTGAACTGTAAGGATTAACAAGGCACACGTTGGCCTCATCTTTCATATCCTCGACTGTTACGCTTCCTGAACTTCAGCTGCCTTAACTTTCCCTTTCAGGACAACTTATAACTGGGGTTATAGTTTATTTTTTCATGGTAGACAGTTTAGCTTCCTTTTACAATGTTACAGGTGTGTTTGTTTATGTTATTTAGAAATGGGACTTGCTGAGCTTTTCAATCAGTCTTTGCATTTGCCCTAAATCCATTCCATTACAGCAGTTGCTTGTTCCAGAAGCATGTGCTTTCAAAGGCATTCAGGTGTCTGTACTTGGAGTGGATTGAACAGTTGGGGTTTTTTTTGATGTTATGGTCAACAATAACCTCTGAGTTATTTGTAGTTTTATCTTAAAAATACTAGTCGTTGCTGGCCAAGTCTCATGATTGCATTTCATTGTCAAGATGTGTGAACTCTTTCATGTGCTTTGTTCCATCACCTTTTAAACTATTGTTTGGATAAGAATTCTGCTTTCTGGTTCGTGGTGAGCACTAAATCATGTTACTGCCATGGCGTATCCCTTTATTTCAATTCCTTCAGTAGGTGTGGCATTTATACTGGCAGACGCTCAAGACTTGCTCATGACAGGGGAAGAACAGTTTTTCGAAAGGATTCAGAAGTTCATAAACATTCATCGGAACAGTTTTTTGGTTTTGTCAGCTGCTCTTCATGGACCAGAAGAATGGGACGTCATGTTTAGGATTCAGAGGAGGTATGATTTCAACATCATACCAAAGCTTTTTTTGCTAGGAAGAAATGAAGTATCAGTCCTAGATTCAGGACTGTTATTTTAGGAAATACTTTCAGCAATATGGATTTTATTTTGCTCATGCACTGGAAAATTACTTAAAGCATATGTTTATTAATGGCGAATGAAAAGAACACTAATTGAATCAATCTGATGTGTCATAGGTAATAAAAGGGGACGTTCCTCAAAACATAGCAAATAACATCCCTTTCAATCACTTTAGGGCTACATAATACAACTCTCTAAAGTTTTCTCTTGAAGTGGAAAATCAGGCAATTTTCTTAGCTCTGTCGACATCTTTTCACAGTCATTTTCAAAACAGAACAGGCAAGTTTCCTTCATGAGAAAAGGCTTTATTGCAAAGTACAGCTTCTTTATGAGCTTCTCAAATCTGTTTACTTGGAACAGTGTCTGTTATGCAGAGCTCGAACAATTGAAATCATGTTATTTTACACCAGAAGTATAAAACTGGACCTTAAAACTGGTTCGTTTAAAACTTTATCTGTGATTTCTAATGAAGCCTGAAAACGTGCATGTGTCAGTACATACCTGTTGACAACAGCTATCAGATCGTGCTCCACGCCTGTAGTCAGAACTATTTTCCCGTAGGTACAGCAGTCCTAACTGCAGCTGATTTTCACTCTTGACATCAAAGAAGTGACTATTCTAATGGAGTCTTTGATCTTTACCTCCTTGAAACTAGCAGCGGTTTCGTTAACTCCTGGGCACACTGCCAAACGCTGATGAGCAGCAAAGCGCATGGGATGAAACGTAGGAAATCCATTACCCATTGGTGAAAATTCCATAAATTTTCATGAGAGGTCTTAAAAGCTCCGCCACCATTCAGCAAGAACCTGTTATTCAGCTGATGGCAACGCTAATTCTCAATCTGCTTTGTGGTTATGTAGAACGGAGTTTGGGCATGTGTTGATCACTCACAAATGCGATGTTTTGAAACTATATTCCATTTGGCAGGTCAGTAATTTTATTAAAATAAAAATAATAGTTCTGTCATTGCAGACCACACTGAAATGATGTTGACAAGGCACAATTGTATTTTAGATGCACGTGCTTTGTTACTGCCTGGCAGTTCTGCTGTTGTGTGTAAATCATTGCCTGAGCTTTTGCATTGAAACTTGTGCCACTGTCTCTCAAACTACAAGTCACCTCTTGGCTTTGTTAAAAAACAAAGTCCCCATGTATTTTCAGGCCTTTCCGTGCGACTGTTTCTTTCTGCTTATCTATGGGTTTGTTGCAGTTGGGGAAGGATTTCTTTATTAACAAGACCATTACAGGATTGTTCAACAACATGACCACTTTATGTCGGGTTGTGTATATCACGGGGGAAGAGGGAGAAAGAAATCTTCATCATCACAGCTCAAATGAACATTCCATTAATCTCCTGAGTAAATCTGTATGTTAATCGTTAAACACCTTGGAGCAACGAGCAGCTTTGCGTTCTAATGGCCAGTATTCTGCCCATTGAACAAATTAATAAAATACAAACTAAAATTAGTTTTGCTTCCAATTACAGCAGGTAATTTTCATGGATGTAGGCGCATACTTGAAATACTTTTTGTTGCATTTGTTCCTTCATATTTTGCTTAGCCCAATGCTAGATTAGCAAAATTGCATCTATTTATTTCCCTAATCCCTAAATGTAAACCAAACCACAGTTTCTGCATCAGGTTTTAGCAAAACTCAACAGTGACCTGAGTACCTACTCTTAGGGAAGGACACTGCCTAAAATATTTAAGAAGGACATTGAGGTGCTGACCCGTGTCCAGAAAAGGGCAACAAAGCTGGGGAAGGGTCTGGAGAGCAGGTCTGATGGGGAACGGCTGAGGGAGCTGGGTGGGCTTTAGTCTGGAAAAGAGGAGGCTGAGGGGAGACTGTATTGCTCTCCACAGCTACCTGGAAGGAGGCTGTAGTGAGGTTGGGGCTGGTCTCCCAAGGCACTAGTGATAGGACGAGAGGAAACAGCCTCAAGTTGCACCAGGGGAGGTTTACATTAGATATAAGGAAAAATGTCTTCACTGAAAGAGTAGACAGGCACTGGCACAGGCTGCCCAGAGAGGTGGGGGAGTCACCGTCCCTGGGGGTGTTCAAAAAAACATGTAGACGTGGCACTTCAGGGCATGGCTTAGGAGGCCTGGGGGTGCTGGGTTGATGGTTGGACTTGATGATCCTGGAGGTCTTTTCCAACCTTAATGATTCTATGATTTATTTTCACTAATTAGAAGAATGGGCAGCCATGTTCAGCTCAGATGTCTAACCATCGTGGGTCTTAATGTGAATGAGTCCAAGCCATCAGGGTGAGGGGAAGAACTGGGTGGTCCCAGGGGAGGATACCACAGAGCAGCTGGGCACTGGGGTTGGATTAGATTTTGGGTTATTTAAAATTCCTCAGTCTTTGCTGTCAAGTCCCTACCATGTTTTAGCTCTACAACAGAAAACAGCAGCAATGCTAACTTCGTTGTCACTGTTACCACACACTGAAGACACAAGTCTAAGGAGAGACTCTATGCTTGCCTAAGCTTTGATATCTTCCATGGCCACACCGAACAACCACCAATGCTAGTATTTTAAATCTTCAGATTCCATTCTCAAGAATGAATGCAGCTGAATAACAGTATTTGTAGAAGGAGAGTTAATTTTGGGTTAAATTAATTGAATGACCAAGTGTTTACATGAAATTCTTAGCAGAATTATCCCATTACCTTAATCGTGTCTGACATACTGATTGCTATATTTGGATGGTACATTGCAAAGATTTAGTTCAAATTCTGAAGTATTTTTAGCACAGTGTTTTTAGATACTTTGCTGTGTTCTTCCAAAGCCATTAAGAAAACCCAAACATTTTTTTACTGGCACCGAGAAGAGTCTTCAACAAAATACCAGAATAGGGTTTAGTGCTCTCTGAATGTATACGTGCTGAAAAAGTGTTGATTGATGGTCAAAGAGCCCTAGAAAAAAGAAATGAGCCCTTCCAAATCCCACCTAAACAAGCGGTACAGAAACGGGACAGATGGCTACACAAACAGCATGAGCTCCCCAGGCGCCTTTATATGTAAAGGCAATCTTCTATGGATGTGTGGTGAAGGCACAGCAAGACATTGTTTACATCACAGGGGAATGCTTTCTTGAGTTTTATGGCGTAACAAATTAAATGTGCATTCTGAAAGTAACCTTAACCTGTATTTATTTTGATGTGCAGGTTCCTGGGCAGTCATTTACGTATAATACCAGTTCATAATACTCCTGAAACAGTGAAGTTAATGCTAACTATAGCTAAGGTAAGCCTGGTTGCATATACTTAAAAATATTAGTTCTTCTGCAGTGTATTAGCCAGGAAAAGCCAAGATCTTTAAAATATTTATCTTTCCTTAATGGATTTGGGTTACATTGACCACAATACATATAATACAATGACTGTTACTTGCATGCTTTAGCTGAGTCTTTAAACTATTGTTAAGGGTAACTTTAAAAGCTCTAAATAGCATCTATGAAGACAAATTAGATATTTAATAGCTCATTTGGCTCTTAAGTTAGGACATCTTCACTTCATTTACTAGTGCAGAACCAGCTGGAGATCTAAATATGTAATGACTTCAACTTAAAGTAAAAATGCCAGTCTGGAAACTCTAGTTACTTGTGGATTTTTAATGATGCACATACTAATATTGTGTTTCTACAGCTTAATGAATGTAATTTATCTGTGTATCTGCCACATATCTTGTATGCATCAACACATTATTAATTAAATCTATTTACTGAACCTCTCTAAAGAACATTTTTCCATGAAAATTCTAACTTAGCCACTAACTAGAACAGTACTAGCAGCATCCAATGTGCCAAATAAAAAGAGCAGGTTGAATGACATGGTAGGAATCAAATACAAATTTACGTTTTATGCTTTCCTGAAGTGGACATCTCAAACTAATAAGCATTAACCTATTTGGAGTAGTCTTCATTTTAGAAGCGTGTAAGCTACATCTCACTTATTATATGGCAAAATATGTTAAATACTTACTACAGTGTTCAACTTAAACTTTCTATGGACTCCACTGACGTCTGGCCCAGTCTCTTAATATCGCATTAACCTGAAAGCTTTTAAGATTACTGCTGATGCATAAACTTGAAGTTGCTTTTCTACTTGTTCAGAATGTTGACACCAAACTCAACAGAAGAGCCCCGCAGGAAGTGATGACAGTATATACCACAAATCGGTCGGGTGCCATTACGTCATTTCTCACTGATGCGGTGCAAAGCTAGTTTAATCAACTCATATTTTGCCAGAGAATCCCTAACAGGTATAGGGCCTAAAAAATGAACTTTTTTGCCCCAGATTAACAGACATGGCCAAGGGAGCAATACCTTCCAAGCAATCCCAAGCCCCCATACCCAGCTCCTGTTGCAGTACTATCCAGGTCATCGGATGCAGTGCTGACAGGACTGGTTATTTTAGGCCTGGTCTTGCACCCAAAGGGATACATCACGTCATCTCTGTGTACATCGTTCCTGAATATCCACTTCAGAAAACATGATTCAAATTTTGCTGCTGAATAATTTTCCATTTGTGCTATTTGAAAAATAGGATGTTGAATATTCTGTTACCTCAGAGTTACCGTGTCCTACTCAAAATATTTTCCTTTCCTCTAAGGTAACTTCCAAGCCACGAGCAGATGATATTCGTTACAAAATGGCAATGACAAAAGCCCAAATAATAGAAAACAGTCCAATTTGGAAGATGCTTCAGGAGTACCAGTTGCATTGTAATTAATTTTGTATTTGGGGTTTTTATTCATAAATAGAGTGGCTACATTTTAAACAAAATATAGAATGTTCTTAAAAATATAGTTACATTTCAAAAGACGGTATATACAACTTATGCATTTGGAATGAAAATTTATATTAAATAACTATACAGTAAAAATAGCATACATTACACCAAATGTGCATTCTAAGAAAAAAAAAAAAAGTTATTTAACTGCACTATAGAAAAGCCATCCTTATTTTTAACTTGATTCTGAATGCGTGAGCTCATCTGTTCATACCAGTTTCCCAAGATATTTAATATATCTTAAGGAAAACTTTATCATTAAAGATAAGTATGATCAAAACAATTCCAAAATATAGGTTTCCCCTGCATAAACAAGTATATGTATGAAATCTTACGCACTGTGGTTTTTAAACACAGGTGTTATCTGTTGTGTTACTAAGTTTTAACACCTCATTTGGCTCAAAGTTGATGTGTTTTTTCTTTAATCCTGGTCTCCTTTGCTGTGGTGTTTGTACTATTATCTACCGATACCTTACAGTCCAGTTTGTAAATACAGAAGCTTGTTTGCCAACATTAAAAAGTGCTAATAAAAATACTTTGTGCTTAAACAGTGCTTTTTAATTAATGGTTCTCCAGCCATCTCAAAAATCTTTGTAATTCACAACACCAGCCAGCAACTATTATCTAACAAATTCTGAAAATGAACAGAAAAATAAATGCACAACCCTACCTCCTTACCACAGCATAAGAACAACACCCCCACACTTGTTTTTAGTTTCTAAACTTTAAAAAAAGCATCAAATTCTGAAGAGCAGTATTATAATGAATAGGCCATCTCTGTGAATCGCAGACAACAATAGCAAAAGGAAATGAAGAACAGCAACAAGACATCAGAAGATCAGCATTTGCAGTTCTCCTAGAGGCCACTCTAAACTGCTCTTCTGTAAAGGTTGGTAGCCTCCTTTTCAACTGATGTCTCATAGTCAAAATGATCTTGTAAGAAGTCTGTTAAGTCAAATACCTCAGCTGACCTAACTGTTTTCGTCCATTACAGCTTTTATTTTCACTTCAATGAGTTCTTCTACTCGAGCTAGAACACTTTCTATTAAATCAAATGTGAAGAGAGCCGAGTGTAAAACCTGAAATGA
Organism: Phalacrocorax carbo; assembly: GCF_963921805.1. Lineage (NCBI taxonomy): Eukaryota > Metazoa > Chordata > Aves > Suliformes > Phalacrocoracidae > Phalacrocorax > Phalacrocorax carbo. Next base: position 58,375,209 of record NC_087518.1, read on the forward strand.
CAAAAGAGATGGATGCTATGTTTATTAGAAGACTTCTTTTTGTCCTTTTTTCCCCACTGTACATGCATGTTTGTCTCCAGGTTGAAAGGAAAATTTCAATACTTCTGAAGAACTTTGAAGGAAATGCAGACTCACCTGAAGCTGCATTTCGGTAGTCATGGCAGGCATCTTTTCCCCACTGACAGTTACAGAACAAACCGTGTTAGAACTGCGTGCCTCTGTAGAGGAAAATAACCAATGAGAGATCAGGCTGCTGTTTCACATAACTCTTAGAATGAGAAGAATATTTAATATATTAGCATTTCTGGACAGTACTTGTTAAAAACCACAAGCCTAGGGATCGACCAAGCATGGGACAGAAGGGGCTGAACGTTAAGAGGAAGACCCTCTGAGCTGGATGCTTTCTCTACACTATATCGCATACGACTACATTACTAAACAAGCAATATCCACAACTCAAAACAATTTTATATAGCTACAACGCTCCTTAAAAGGAAAAATAAATTATTAAATCTGGTAATTTTTGATACATTTTTAATATTTCCACATCCACAGAGATAGAGGAAAGTTCTTAAGCTTGACTTAATAAAATAAGTATTTAATGTCTGGGTTCATTAAGAAAAGGCTGCAGGCTTCTCTGTTTCAGGCAGATTACTTGCAGCAGGCACAACTGCAAGGACAAGTCTGAAAACTAAGGAGAAAAACCCTTATGTTCAGACCACATACTGGAAATTCAACATAATGCTTACAAAGATTATACACTGGGGCAAAAAGCCTAAACCATTTACTATTATGAGTCAGGTGTTCTCTCCTGAACTCAAATCTCTTTATGCTTTGTCAAAGGATAGAGAATTGTAAGAGGGACTTAAAGGAAAAGCTTCCTGATTTATTTTAAAGGATTCCCTTTAGAAACATAGCCACAGGTTGCCTTCAGAAAAATTCCCCTTCTCTGCCTCATATAGTTTACAACAGAAGAGGGTAAGACTCGGGGCAGAAAACTATACTGACATTTCTGGTAGCAGAAGCAAGTTCCTTAGGCTGCCTTAATTATACAGGAGACCACAAAGGAACAGAGGATCTAATGCAGACAGAAATGGCCTAAAGCAGCTACCGCTCTTATGCCCTGTGGAATGTGTCTGCTTAACCCAGAGCAGAATCTGATTCTGTGTGTCAGATTTAAAAAAAAAAAAAAAATTAAAAAATTACAATCCAGTATGTAATCCTTCAGGCTTTAAGAGAGCAGCTATTTGCTGTGAATTATTCCTTCTCTTGTTAATCTCCCCACACCTAGTATGAAACCTAAGGGCTACGTACTCAGAGACTTACATGCTCCTGTCTAACCTTAAAATCAGAAGTATAAATGCAGAACAAGCTTTGAAGACCTTCACGTGACATTTCTACCAGGTTTCCATAAGGTGTACAAATGTCATGAGAGATAAACAAGTTCCAATTTTTCTGCCCAGTTATGAAAGATATTAATATCAAATATAGCAACTACTGAATTATTATTTGAAATTTGGAAGACTGACAACAGTTAAATAAAACATGATCTATACAGCACTCATCAGTTCTTTGTTCCCAAAGGATTTACAAAGTTTCTAAACATGAACAAAGCTAAAAAAAAATGTAAACAACTAACCTCTTCTGTTTTCCTTCTTATTCTTTATTTCTGCTTCATAGTGTGCTTTTGACATATTGAGTCCCACATGCAGTGGTTTTAAAAAATTCTGCTCAATCTTGGCAAGCATGGTCCACACACCAGTCTATGCAAACCAAACAGAGAAGGTTACAAATTAGTTTTAATGGGGCACTGCAACGCTAAGTTTTTGAGCACAACTTTTTTGATTCATCTCTATAACATACACTTCTGTGCTGGGAGGAAAAAGAAAAAAGAATTTAGACTCATCCATTTAATCATGAATAGCATCACGATGGACATTTAAGTTCCTCTCCCTCTTTGTTACATTTTAAACTTTTTTTGTTGAAAATTGGAGGATGTAGGCTGAGAACTGCAGCAGTGGAAATGCACATTTTCAACTTGTTTTTGTAAGCAAACCTGAAAGGACCTTGGTATGCTGGAGGCGAGGTACTAGCCACTTTCTCAGGCTAGAATCTCTACAGTGAGTAAACAGCAGTTGTAGATTCCTCTAAGATAATTCAGCAGCAAAAGGGCAAAAGTATTTAAACTCTCATTACCGAATTAACAATGTATTGCGACGCCAAATGAAAGCTCTGATAAATGCCATGCTCCCCAAATGTGTAAGGGTCTTGTTTATATTGCATTCAGTTTAAAAGGCATTGGAGAAATGTTACTGGACTGCTACTACCCCATCCTTAGGCACAGTAGCTGAAGTGACACATGAACCTCTCCCCAGTTCGGCACGGGAGAGAGGAAGTTACCATAATGGCACTTGAGAAGCAAGAGGTACAAGGAAAAGATGCTCAAAAGCAAGGCTGTTCAAGGTTACACTGCACAAGAGGAAAACTTCTCTGCCTTGGCACCTTATAAGCTCATAGTTACTAAACTGCTGTAGAAGGAAACAAATACAAAGCAGTCTTTGTGCCTTTAGATATAGGAGCCATTTCTATGACTCCTTTCTTCAGGCAGTATCCTCAAAGGGCAGAGTAAGATGATATAAATAAGAATTCTCAATGTTAAATAGTATTGTTGATTACAGCGGAAAATTCACCAAACTTTGTGTCGTTTGGCATTAAAATTAACTGGTCAAATAAGAAAACCAGTACTTACTTGCCCCAGAATGGAGCTAAAAAGAAAGAAGTAACTTTCCAGGAAAATACTGATTTTTAAAATTGATTAATGAAAGTGCTTGTTACACAGCAATCGGAACATCTGAACAGACACAAAAAGACGCAGTTTCTTTCTTCCCCACTTGCACTATCCGAACGGAGACAGGGAGGAAGTCAAGAAGAATTGGCAGGGTTTAAATTTAAGGGAAAACTTCAGGAGAGGTGATGCTATTTTCTCCTCAAACCGGAGGGACATTGTTTATCCAGCTACTAGACAACACTGTTACAGTAATTGTGTGCGATTATGTATATATTTTTAATAATAATAAAAGAGGAACACTCTCTTTTCTTACGAAGCTACGCATTTACATGAAACTGAGTGGACCATAATAAGCACTTAAATAGTAAGCACTCCAAAAATCTGAGACGGATATAGTCTATCAATACTAACTAATTACATAAATAGAAAGTTAGAAATGCACCCATTGAAAGCTATTTTTACTATTCATTTTCATTACAGTTTTGGTAATCAGTGCAAGCTGTATTCTTCTATTTGACTAATAACATCATTAGGTACTTACAAAACTTGTATTCATAGATCTCAAAGTGCTCTAAAAGTAGGGCAGATTTTTTCTGTAGTTTAGAAAACAGGAAATTATATGCTGAAGTCCATTACTCCAAATCATAAAGAAAGTCAAGGAACTGGGGGAGAACAACAAAACACCCTAGGATACTTATTAGCTGGTTAGAATATTCAGTTGACCATGAGATTGTTTATTCAAATGAGGAAAGGCTTTACTGTACTTTAAAACTGAAAAGCAATTTTTCTTTAAACTGTCACTAATTTAAACAAGTATTTTAATGCAAAAATCAAAACATTTAGTACTACAGAGATCATGGAATGGTTTGGGTTGGAAGGCCGTCTAGCCCAGCCCCCCTGCAATGAGCAGGGACATCTTCAACCAGATCAGGTGATACTTGTTCACTACACAATATAGAGGCTAAAAAGCTACTGAACTGCATAAATTAGAGGAATGGTGGAACACAATGATTTGAAAGAGCCAACAGGACTTGCATTTACTATAAGATAAGTAGCCATTTGGTAGTGGAATGTAATCGGAAAACTAAACAAAAATTATTGCGTTGGCTCTTCAACGCTGTAGCAACACAATGCAAGTCAGAGCACTTATAAATCAGCTGCTAGAATACGGAATCCATGTATTGACCCAGCTATGAAATTCAAACAAGTTTCCCCTTGAGTACCCAGCAACACACTTCCATCAACTGCAGGTGGACAGGACTGACTGTACACAAAAAGAGCAGATCCATCATAACGTACCCCTCCGAAGAAACACAGAGCAGCTGAATAACAAACACTGTTTGCACCGATACACCACTAGCAAACACTGCCAAGTGCTTCAGACAGAAAAGAGCTAAACAAAACTGAGACGAAAGAGGTGGGATTACAACTAAAGCTATAAAAACCTGCTTTAAACTGAGGTAGCGTAATATTATATGGGTAAAATCCAAAAAGGCAGTTTCATTTTTTTAAATCCACTGCAAAACTTAAACATGCAGAGTATTTTTGAAATATCTACATTCAAACATCCACACACAGGAGAAACAGAGGTAAACAGGTATACCTATAATAAAAACACAGGTAAGCTACAGCGGTGGGCGGTTTAGGCTGGCAAGTCACCTTTGTGCATAGAACATTCTAGGCTGTATCCAGTAAAGCACCGTAGCAGAAAATTGGGTAGGTCTGGCCATTCCTTTTGTTACTTCAGCAGGTACATCTTACAGACAAGATTTTTTTTTATGTGCTAACACCTAGAAAAGCTTTTAACGTGTACCTATCACGCAGCTGCAGAGTTGCTGTAAATACAGAATACTGTTTTGCCCAGCTAAGAACTATTCAATTATGATTATTGATTACTTCCTGAGAAATCTTTATACTATTAACTTTCAGCATATCACACAAAGAGTACTTTGCCTAAAGATGAATAAAAATACTTCTCTAACTGCAAAGCTTTGTATTATTATTATAAAGAAATCCACTCGGAGGCTTGAGGGGTACCACTGAATAAATAAGCAGGAGTAACAAATATTTTTTGTCATGGGAATACTTGATAGAGACGTTATTTTATGGTGACACACACTAAAATTATGGACCTAGATCACAGTTTATCAGGCAGAGTAAAAGGTTTAGCTTGTTTACAGTAACAGGTAAGTGTGAATGCAATCAAATTTCTTCAGAATAAAATATCACATATCTTCTAATGTAGTTAATAAAAACATCACTTCTAGATTACTGACCACTGCAAAAAAAAAAAGAAAAAAAACCCCACGTTTTTGAATCAAGGTTATCAGCATTCACATAAATCCCTTATCCCCATAAAGCTCAGCCCTTAGCTAATCAATCATTTTCAAATCAATTGGTACTTACTTGATTATCACTTTCACAATCCTTAATGACTAAGTATCTTAGTAGATTTAGTGACGCCATAATCCTGTGAATTAAAAATACGCCGTTATTTAGAACACTGATTTATATTACAGGGACAATGATTTACATTGTCCATTAGCCAGACATCCTAAAAATATCCACTTGTACCGAATGCAACTGCTCAACTGCTGAGCAACATGGCTTAGCCTAGAGCACCAGTGCGCGGTAGCGTCCATGTTACAACAGCTGAGACTTTGCAAGCAAGATTAAACCTGTCAGCAGATTGGAGTAGGTTGGTGATCTCTGAAGAGATAGAGCCTTATTACCGAATACGTAATATGCATCACTGGTGATCCAAAGTTGCTAAGAAACTAGTGTGACAGTTTATTACTGTATTGAATTTTTACTTTTCAGTGCTTTTTAAAAATATACTTTTTATACTTTTGAAAATATACTATTTATTGCTTTTTCCAGATAAACAGTCCAATTACAGATCACACATCTGGGTTTTTAAGTAGTTCTGTGTCCATCTGGACACTCACCCTACTGACTTACAAGCCCAACCTTTACCCATCTTATAGGAGGAGAGTTGTCCTACAGGAGATTTTCAGAGACATTTCCAGTTATTTTTATATTACTTAATGCAAGTATTTGCTGTTCAGGTGGCTCTGTATTCCCACTCACAAGATACCCAGCAGCAATCTGTGAAACAGCCTCAAAAAGGCTGCGTGCTATGAGTTGTATCTGATGATGGTTATTCCCCTGTGTCACGTAAGACAACATACCACGTTTCTTGTGTTCCTCCAATCGCTTCTGCAGAAAGCTGACGAACCTTACGGTCCTGAAGAAATAATGCTTTACTAATTAGTTCTGTAATTTGACATCTGAGGCCTTATATCCTCAGGGAATGGAGGAGGAATTCCTTTCTTACTGTTAAAATCAACGTGATAGCATTGTGACTTTCTTCTATACAGAGTTAGTCAAAAGGATGGTCGATCATTTCCATTTCTAGTTTAAAATACATTGATGCTGTCACCTCATTAATTACATGACAGCATAGCTCCCATTGCAGTAAGGTAATCTGAAGTCTTTTTAAATTACTAAAAAGGAGAAAAGCCTCTAACTGTGATTACAACTCACCTGTCTGAGTTTTGCAGAAGATCTGTCTCAGCACCTTCTGGAAGCAAAAGCACTAAATCTAGAAGGGTGATCAGGTGATGTCCTGTAAACCAAACGTTGTCACATGCTTTCTGAAAAAATGACACAAAAAGTTTAGCTGAGCGCAAAATATAAGTCTTAAAGATATCTTAAATAATTTAACAACAATTTTGGGAAAACAGAAAAAAAAAAGGAAAAAAATAATCCAACACTGGAAGCAATATTTTCTAGTTACTACATGTGACTGAAGTCTACAAAGTAGCTTTTTCATAATCCTCCCTACTTTGTCTCTTCCTGCCGAGCTGTTCTTTTCAGTTTCATCAGAATAGATTCTCCACACCACCATCTACATAGCTAATATTTCTTTACATTAACTTAGCAAATTGTACTACGCACTTTTTTTGTTTATGCTGAGGTAGGGAACAGTTAGCTATCTCTACCAGAGACTCCATTTCATAATAGCAGTGTCACAATTATTTTTTTTTAAAGATGATCAGTTGTTTTAAGTTTTCTTTGCATATTTCTAAACCCACAACCCTTGGCAATGCTTGCAAGTAAAGTACCTTCACCCTGACGGTTCTTTGATGGAGGAAGGACATTCAGTTACTTTCTTTTGAACGAGGGAGGGGAAAAGGACAGAAGGGAGAATCATTTAAGCAGAAGATGGAGAGTACTAGGTTTTGAAGTGGCAGAACATAATTATTCTGATGCCTTTTGCATCACAGACAGACCACTCACTATTTTCACAAACATCCCCCTAAACTACAACAAGTTATGAACTGAGGAGGGGCAAAACAATAAACACACCTGTCTCTCACTTAGCAGAAGTTTTTTAAAGCCTTGCAACTAAGACCCCTGAAGATTCCCTCCCCCGTGAGGCTGGTTGAGCCTCCCTGCTCCAGTGCTATTTATCAAACATATAAAATTATACACCTAAGGGTGTACCCATCATTCCCAAAGATGGCAAGCAAGTGCACTTGTCTCTGAAAGTTTCACAGCCTCTTCAAAAAGCTATTTCATGTCAGTACAATGAAGCTGAGAGCACGGAGCTTTTGCAAAGATCCCATGTTGGCAAAGTCCTTATCTCGGGTAAAGGTGGGGGGAAGATACATCATACACAGGGCAAAAGCTAGACAAGAGAGGAAACAGCAACAGAGCCAGAAATGGATTGGAAGGAAAACTGAGATTAGATAAGGAGGCAAGAAGGGTAGCTGTCTGTTAAGACAGATCAGATGAGGGACCTGGAAAGATTAATACTAGCTGGCACAAAAACGTAAGGTGAAATAAATGGATAGCAATAGGAAATGGTTAGAATTACGTCTATAGTGGAATACTTTGTGACAAACCTAGAATATTAAAATTCATATGCTGAAATTTTTACGTTATTTGTCTTTTTGACAGCTAGGGAACTCTATATGGAAGAAACATATTAAGAGAATTCTGAAGCTGCATAGTCAAAAAATTAACTAGTAAGAAAATTTCAGAACATACTTTTAATTATTCTATTTTAGCGCAAGCCCCTTTTGGAACAGTTTTCATATTATCATCTTCTTTACCCCGCTGATTTAATATACAGGACAGACTATCATCTAATAAATAGTAATTCACTATTTTCTAACATAATTATGCTAGCATAAAATATTGTCCTGTATAGTCCTATTTGACAAAAGGCAGTATCCTTGAGAATCAAATCTGGTTTGGAAAAGGCCCTAGGCAGTTTAAAAAAAAAATAAGAGAGAGAGAGAAAAAGAGTTAATAATTTATTTTTAATTAATTTTTCCAACTTCCTGGTATAAATTATTATAAAATATGAGATTTAAATGGCTTTGATCTAGCTCAACCCTTTCTGATTAATTTAACGTTTGTAAGCACTCAATATAAAGCTGAATGTAATCACAAAAACCATAATTCTGTCTGGACTGTAGGATTTGAATTATATTCAAGAAATGAGGAACTGCGAGAATAAAGCAGAATACGGAGTAGTTCCTCTTTAAGAAAGAAGCATGTATTTTCAAGCACAGAAAAGGCAATAGCTTCTTAGAAAAATACATTTAGATTGTGCAATTTAAAAAAATACATTGGTAAAATTATAATATAAAAATATATATGCAGGAAGAAAGCCAAATTAATATTTCTAATTATATAATCTCCTTTCAAAGTGCATTTTTTTAATGCATCACTTAAAGGTTAAGCTGTACACGTTTTCTCAACATAATACTGATACGATTTTGAGATGGCAACTTGGTTTTTAGTGGTAATAGCCTCACCGTTAGCGATAAGTGAATCTGATCTTTTATATTTTTAATAATGTATCCTTCCACACCAGCATGGTTGCTTGTCTTCAGCAAACACCTTCAAATAAACATACAAAAAATATTATCTCTTCAAAGCTGCCTATAGAGTCAGCTCAATACTTAGATGACATTATGGCCTTATTCACTAAGTGGGAGTTTTACCATGGAAAAATAAGACAACGTTATGACCCTTAAACACTAGCTTACATAAGATAAGACAGCTGATTTTATGTGAGGCAATTGGAATTCATTATTTATCAAAAACTTAGCATAGGAAAATTAATGTGGCTTACCACATAGAAACTGTGTCAGAAATCATTGTATCTATGCAATTAAGCTGCAATAGGTCTGATATTATACAACCTACAGAAACTTGGTTGCATACCTGAATAATGTAAATTTTCCCTCTGCGTCAAACTTGTCTATGAACAACTGCAAAATATTTAAACTCTTCTTTCTCTAAAGAAAAACAAAGATGTTATCAGATCAATTCTAATTAAATAAACTCAGCACTTAACTGATTCTGTAGGTCCCACTACATACCAGATGCTCTATGGGACAAAGGGTCAAAACTTTCACCAAATCCTGTAGTTGGACAAAGAAAACAAATTCTAATTACACAGAGATTATTACATTACATCACATTGACTAAAATCAACTCAAGACGTTAAAAAAAACCAAAACAACCACCAAAACCAAAACCCCACAGCCCACAAAACCATGCCTATGAGAAGATTCTCATCAGAGAAATTCATATTAGCTTCAGCAATTGAAATCCCAGGGCTGATACACAAGACCACTACTCTCGTACCGCTGGGTCCAAGTAAGAATGTAGTCAAGCAGCAGATTTGTAAGGAAGAGGCAAAAACGAGCAAGCATCATCCTGCAGCGAAGATCAGTGCCCACCTGCCTCAGTGGCCTGTATATACGCTACATCTATTTTAACTGTCACTGACACTTCATGCTGTAGTGGGTAAAAAAGAACCCTCTCCAGCAAGACACTGAAGGTTTCAATTTAACGACACAAGTGTATAAAGGTTCAGTAGTATGTCCTCTCAGACATCTAGAAGACAGCTAGATATCATGTATAATCAAACTTTAAAGACTTCTGCATATTGCTTCTTATTACCTGAGGTATGTTAATAAAATCTCTGAATTCTAAATACTGATGGAGAAGGCTGTTATCTTCCATTCTCAATAAACAGCTCTCAAACAGATCCTGCAGGCAGGCAAAAAAAAAAAAAGCTGCTAAACATTTTGCACATATGTAAGACATTAATCGATACGCTTAACATTTCATGGCTAAAATCACCTTCACTATAAATGCTCATACACATATCCGAAGTTCTTAGGAGCTACAAATCTAAGTGATAATGGTAATTTAAACATTTATGCATGTGTGTTAAGTTCAATAAATGTAACTGTGTGAGAGATGGAAAAAAACCTAATTAAGCCTCAAAATATTTCTGAAACTATTATCTGAACTATCATTTGTACCCTTCTTAGAAAGGGAAACTAAAGTTTTACCATTTCTTAAACTGGGAAAAAAAAACATTCTAACATTGAAAATCTGATTAAAAGAAAACTTACAAGTCCTTTAGATAACATAGATTCTTCTGTTCTAGAAAAAAAACCACATTATCAAATTTAAATTGTTAATTAAAGACACTGTTAATATTTCAGAAGAAATATTAGAACAGAGATCAAAAAGAACTTATCCCTCAACAACTGCCATTCTATCCTCTAAATATAGTGTCTTCATTATTCCTCTCAAAGATTTTTAGAATAAACTGGCTGATGAAAAGTTGAAGATTAGACTCCTCTCTTCAGGGTCAAAATGACATTTTTTTCCCCTCAATATTTATAAATGCTCAGAAGTAGCATCTCCTATCTTACAGATATCATGCACTGATTAACAAAAGGAAACGAAACTTTTCCCAGATGATTCCTTTTGCATAGTTCTGCCAGCCTAAGAAGAACACAACTGAAGAGACCAGGAAGTTTTGTTTAAATTTTACCAGGAAATGGTAAGGAGTCATAATGGGAAACTTCCCTCCTACAGCAGTGCTAGAAACTATTTGGTCAACACTGCTGCTTATGGAAGGTGAAATGACTACAATTTATAGAAAAGTCTGGTTTCCTTTAGAAAGTCTGACCTTTAATCAGATTGCATATCAGATTACATGCAAATAAATACTATTGTCATAGTCTTCTCTAGTACTAAATTGTTACAGAAGTGCGAGTAAATATACACTCTAATTATTCTGCATGTGTCTAGAAAGACCTTAATTTTGCATTTTCAGAATAAAGTTTCTAAAAATGATATCACAATACAAGCTGAAAACAATTAATGTTTTAGACAGCTTTTTATACTTCTTAGTAAAAGAAGCCATCTTGTTTGGAACTTGTAATTTTAACTCTCAGGTGTAAAAACCTCCTCTGAACTTATCCAGTATATTCGAAATTTGATTTTATGGATTACTCTAAAAGATCACACCCACTACCTAGAACTCCAAACACCATAAACCCTACCTTTTCAGTAGCACTTGAATATGCGTCATATTGCATTGCAGAAGGTATGATGGACTAAAATAGAAAAATTAGGTTTACATTAAACTGCATAAGCCATATGCATTTGCACATAGTTAATCTATTTGACAGAATTAGTCTTTTTTGAAAAATTTATTTAAAATACCTTTATAAAATTAATAATTTTGAAATAGACACAAAACAATAAGTGAAATTGCTGTTAATAACTCTTACGTGGAGACTGTCTACAAATGTGCAATTGATAATTTCATACATGTTAATTTACAGCATGTGACTAATCCTACCAGTTTCTTTAAAAAGACAACTCATCTAAAATTAAACCATAATAGAAGTAATCTGTGAGACTGGGGTATGTTCTTATGCGTATAATGTAAGCTACATAAAATATAAATGCATAAAGGTTGACATAAAACAAACACTAGTGGAATACAGAGATCTCATTCATAACTATTCACAAATAAGTTTTTTTCTGCTCAGAAAGAATCTTCAAAGTACAGACTTACGATATCTGTGGAAGAATAGTTCTTACCTAAATACCATTGGAAAGCAGTCGATACCAAAATGTTGAACAAACATCAGATATGACAGACATGCCAAAGAATCCGCAGAATTCTTTTGCTCGATGTCCGCAAACTCCTGGTTCTCCCAGTGCGGACTTTTGCCTTTACGATGTAAAAACACTAATGGTATCAATTCTCTTAAATCCCACAAAATGTCCTAAAAAAGAATTATAGATTGCCTATAGTTGCCTTTAAAAGACCTGTACACACATTAAGTTTAAATCTTTAACTGTATTTACAGTAAATTCTCTTACATAGCATATGTATAAATTAATATCAACATTTGTAAGTATTTATGATATATATACATACACAAAAAAGACCCTGCAGGAAAAGTAACTACTGTTTGAAGAATGTTACTAAGAGAGCAAAGTCAAGCACTCAAAGCTTGTTAGCACAAGACAAAATAAAGTCAGCCTGCAAAACCCTAGTGTGGCTCCCTTACAACGCCACGAATAACGATAGCTTTGTGACCACATTATGCCGCAGGACCCCTGTGTTTTTCAGACCACAGAATATTCCGTATTTTGTTTTCTGCTTGCTAATCAACGTGCAACACAATGTTTAGCAGCTAACTGCAAGCCCTGCTTTAAAGTCAGAATCACTCTGTATGGCCTTTCTTTCCAGTGATGCACAACACGATGACACCTGAGTCCTTCACAAGTACTAGTGTGGTGTGTCCCCCTCCCCATTCATGTGGATTAGGAGGTACTCTAACTCCTATCACACATATTACGAAGAAACAGCAAGACTAAGGTTAACTCACTATTCCGGCATTATCCAAACTGAATATCTGGGATTGATGAACGTTTCCACATTTTGGAAAATTAGGATTACACAAAATGTCATATAGTCAAAGCATGACTTTAGTGACCTTACCCAATTCCACAAACAGCAGAAGTGAATTTTTTCAGAAAATGAAGAAAAGGTAATTCATAATTAGCACAAAAAACATGGTTTCAGACTGTACCCAACAGGAGAGGCAGGATAAAAAGCCAGTTTTTCAGAGCACCCTTCAGCTATCTTAACCATGAGATCATCTTCTGGTAACCCCTGCCTGCTCCACTGCACACCCTGAAAGCCCTGCAATAAATGAAGTAAGGGTCTCAGAGACAAGATTTTCTTTCATTGCACAACCCTGACTGATCCACACAGCAGTTCCATCCTACGCTGAGACATGTTGTGGAAAAAAAAAATGGATGTGATCACGAAAAACAACCAAAACTTTTGCTCACTGCTTAGTGTGCTTCACTTTACAATCTTACCGTTTGAGTATAGAATTTTGTGTGCAAAAATGCTTAGATGTTTAAACACAAACTGGAGAAAAAACAGAGTTACATCACACAGCAATTCCAGACTTCCTCTGCACGCATGCGTATTTGCACACACTTACATACAGTCTATTTATGTGTGCTTTCTTCATCCCAGCTGCTCCAAGTCTTCCTTTTGAAACTCATCAAGTCTTAGAGTGCCATTCCCTCCCCTAAAATGACACCCTGACCCAGTCTCACTGCTCTTCTAGGACTAATTCCTTTATATATCATATAAAACTTTCTTCTAACTCCCTAGTTCACAATTCACAGCCATTTCAGCTGTCTTCCTCCAACAGCTGGATTTCCTTTGTCCCTCAGCCAGCTTCACCTCCACTCTACCTTCTTTGTAACTTCCATTTCCCTCTGGCACAGCTCCAGGCATTCTTTGACTTTTGTCTTTCTGTGTTCGACTTCTGAATGTTCCTCCTCTAACCAGGGAGAACAAGGTAGAACAAAGTCCAAAGCTCAAACTTAACTCTATTCTTTAATACAGTCAACGTTAACAACAGAAACAAGTCTATCGTAGTTAATAAAACAACTTAACAAATTAAAGAAGTGTAATGGCCAGTTATCAAAACCAGAATTGTATTTTTGTTAACAGTAATAACCAGTTACAATAAGCCACTATATTTGGATATGTGGAGGAGAGGAAATATTCTTTACCACATTCAAAACATGAACAAAGCACAGCTCTACTTGCTGTAACTTTATTACTCACACCTAGTCCTGTTTCTGAAAACATACACATATTGTGTGTTGCAACATACACGTGGACTGTACCTGACTATATCCTTATATGTCTTGGTTTTGCTGCAAATTTAAATAAAATTATGTATACCCACAATAATCTTGCTCTAATGAAACACAGCTGCTATGTAAAACATGCAAAACCAGAGTAGCTGCACTGGTAGCATGGAGCAGACATGTTCCCACCGAATTTCCTGCTACAGTATCAGCAGCAGTCAAGCATCAATTTATATTTTTAATAGTCATCTGGCACTGCACTAACCACATTAGAGATTTCACTCTGTGCAACAGTTGGATTAAAGGTAATGTAGATTTTTGCCTTGATGTAATTATGCAGCAGATTATCCTTCAGATATTCTAATAAATTCATACATTATCAAGAAAAAGAAGCAGTTACAGCAAAGTAGGAGCTGCTGATTCAGAGAGCAGTCCAAACTCATTTATAAGCAGCAAAACTGTGTCTGCAAGATTTGTAATTTCCACAGATGGGACCTGGAACTGTTATAGACCTTCACCTACCTTATCTTACAAGGCCCAGTAAGTCATCCCACTAACCAATAAAGGAAGCAAAATGAGCTCTAGAACAAATCATAGGTAATTCTGAACTACACCACTGGTTTTGCAAACACTGTAATTAATTTTGACTGCACTTACTATAATTTCAGTTGCAAAATGACGAAAGGGATGTTCTTCAATGCCTTCAAGCTGCTCAAGCTGAGCGGTCAATAACGGGTATTTCAGGCTTTTCATACAGCTGAAATAAAAAGGGGTGAAATAAATCACCCATAAGGTCACAAACACAGACTATAATAGTGTCATTGATGACCAAGAATAAAGTCGATACTCATATCGACTGCTATTCCTGATATTCCAAGGAGAATAAAAAACTCCATCTCCTGTAGAAGCATTCCCTAGCCTTCACCTCCAGAATATGATTATCTTCACTATTGTAAATTTGAGAAGAATACCAAAACAGTTTCACAGCACAGACTAGTATTTCTTTACCATTTCCCTGTACTAAGAAAAAAAAGTATTTTTTACCTTTCTTCTCTCACCTCATAAATATGTAAGTCATATTTAGGGTTCTTCTTTATCGAAACACCACATTAGTTAATATAAGTTGGCAGCATTATAAAACACTAATAAGATTATTTATTTACTGCCTATGTAATAAATGCCTACTGTCAATTTTGTTAAGTTCTAGGAATATATTACACTAACACAAAACACTCACAATTTTAATAATTCTTCTTTCAGCTCCATGTCATTGTATTCTGACGACTTCTCCATGTTTTTAACAACTTCATTTACAAAAGGTTTAGCAAAGTCCACCACTGCATTACAACATTGACAGAGACCAAGTTTATCTTCTTGTATTTGTTGTTTTGTATAAGGTACAGGTAAGGGAGTAAGCTGATTCATAATCATGGCCAAAGATAAACCCACTGAGTAGGCCTTCTTGTTCTGAAGTTTCAAAAGCACTGGAGGAAAGGAATAAAACCAGAGAGGCAGGGGAGAGAGAGAAAACGTTTTGAGACTTTAAGGTATTACTTACTCAGTAGAGGAAAACATGAAGAAAAACAGTGTGACTACATAACAAGCCTTTCATTTCAGGGAAGGAGAGGGACAGATACCTGAAATCACACGAGCAATCCAGCAAGACTAAACATCATCATCTAGTTTAATACGCTGTAGTTAAGAGGACCATATATTTGAGAACGGCAAATATTAAAGCAGTTGTGCATTTGGACACACTCATCCTTTCTCTGTAGCACAGTGATGAAGACTGGAAAAAATCTGTCTTTCTAGAACTATTCTAATGAAATAATATTCATTTATATGATCTGGAAAGCTGATTTATTCTTGCTTTATTGCTTCACTCCTCCCATGCTTGGCAAAACCAGAGGCAATGGTCCAACCTTTCCGCTGAGACCTGACTCTCCCTGAAGCAGCTCAGAACTGTTCTATACTCCACGGCAGAACCAACAGAGGGGCTCCCAGACTGAGGAAGTAGCACAGGTGGCTCTCCACTTGAACTACACTCAGTGCAGGCTGACTGCAGATTGGCTATCCCAAAAACCACGCGCTTCTAATTACCAAAATGTTAAATTCTAACATAATTCAATAACACACCTGAGAAATTGCTACAATCAGACTTAAATTCAATATAAGACACTTGATTTCATCTCACATATCAAAACAGAAACTACTACTTGTTACCTCCCTAGTGGGTGTCCAAACTCAAAATTTTTAGCTTTTATATATAAGCCAGAAGAATGTTCCCTCCAATCAAATATTTCAACCTGCTTCAATCTGAAATAAAAGTTTTATACTATGAAAATATGGAATTGTACATTTTAAAAGTTAAATAACAAAGAATTTCACAAATCCATGTAATTCTCTATTTCTGGAAAAACAGTATGCATGGTTTACACCTCTAAATATAACTCTCATGACCACATTCTTAGAAATGATGAAAAATAGCTGAATATTGGTTTTTCAACTGATGTTAGTCATCCCATCTAAATTTCCAACAGGACAATATAAGCATGAAAAGTATACCTTGTGTTATTTTGCAGAATATAATAGACTGTAAAGCCTGTCAGGATAGACATATTCTGAAACTATTCCAGCAAAGGCTAAACTAATTTGATAAATAAATGAGAAAAATTACTTAATTCAGACATCACATGAGAAAGTGCATCTTACCTGTTTGCAAAGGCTGAAGCAATAACATGACAGTTTGGCACACTTGGTCTCCAGAGGTCTGCTCAATCTGCTCAAGTAAACCCAAAAAAAGTTCCTTCGGATTGCATAGCTGCAGGAGAGAAGCAATGCATAATTTTTCATCACCACGGTCATAAACCAAAAAATTCATCACAAGCAATCTTCGATACAGAAATTCCTGAACGTCAAGAAAGCAGATCTGAACATCCAGGATAATCTTTAAGAAAACAAATATGAAACAGTAAGTACTTCTCTACAATTAATGTCTTCTGTAGAGTGTATATGTGTGTACACTTTCACATAAGCTGAAAACATGTAATAATAATAATGACACTAAACTTGATTTCTGTGGTCTCCAAAACCCTCACAGTACCTTAGCAAAGTAATCCTTAGGAGAAGAGAGAAAAGAAAAAAATCAGTGTGAATTTAACTCAAGCTATAGAGTTTGCAAGTTGTTTTTTAAGTGTGTCGATGAAATGGAACTAGTTTTCTAGAGATTAAAACTTTTTTCCCCCATCAGAATCATTAGCCACTCATTGTCATACTGTATCTGCAGTAAACAAGAGGCAGTATTTCCACGGCTGCTCTGACTGCAGTGGCTGGCTATCAAAAACTTTATTAGTTCTACCTGCCTTTTTTTTTCTGGGTAGCTATATTTCTTTGTTTTCCCCAGTTAGTGATTTCCCAAGATTTGTAAGAGGTTAATTATCTCTGAGAACCCTAAGCCTGTGTCTACTTCAGATGAAACTGGCCCATGAGTTTAAAAGTTAAGAGAAATGGACACAAGAAGCCAGATGTATTCATGCCTCGTTTTCTTTGGAAATCAGAGGGAAAATTAGGACCTCTCCCTTCCCTACAATTATTGTATTACAACCATATATTTCAAAAACATACCTGTGCCAACTGATCTAGTATCTTCAGGCAGTGTTCTCGCTTTTCATCTTCCTGTTTATACATGAAAATACATCTAACAAGGGGAGAGATGAGATTCCAACCCATATGCTTGATGATAACCTAAAAACCAGATTTTTAGAGAATAAACCAAAACTGGACATCTTCTAAATGCAGAAAGGTTGTACATACAAAGACCAAAAAAGACAACTGGTAGCAACCAATACCACAATAACATCACTGAAAATTTAACATCTATTACCTTAAAGTTCTGTACTTAACATACACAGTGTTGTCACCCCATACCTAGAAACACAGCTGCATATTTTGTATAGTTTTCTTCAATGTACTAATTCTAAGATGTCAATATACATTTCTAAGAATTTATATGACAATACATCTAAAACAAGACCGAGTAGAGGAGTTTTGCTGAAAGAAAGAACACTTAGACAAATTATGTTTCACCTGAGGAGATCAAGATCTTCAGTTGTTACTCCAAGCTCACAAAATTCAAAGCCAGACTGTAACTGCCACGTAACATTGCCAAAACATTCCATCCTTCTCTCTCTTTCTGAGTTTCCTGTTTATGTGTACTATCTGGGGAGCTGGGAGAATATACTAAAGTGCCTACAGACATTAGCATCTCTTATATTGGCTGAGTTGGCTCTTACAGTTTTGACCAATATTATTATATCCATCTGCGGTGGGTTGACCCCAGACAGCAACTAAGGGCCCACCAGCTGGTTGCTTGCTCTCCTCCCCCAGTGGGGTGGGGGAGAAAATCAGAAAAGCAAAACAGAGAATAATTTATCAGTCAAGATAAGGACAATTTAATAAGTGAAGGACAAAAGGGGAGGGGGGAATGACACAAACCAACTCCCAACAGCAGAGCAACGTCCAGCCAGTCGCCAAGCAACAGCCGCTTTGGAATGGGTCCCCATCCCCACATGTTTTTATTGCTGAGCACAATGTTATATAGTACGGAATATCTCTTTCATCAGTTCAGCTGTCCCAGCTGTGTCCCCTCCCCACCTCCCTGCTTACTGAGGGGGCAGAGTGAGAAACAGAGGTGGTCTTGACACTGTGCAAGCACTGATCAGCAATACCTGAAGCAGTGGTCTGTTATCAACACCGTTTTGGTTACAAATCTAAAACACAGCACCACACAGGCTGCCAGGAAGAAAATCAACTCCATGCCAGCCAGACCCATGCACCATCTGAAATCCTGTCCTGCAAAAGAGCGACACTGTCACTTTCCCTTAATTATGCTTTTGTCCTCTCTTTTCTCTTTGCTTAACTCACTGAAAAACATTTATTAATGGTTTTGTTAATATTATCATGACTTAGTTCCTGTGAGCTACCTGAAGTTACACAAGAATGTGCACCCGACACAGAGCAACTTACTAGCTATTCATACGTACAGCCTTGCTCCACAGCAAAAGTAGCTTTCCCTTTTTAATAAGCAGTTTTATCTATTTAACAGCATGTTAGTGCACAACTGATACTTAGTGCAAATTTAAACTCACCTTATTTTTCTCATTTTGAATTACTTCTAATAACTGAGCTGCGTACCCATCTTCTAAACATTTCTGTCCTGCTACCTGAAACAGATTAAAATCTTCTCCTTTGAAATCAGCTTCTTCCAGAATTTGCTAGAAAGAAAATATGCATGTTTAACTCCATACTTATAAAAGGCAAATAAAAAATAAGAAAATCTGAGCTTTCATTTCAAAATTAAAAGTAGTGTCACTGTAACTCTTCTTACATAACACCTTCCACACATTAAAAAAAGCTACCAAGAACTACTACAGACAACAGAGCATTATTTCAATGGCACTTTCTAAGTCTAGATTACAACATGTCATTTGGAAGATGTATTTTCTACAACAACCTGCTAGGGTTTTGTTACTTCAGACAGGTACCATTGAGTACAAGAACACTTATTTCTCCAGGAAGCAGAAGTTATCAAGCATCTTGGGATAAGCACCACAGAAAAGTCAATGAAACGTGGAGGATGAACTTAGCTGCCCAATGAGGTGTTCTGCTAACAAGTGTATTGTGTTTTGGGGTCATTCTGGTTTTAAACATAATACAGGAAGAGAAACGCACACTGCCCACACTTGTTACTTACGCATCTTTGTATTATGGCTTGAAGTTCATCAACTGCCATTATAGTTTGACTTTGCTCTTCTGGCATTGAGAACTATTATAAATTAAAGAATGCAGTATTAAAACACATGAAGGAAAATCAGAGACTGAAATATCAAAAAAAGGCCAACTGAGGAATGAGAACAACCTAAACAGACAGATAGTATGCAGACCACATGATAAAAAAAAAAAAAAAACAGGAAAAACACATTTTTAAGAAGTGTACACTATATTATTCTACTCCCCATATTTGCAGGGGACTATTACAGACAGGAAACAACCTGCATCGTACAGGGAAGCAATTTTTCTAGTACCAAGGTCATCTTAAGAAGTTAAGAGGCCTCAGTTGCTATTTGGGCACATACATGGAAAACTGCAGCTGATATGGAGCAAGTCTGGGCTCACCACGTGCCAGGCACAGATGCCCATGATACACTACATTTTCTGTGACTACTCTCACCAGGGGAGCTCCTGCTCAGCGGTGACTGAGCACTCATACTCTAACCCAATGCCTGAGATGCGCACAGCAGATCCAACCACTGTGCCAGTTTATATCAACAGTCCAATCAAGATTACATATGCAATACCATTTATTTCTTTCTAGTGTCTACATTGGGCTAGTTCAGTGGCCTTTTACCTCTAGATACTATAATTTAAAACTTTCTTGCTAAAAACGATTAAGTTAAATATTTGAGTAATGTTAAATACATACAAAGTTTTACACAGTTGGGACCATGACTAATAAATCAAATCATGCTTGGTTATCTACATGATGTATCATAGCCAGAGTCATAATCTTTACGGTTTTAAGTAATTCCACATACCTAAACCTGGTTATATGATCACTATGAGTGTCCATTGCCTCTACACCTGGATCATTAGCTAACTATTCATCAAAACGCCCAAGTTCCATAAACTAACGCAGAGAGTAAAAGAGTGCCTGTATAGAACAGACATCTCAATGTAACGTCCTCAATCTTTCCTCTTATGTTTGACCACTCCTACGTCACACAACACGTAGATAACTAAGCTACCTGGATGTTTACAAAAAACCAGGCAGCTTACAAAAGCTTAAAAAGCATCTGTGTGTGAATTTTATTACTCAAAGAATAAACAACTCGCTTTCTATTCTCAGTGGCCTGTTTTGACATTTTTACTTCATTGCAATCTAGCGACGCATCTAGCCTGTCATTTTAATTCGGCCGTTATCATACACTTTATCACCACACGTTGTACTACTTGAGCTCTTAATTTTACAGGGTGCTACTAGTACTCCCAAAACAATTTAAATGCACTCTTCAACGCTAATATTCTTGCTCTTTCGGCCCTCAGTAACTTTAGAGTGTACTTACAGCCTTGAAGCGTGCCCTGAGGACCCACCGCGTTGTTCCAGGGATTTACCAGCTGAGCTGACAGACGGCGGTCTCAGGCCTTAATACTTAATCCAGTTTCTAATTAAATCTTTTCAGAGGTTTCAGGGGCAAATGGACAGCACCCAAATCATGTGGAACGTTCTATTATTAATACTTACCGAACTCCCTCCTCTCTAATAAACATACACCTCAGCCCCTTCCCCAGCGGGGACAACACGCAGGCCGGCACAAAAAGGCTCCCGACGTACGCCTTGAACACGCGGCTGAATTAAAATAAATCATGAGGCCACGCGCCCCCCCACCCCCCTCCCCCCTCACCTCAGCCGCCGGTGGAGCTGCGCTCCCTCAACCCCGATCGGCCGCTCGACAGGACCCGCACCCGGACCCGCGCCGCGCCCGCCGCCTCTCCCCGCTACCGGCCCGGGCCACGCTGAGACGGCGGCTCCGCCTCCCGGTGAGAGGTCAGAGGGAGGGAGCGGACAGCCACCATGATGGCGGCGCCCGGGAGGCCCGGCCGGCGGCGCGCAGGTAGGCTCCAGCCTTCCCGCTCTGTTCTCCTCCCCGGCCGCCGCTTTGGGCTCTCCCAGTGTCCTCCGGCGAGCACAGCGGATTCGCCCAACCCGCTGCACGGGGAGCGGGGGTGGGAAGGACGCTGCCGCCAGCTCGGTGGGCCTCGGCCGGACCGGGCTGGCCGTGTGGTCGGGGTCGGCGGCGGCTGGGACCGGAGCCCCCGGGCCATCGGCCGGCCGAACGAGGCGGCGCCGAGCGCCCCGCTGTCCCCTCAGGCTGCGCTTCCTGGGGGGGGTGGGGTGGGGTAAAGCTGGGCTGGAGAGCCAGGGGGAGTGTGGTTGGCACAAAATTATCGTCAAAATGATTTTTTCTTTGGCTTTCTGACTGTACGGAATGTGGTGAGTGAGAGTACGAAGGCAGTTGGGCTTCTCTGTCCTCACGCTTATAAAAAACGTGTCGAACTAGTTGCTGAGTGGATCCTAGCTTACTGAAGTCACTATCAGCCACCAAAAGCAAGTTTCTAAGCAATTCTCTTGATTATGCTTACAGTTTAAAGCTTTTAATATTTTTCAGGTTCCAATATTTTCCACTATTTCCACTATATTCCACTTTCCTCCATTAAAGGGAGAAAGTACACTAATATTTGTATATTTGAATCCTAGGAAATAAGCATTCAGCTGCTCAGAAGAATGAAGATGCTGCCCAAAGGTATAATTTCAATCTAACCAGATGTGACATGCATTTGAAATCACACTTTGAAATCACATTCTGTGCCTCGTGTTTCTTTGCTTTTGCAGAGTACCATGAGTAACTTCAGATCACAGGCATCAGCATCACGCAGGCTTGTTTGGAGTAATGCTATGTAACTTCTAACAGCACACATATATGTGTGTTGCATAACACGCTGAATGTTTATGAATCTAACCTCCACAGTTTTATTTCCTTAGTCTGTAGTGCTTGTGTTTTGCTGTCTTAACTTATTTGCATGCTCACCATTTTTCTTTATTCACTTTTAAAACCAAACTTGAGGAAAGAACACTTTCTGCCATAGACAACTACCTAAATATTCGTTTGACTCTAGTAAACGTGGATTTCCAGGTGAATAGTGTAGACCTCTATTGGTTAAGGCAGCAGAATGACTACATTGACAACCTCTGTGGGAAGCGCTGTCAAATGGAGGTCGGAGACGTGTAGGTGGTTGCTCTCTTGGTAGCTGCTGGCAATAGAATAGTGGCAAGACTCAGGAACACTCAGGAAACCTACTGTAGTGGGATTTGTTTGATTTATTCCTTCTTTTACTTTGACCCGCGCATTCAGTCTTGTCCCAGTCATTTTCTTCTTCTCACTCTTCATGTCCCATCTAGCTCCCATTCTCCTGGCAACACTCCATAGACTCTTTGGCCCAGGCACTTTGTCCAGCCAGTTCTGGGTTTCCCTCTCTTGCAGGAAGGGTTGGGTGAGCTTGTATGGAAGTATAAGGGTCAACACTTTTCCTGACCAGGGTGGAAATAAAGCAAACCAAAGTTGGAAGCTCCTTTGTGGTTATTACAGACTTACGAGTCCAGGTACTTGTTGCTTTGGCCAACATGGTGTGATGCAGAAAAATGTAAGCTACTGTATTTCAGAAAAGAAGATATGACTGGAGAATTGTTTAGGGAAATCTGCCCATAGTGTCATTCAGTGTCTGTTCTGTTACAGGAAAGCAGCCCTGGAGGCTGCTATAAGAAAGAAGATTGAATGTGAGAAAAAAGCATTGTATATTGTTGAACAACTCCTAGAAGAGAACATTACTGAAGAGTTCCTTCTGAATTCTGTACGTATTGCAAGTTTTTGTACAATTCTGTATCTCAGTGTTCAAGTGTTTTGTTTTGTTTTGGTTTTTTTCAGTTATTGGAACAATTTGCTGCAGCTTAAAGGAGACAATGTATTCCCTTTCATCAGCTCTGGTGATGATTGCCTTATTTTCAAGG
Source organism: Phalacrocorax carbo (assembly GCF_963921805.1). Taxonomy (NCBI): domain Eukaryota; kingdom Metazoa; phylum Chordata; class Aves; order Suliformes; family Phalacrocoracidae; genus Phalacrocorax; species Phalacrocorax carbo. Next base: position 58,398,644 of record NC_087518.1, read on the forward strand.
GTTTTGCAGCGAAAACATGCCGTAGTTATGCAGGACTGGATACATTTATGAACCCTCTCTTTTTTACCACAGCCTCTCTGGTTCTGGGCTGATAGGTGAAGTGTAAAAATTTAATTCCACATCGCATCATCTGTGAATTTAGACAAAGTCTATAATGCCCCACAGTTTATCTGGCAACACAGTTTTGCTGGAATGGTGTGATGATTACTCCTGTTAAAGTTGTAAATAGGCTGGTAATTAGGTGTACAAAACATGTAAATAGAGGAAAATTATGCAAATAGGTGCAAATAGAGGTAAAACTATGAGACTTTTTTATATATAAAAAGCAGTGCCCGTGCCTTTCTTCTTTCCCTCTTTACCCTTTTGCCATTTTTACTGTGTAGGTTCTAAATGTTGTTTATTAAACTTACTAGAAAACTGTTATAACATTTAAAATATTTATTTGTTTATGAGATGTTTTGAGTACAAAAAATGTCAAATTTTCCAGTATCTGAACTATTTTCTTGTTGGTTTAGGGAAAATTTATTACTCCATCTCACTATAAAGACATTGTTGATGAACGGTCTATCATCAAACTATGTGGCTATCCTCTGTGTCAAAATAAACTGGAAAATGTAAGTAGCTTTTTATTAATGCTGTTACCATAAGAATCTCTTTAAGATTTTTACTCTCTGATATTTCCTCTTGAATTTTAAACTTAAAATATTAAACATAGATTAAAATGCTGTCAAGTAATGGGCCAGGCATTATATCACTCCATTTCAGTATAATCTTTCTGACGCAAAAGGTAAAATTTGATCAGCTGACAACCATTACTGAATGACAGACTCAGTTGGCATCTAATTTGACAGTAATAAAGATGAATGAGGTATAGCTTCATAGTCGTCCTTTGTGCGTGCAGAAGCTTTCAAATCTTGTTCCTTCTCCAGCACAACCACATATCTCTGTGAGAAGGGTTGAAGTGAAAAAATAATACAATGCAGGGATGTCATTATCTGAATGCATATACATCTGCTCTAAAAATGTACGTTACCTGTGTCAAAATCATAGTCACATTTATTTAAGTATGGTATGTCAGAGCTTAAGCAGAACTCAGACTTCAGTTTGATAACCTGTGATGTAATACCAGTTGTGATACACCTGATTATCTGAAAAAAATCTACGCAAGCACAAAAAATGTCATTGTTTTGGGCTTCGTATGTCCCCACAGAAATTTAGTTGGAAACTGTGCTATATTTTATCTTAGTTCCTGTCTGGGTTTGTCTGGTTACTGGTGGGGATCTCTGACAGTGCAGTCTCACATGCATATAAATAGATATGGATTAAAGAAGGACCTGTCTGTAATTGCTCAATGCTTATACGTGAGTAAAGTTTCTACCATGGCAGCTCCATTGTTTTATGTTCAGCACTGGCTTTCTTGTACATCTGAAGTTGTCTTCTACTGATAGTGTGGTGCAAATGATTAAAGATAAATTGCCGTTCTTACATCTGAGAAGGAAACTATCAAAAGAATTGAGAGAAAAGGTGGTTGTAGTATGCAATTCAGTTAAAACGGAATGTATTACACATGTTAAAATACGTGAATTAAGAATGAAGTTTTCTGTAAAGTCATGATGGAAGAAACAGTCCTGCTGATGAAAGCGTATTGTTTTAGGTGCCAAAACAGAAGTACAGAATTTCAACAAAAACGAACAGAGTTTACGATATCACTGAAAGGAAGGTATGGTAACAAGCATATTTCTAAAACATATTTAATATTGTCTCAACATCAGAAATGCATTTTGTAACAGCATTCATATAGTGGCTTGATTCAGAGCCAATATGTTTGGTTCTTATGAAAATAATTTTCATGAACTCTTAGAATACGAAGTTTTTAATCCATTTCAGTTTCTCGATGCTGTCTTTGGAAAGAAAACTGCTTATTTTCTTTCCTAAATTTAAACATAACGGGAAGTTTTACTTGGATGGCAGTTTGTATGTGGTACGGCTGATTTGTTAAAGACATTTGTGAAGAAGCGTTCTCTACTGTGCTCCAGTAGAGTCAATGAGTTTTAGCAGGGTCAAAGTGCACGCCCTTTTCTTTCACTGAAGTTTGCAGTAGTGTAATGCAAGTTACATCTTAAGCATTCTTTAGTGTGACTACCTTTAGGGTTCTTTTTTGAAGACTTTTCAACATAAAACCTATCTCCTCACAAAATCTGTTTCTTTAAGCATATTCATGCGTGTGGTTGAGTAAAAGTTGTCTTTGCCCGCTCACAGGATACGCAATCAGTTACAGGTGCTTATACGCTAAATTGTAGGATAAGAGTTTCTACTTCCAGAACAAATTTCTTCAGAGTCACTAGTATACTTTCCTCTCCTCTGGTTACAACTCTGGGGTACGCAAAATTCTGGGAATTGCTTTCTCAAGCTACTAAGCAAGACTCTAAGAAGAAGTGGGATGTTTTGTCTTGTTCCCTGATGCAAGCGTGCAAGTTAATTTTTCAAAGATACTGCAGAATTTTAGGTGGTGTTCTGAGCGTTGCAAAATATCCAAGTTCTGTTGCCAAACAAAATTTTCATTATTAAACACCTGAATTTTATTGCATGTCTTTATGACCATCTTGTTGGTTAGGGATTGCTCTTTGCACAGTTCTGGGGTTTTTTTTTTTAATTATTGTTAGGCAGAATCCAACACTGGTTTGCTTCTCAGTACATAATTTTAAAAAAGCAGCTTCAAGTGGCTTCCGTGGAATGGCATAGACCTATTTGATAGATTTGGTTTCTCAGGAGAATTAAAAACCTGGTCGTAGTCTTAAACAGAAATGTGAATTAGTACTTAAATTTTACAGGCATAAAAAGTGATGACTGATATACTTTTCTGTGAGTATTAAAGTTGTCTTTAGTCATATTTTCTTGCTTTCTCTCTCATGTCCAGTGCTTTTGCAGCAACTTTTGCTACAAAGCATCTAAATATTTTGAAGCTCAAGTTTCCAAAAGTCCTGTATGGATGCGAGAAGAAGAAAAGTAAGTATAACCTTATATGTTTATTGTTCCTTTTGAGAATATTATTTTATCTTTCTCTGTCCAAGCTGCAATGCTAGTTAATTAGCTGCAGTGCATCTGAATGATTAGCAGAGGTAACTGATGTTAGTGTGTTGGCTTAGCATGGTGTTGTTTTAAAAGTGTTGTTGCCATATTGATCACAATAATTGCCATGACTCGGTACTGCTCATGAGTACTCAGCAGTTAGTTTAGAGGGCAGAGTAGTCATAAATAATAGTCAACTCCTATTAACTTTAAAATGTACTTATTAGGATTGGATTTTTACAAGCCATATAGGGTACAGGATTAATTCATCTTATCCCATTAAAAGAGATTTTCTAAGTTTAGTGCAGCACTCAGCATTGTTGTTATGGTTAGACTGTGAGTGCTTGCACCCGAAAGCAGACTATAACATGAAGAGGTTCTTTATCCTGGCTAAAACTTAATTTCAGGGTGCCCATTTCCTGCCGTTACTGCAAAACACATTTTGGGACAGTGTGATGTAGTCAATGTTCCTGCTTAGGAAACACAGGCTTGCAAATAATGAATTGAGCCAAAGGGTGTCACTGTTTAACAATAGATACTTGCCTAGAGAATGTTCAGCTGAATTTATTCAGCTTTCATCCTTCAAGACACTACTTTTCATAGTCTCCTGGTTTTCAACAAAAGAACCTATCTGAAACTATATTTGTGAGCTTGGTTTCACAGTTCAGATCAGTTATATGAAATATCTGATCAATGAGAGAAGACGTTTAGAGCAGCCTGATCTCGTCTTAGGGATTCTAGTAGGTAAAACTAGTCTATTCATTAAATGTTTAAGTAACCTTACCAGTATTTTTGTGCTCTTGTTTTGCTGTCTTTAAAGAAAGTATTTCTAAAAATCTCCCTTTATTCTTAACATCAAAAGTATATAGTTCTTATATACCTTATGGAGTTAATTATTTATGCTGGGGCGGGGCGGGGGTAGGCAGTATTTTCATGGCTAGGTATGTCTGCACAACCACATCATGTGCACACACTGACGTTTACATATTAGGATATCTGAAATTCTTTTGACAGAAAAGACTACAACCTCCATTTAAAACTCTGAAGAAGAGTTATATGGAGTTAATAATTTAAAGTACTGTATGTTGATCACCTTTCATTTCCAAACTCAGCTCATTCATATGAGTGGTGCAGCTTTCATCTTTTTAAACCTGTCGGGTTTTTCGGATACTGTCTGAGAGGTTTTAGTGCATTGACTTGCATTTAGTGCATGCTTGAAAGGTTTTCTTTCATTCATAGGACAGGTGTGAGGATTTCAAGATTTAGTGTTGGATGAAACGAATAGCGTTGTGATGCTGCCTCATAACTGAACTGAAGCAGATTAACTGCAAGTAGAGCTTTGGAAAGAAACTCATCAGAATTTGTTTAGTTATGCTTCCAGTTTCTGGAAACACTTGAACTCCATTTTCTTAAAGCAGTGTAACTTGAAAACCTAATTTTTAACAAAGTAAAATTTTAAATAAGTAAATATATCCTGAATATTCATGATTTTTGCATTAATTTGGAGCATTTTCCTATAAAGAGCCCAGGGCTGTTTTTACTATTATTACTTTGTGACATGTGAGGATCTTGGCATGTTTACTTTCTTGAAGAGGAGACCAAAGAGTGATCTGAAAGCAGTCTACAACTGCTTGAAAGAAAGTTACAAAGATTACAGAGCCAAGCCATTCTTGGCTGATGGCAGAAAACTTAACAAGGGACAATGGCCACAAGTTATTGCATGGATGGTTCAGATTGGACATAGGGAGGAAAAATTACACTAAGGTTATGGTGGAATGAAACAGGGTAGCCAGCAGTGTTTTGAAATCTCCATCGTTGGAGGTTTCCAAGATTTAAGCTTCATGAATTTGTGGCTGACCTAATCTAGTGGTGGTGACAATTGCATTACAAGCAGGAGGCCAGACTAGAGACCTCCAGAGGTCCCTTCTGACGAACATTTATGTGACTTGCTGATTCTGTTAAATGTTGTTCAACATAACCACATCACGCTGCAGCACGTGAGTCAGGCTCTGTGAACGTGTGTGTATAAACCAGCTCTCGCTAGCGCTGCTTTGAACAGAGGGTGTTGGGCCAGAAGATCCTCAGACGTCCTTTCCAACCTCAACTATGTATTTTATGTATTAATTTGTATTCCAAGAGCATTGATTTAGCAGGAAAATCTTGATTCGGTATCTTCTTTTTGCAGACCACCAGACATAGAGCTGCTGAAGGAGGGACAGAGGTACACTGAACAATAATTTCTCTTTTTTTTTGTTATATGCACTTAGAGTTAGAAATATTAGCATAATATCAGGTGAAAGGGGAATCTTTGATTTCCTGTGTTATAGACAAGACCCTATTAGAACCTACACGAAGGATTATTTGTCTAGTGTTTTTTCCTTTATGATTCTAAACCAGCATATTTGATCTGTATGATTTAGTGTACAGCTGCTCTTGGCCTGCATGTCTTAATTGAGCCTGTTGAAATCTGAAACAAATACACTGTTTGTACTTGGCATATTTTATACCATCTATTCTTTATAAAGAAAATGGTACCAATTACATGTGATGAAAGCTTCTGTATTTCTGAATCTCAAACATCTATATCAGCTAAAATGAAATCATGTTATTCTGTCATCTCTCTGTACCTTGCTGTGTATTGTGACTTTTTGTTTGTTTTCTTTTGCAACATGTGGCCATTAGGTGGCAAACTTATATATGCTCAAAACAGCTCTGCTGTCCCCTGATTTTAGGATATTATTCATACATGTGTTAAGATGCCTACCTTCGTTTTAAAATTGTGCCATTCATCACGCTAAATTGACATTATTCTCTTGTCTTTAGTAATAACTTGTTTACTATTCTTTTCTAACTGCCAATAAGCAACTGAGGATTCACTTCTCTAAATAGTATCTATAGTTGTAATCTTGATTGCAGAACGTTCCATCTCTCTGAGTTCAAGATGACTTTTAGAAGAGCAACCATGATTCTTAAAGCAAAAAAGTACATTTCTAATAAAAGGGAAAAATGCTGTATTTATCTTATACAAGAATGAAAAGCTATTACAGATAACTCCCATTTCTCATTTCATGTGTTTTCTGTTACAGTGGAGAGTCTGGAGAAGAGGTGAAACTATGTGATGAAGTAATTAAAGCTTCTGACATTGAAAACCCTAGGATATCTTCAGATCCCTGTGAATCTGGTTCTCACGACACAGCCAGTGACAGCAACAGCGATACTGAACAAGAATTTGTTTCTTCTGTCCTACCAGGAAGTCAGTCAAGTTCAGCTAATTTTGCACAGCAATTGCAAACAAAGAGCATCCTCAAAAAGAAGTGTGCTCAGAAAGTGTATTCCAGCCCTAAAACTGAAGGCTCGGATGTGGTAGAAGCTGCTGAACGACTATCTAATTGTAAATTAGATGCTCAAGAAGAAATGTATGCTTCGTCTGTTCATAATCAGATAACTTCAAAAAATACTACTCTAGGAAAATCAAGTGCTTCAGAAAACTATGAAAACACCTGTAGCGGTTCACAGATAGTTTTTCTAGGTGTGAGCAAAAGAGGGGCAGAACATCTTAAAAGAACACTAGCTAACTCAAAAGAACATAAAAAAACTGAAATGAGGCATCCAGTTAATTCCAAAGGCAGTTTATTAGAAGTGCTTAAGCAAACACTTACGGAGTGGAGAACTGAGGAAACTTTAAAATTTCTCTATGGCCCAAACTACACTTCTTCATGCTCATCAGAATGCACATCATCTGCCAATCAGGAGAATGAAGAACTTGATGAGGATGACTTAGATGCAGCTGATGATCTTAACATTGTTGCTGTAGGAGAGTCTGAAAACAGTTTGAACTATTCTTTACCTTTCACAAGCCCAGGTGGAGTAGTTAAGCCCGTGCCTAGTTATGAAAAGTTAAAAGAAGAAACAGAGTTCCTAGAACTCCGAGTAAAAGAGTTCTATAAAGGAAAGTGCATCTTGGCTGAAGAGGCAGTGACGCATGCACAAGCAGAGGAACATCGAAGCAAAGACAAAGTAAGTGTCCAGTGAAATAGTGTCGAAGCTGTATAAAGCCTGCCTTCAGAGAATTATTACAAGCTCTTAGTTTCTGTCATTATAAGTGGATATGGCTGAGGTAACCTCAAGCTATTAATGTAAAATAGTAAAAGGAAGGTTGGATAGATTCACAACAATCCCATAAGGTTGAGGAGTCATGTTTTAGGTTGGTAAGAATAAGTTTGTATGACTGTTTGGGATTCATTCAGTTCTGATAGCGGTCTTACAGTTTGTGAAGCGTGTGGGTGAGGAAGGAATACTTAGATGAAACAACCTGTCGCAAGGCAGAGTAGATTTTGGGTGAGGAGGGAGCACATTTGGGGGTTTTTTTTCCTTCCCCCTTGGATTCATTAAATAAATTTCTTTAGTGATTTTTTTACTTTTTATTCATGGCAGGGTATACTTGAGATTGGATTTCTTTTTTCTCTTGAGTAAGACTAGATCTCTGGCATTACTTATTATTAAAATTCTCTGAGTTGGAACCTGCTGATTTTTTTGATATGTTACTGCAATCTAGTCTGTTTGGAAGAAGACCTCAAGAGGATTTGCAGACCGCAAGAAATAGTGGTCTGAGGTTTTACCCCTTCCAGGTCAGAGAAGCCAGCTGACAACAGCCAGGTCTTCTTGTCACTGCTGTAAAACAGTATGCTGACTAGGCTAGGTAGGTTGTGCAGTTTGTACCGGCACGTGAAATTCCCTTTGCTCTTAAAGTTCAAGTGTGATATTAGCATCAGAGGGTATAATTTTCATAATGCTGCTTCTTGGAAAACAAAGCTATTACCTTGCTTCCTGGAAAAAGTTTACTCTGACTTAAGTTTTGAAGGAATTTACCATTGGTTGAATTGAAGTATCTAGCATAGGGAGGGGGAAAAGTAGGTTAGCTGCACACTGTACGTTGGGTCAGATTAAGCAAACTTCTGTCCATTAAGAAATTACTGATTGGGTTTTTTGTCTACTCAGAGATAAGTGTCCTTACGTTTAAACATTTATTGATAAGCTGTGACTATTTTGATGCATTAACTTTAAGTAGATACTAGGTTATAGCTGTTGAAGTTTTTTGTCTAATACAGGATGATCGACAGGAAGATCTCACCTTCCCACTTGTTGATTCAAATGCACAAATGCAGATTAGAAAGCGAATTGTCCTTGAAAAACTGAGAAAAGCGTGAGTATCCTTTACTTTGGTAAATATCAAGCTGAAGTTTGTGCTCATTCACCACCAGGCACTGTACAAGGACTTTCTGGCTTTTCCTAGGTGGCCTTAGTCATCACTTAAACCTGTTCTTGCCCTAAAGAACTTACTTATTTCTGAGACAGCCATCTGCGGTACAGTTACATATGTCAGTTTGCACAGCCTTCTGAGGCAGACGTCAGCATCTCACTGCTAATGTGTTCTCTAGAAGAAACCTGTCCTTTCCTACAACCATTGGAGCTTGTACTTGACAGCATTCCAGGCTGGCGTGACCAGTAGTTGGCAGAAGTCAATGCAATTGTACCATTACACTGAAAATTTCTGTGATTTTTGGATTTAAATGTCCGTATAATGCATGGAGCTTAAAACAAGAATATGTGCTTAAAAAAAAAAAATTTCTACAGCAAGCCCTTTATTTATCATCCTTCTTACCCTCAGTTATCTGGAAATAATTTAAACTATTAAGATTCTTGTAAGCTATTTCAAAGCAGATTATGATGGACATAAAATATGAAATATTTAAATAGCTGTATATACCAACTGCTCAAGTCTAAACTGAAAAACCCAAAGATGATTGGGAGGGGTGCAAATGTTTGTCCTGTACATTGAGCATACTGTTACTGGTAAACAAATTCTCACAGAAGGAAGTGGTATTTTCAAACCTCTTAATAGTTTGAGCACAGGTCTTGCAAAAAGAGTTTCTAGTCCATGTTTGGATGGCTGGTATCAGTATGCCTCTAGCTGCAACCATTAAAGGCCCTCAGAGTTGAATCTTAAAACTTTCCAAACACCAGACCTTTTTCTCATACATAAAAGGGCTTTGGAGTTCCAGAAAAAAGATTAAGGCATCTCTGTTGTAGCTGTTAAAATTACTAAATCATAAAAGTTGAGAGGATCTTGAAAATACTCCTGTTGTCAAGGCAATGCAGATAAATGAGGGTTTGAAGGCCATGATTGTGGTGTTTTTGTTAGGGGTATTTTGCTTTTCTGTGGTTGTAGTTTGTGTTAGCTAGGCAAACCAGATTTTGCAGAAGCTTTTTTTTCTTTTAATTAAAAAAACTCACAACCAAAACCCCCCCCCAGAACCACAAAAACTTCTGTTCTGTTTCTCTCTACCTGCAATAAGTGTGGACAGGCCACAAATGTGGAATGAAACCATGCTGCAAAAAAGGTGGCTATCTCTGATCTTTCTGTAAGTGTCAATGCCACATAGATTCCAAGGACTGCTACCGTATGGTAAAGCGATTTCTATGCTCCTTCAAATCTTTCCACAAGTTTGTCTGTCATTTTCAGCTTCTAGCAGAATTTCTGTTGAACTCTTGAGTCCGGTACACCATGAATAGAGGATAAGAAAGACGGATTTTTTTTTTTTTCTCCGTAGTTTCTTCAAGGGTTTTATTCTTGACTCTCCCCTTCTTTAGTTGGTCTTTTTAAATTTCATGGGGTGATGCAGTAGTCTTATCATGCTCAAGTGAGAGAGACAGTTTTCATTATGATAAAGCAATGATTTCTTGGTGTGTTCAGATAAAATCAGTGGGCATATGAATATGCCCACTGTCATAAGACTCCTGTGCTCAGTTTTTGTAAAACACGCAGTGATGCAAAGGATAATAGAAATCTTGATTCTTGCAGCAATATTAACACACTGTACACAGCTATGCATATAAATGTAACTGGATATTCAAATGCAAGAGGATATTAACTATTAAACAAGTAAATAGAAGTAAAAGTTTCATCCTAGATGTGAAAAACAATGCATGTTATTTCCAGCATTTGAGGATACTAACAACTAATTCAACTATCACCTTGATTCCAACAGTCAGGCTTACGGTGGAACGTTATTTCTGTTGCATCTATGTGAGCCTAAGGTTAGCAGATATATTCTCTGTAAACCTTGTTTAGACATGTATTTCCTCTTGTATTGTTTTTGAACCAAGTAAATATAAATATTTAAAACATTTATGAGGCTTGGAATTTTAGTACTCATAATGTAAACACTGATTTTTTTGGTTAGAAGGTCTTGTCAGAACTGAAATGTGAAGTTAATAGGCTATGCATGTAAAACTATACTTAATTTCTTCTTCACATTCACATTGAACTGGAGCTTATTTTTAAAAACAAGGTGTTGTAAAGTGAAAGTGTTGTCCATCACTTAGAGGAATCTGAAATGTAAACTACAGGTCTGATCTGCTGCACAGAATTAATTCCTTTTTCTTTTTATTAACTTTCATGAGTTTTGATGGAAGTCCTACTTAAGAAGAAATGAGAAAGAGAGGAAAATGTTTTCTTTTGCCTTCTAGGTTACCTGCAGTTTTGGGCCCACTTCAAATCCCTCCAGGTGATGTTTACACGGAGCTAAAAAATCTTGTCAAAACTTTCCGGTGAGTAGTGGTTTTTATTTAGAGATTCTTCTTGATTGATTATTTAAACATGAAGTTGAATGATTTGTGATTGGGCACAGAGAGCGCCCCGTTGCAGATTTGCCATTTTCTAGCTGTGTGTTCATGTAGTTAATGTCACATTCCCTGTGGACTAACAAGTCAGCCCTTTCCCTGCTCCTGACAGTGGCTAGGTCACCAGGAATATTTGTAGATTTTTAAAAACTAGGCCAGTGTTCTCTGGAGGATGATGGTGAGTCTTTTAAAGGTTCTGCTACCTCGTCACCTCCTATTAAGTGTGAGTTTCTGAGATCTGTCGCTTTCTTTTGCTCTGGCTCCCTACAGCCAGGCTAAATGGTTTTAATGTGATTAATAGTTGTAACCGCTAACTTCTAGAGCCAGAAAGAAGGTCCAGTTTGGCCTGTTGTTCCTGATTTCAAGGGCAAGTAGATCTAGTGGACACTTCATCACCATAGATGAAGCTCCTGCTTCAGTCAGAAGCACTAAAGACACTAAACACGGGGATAAGGGAAAAGGGAGTGGTGATAACTTCTCTGAACGTTTTTAGGTTTTCTTTAGGACACAACTCTCATAACTTGGACCTAGATCACATTCTGCATCTTAACATATTGTCAGGAAAAGGAGCAACAAGAGTTGCTAACTCTGTGTATGCTGTCACTCTTGAAACTTACACACATACACATCCCCCCCATCCCCAACCTGCATGAGGTTTACACGTGAATTTCCCAAGACTTGCTCACGTGGTATTTGCCACAAGGAATCTAGGTTTTGGTGAATAGAAACCCAGCTCTACCTGATTCTTTATGATTTATCTGACATCTGGAAGGACACCACTAAACCAGAGATCTCTGTATGCAGGATTTAATACTAGGGAAGATACTCTTCCTTTCTGGGGATGCTGCGCATGATCTCTCTTATTTAAAAGAACTGTTAGTGTTTGAACTTGATTCTGTAACTGAAGTCTTTTAGGTTGTCATTAACCTTTTCCTTTAACGACACTGAAACCAGGGAAGGTATTTTTAGTACTCTTGGAGACAGATGTATATACTGTATATATACCTACTATTTGAATAAGATCTTTGTGTCTTAAAACAGTTTTGTTGCTCTGCAGTCTAAATGCTTAATAGTCACTTCAGCTTACGAATTGAAGGAGACCAAATGTAGTTTTTCCAGTTCTATCAATCTACTTTTATATGATTGATTATGTAAGAAGTCCTGGAGGTTGTAATAAGCAGAATTTCTATTTTACATCATTCTTGCTATTGAAAGACCATGTGACCTGAAGTTTTACAAGTGGCTTATAGTGAAGGAGCCTTGAAGCCAAAATGGACTTCTAAAAACTTGTGTATATATACACCTGTAGATTTACAGAATGGAACCAAATCTTATTAATTTGGACTTTGACTGCAATACCTGACTCACGTAGCAATAATTTACCATATTTTTAAAGTCTCCCCTGATCTATTTCTGATCCCTCAGATAACACTTCATGAGTTTTTAAGTCTTTTTTGTTAGGAAGTAAGTTGAAGGTAATGGTGGCAAGTTCTTGGGGCTCTCTTACTGTGAAAATTCCAGATAAATTGCTTAGAAATTAAGCATTTTGGGTGGGGGATGGTTGAAGACAATTGTGGGCACTACCAAAGAATTTGAAAGTGCCTATAAATATATTATTTTTTTTTTAAATTGAGTTTTATTGTTACTGATATTAAAGTAATACAAAAATACAGGAAATGGGGAGGCAATAAAAACCTTTGGGCCCTTTCTTCTTGCATTTCTGATACAGAAGGATCTCTTGATACACAAAAGCTAGCTCATGAATGTTACGATGAAGGCATAGGTTTGAATATCCAGTTCTGTACATCGGTTTAAGTTTCCTTAATATGAGTGGTCTTTCTGATTTTAGGGTGAATGCTTTGTCAGGGGGACCTGGGATAAATTTTAAACGGTATTTATGTTTGCAGGGTGTAGAAATTTAAACATTACGTTGTTAATGTGGTTGAAATGCTTAATGACTATGGAAGGAGAAGAGACAAATGCTAGTGCTCTTTCCTGCTTTTTGTACTGGAAATATTTCAGGCTGAAGAACTTGCCGTAGAGGGTAGGAGATAAAACATATGGCTGTAGTAGAGCTTAGCTGAAGAGGGTAAAAGAGCATGTGGTGAACTAAGAAACAACGATTTTCAGCTCCATTGGCTTTTAAAGGAACACTTGCAGTTCAGCCTCCTTTGGGCAGCATTTTATTCAATCACCACTGCTGGGAAACGCACTAGAGGGATCTCAAGAGACATTTTAGAATGGTTAGAGCTCTTCCCAAATAAAGTCCCTCAGTGCCTGTAAGCTTTTGTTACGAAAACTGAGATGTCAAATAATTCTCCAGAGTGTGTAAGGGCACTTTGTTTAAACATCAAGAGAAAATTAGCTATTATATATAAATCGAGGCTAAATGATTATGTTTGTGAATGTGTGGTTGGCTTTTTTAAATCATAATATTTCATACTGAAAATAGAATTTTGTGTGTATCTTATGGTTGCAAGTGTTTTAATTCCATTTATGGAGCTTACTATTGACATTGAACTCTGTCAATGAGTATGATACAGTTGTTTCCTGAAGATGTGTTCAAGACTTTTTATTACAGCTTTTGTCTTATGTTGCTTGCAAGACAATATTTTAGCTTTTAAATATCTATCGTGAGTGTGTGTTATCTGGTGTATACACTCCATAGGCTTTTACCTATTACCCTTGTTCAGTGGAATTTTAGGTACTGGGTTTAAAGCCAATCAGGGATACTTTGTCATCAATGAGGTTCTGTATGGAAATGTGAAAGTACCAGGAGGTCAATGACCTTTTCCTTAATTAAAAGGGCTTCTCCTGAAGAGAGCCTAAAATTATAGTACTAGGTTTTTTTTGCTGGTTGTCATAAAACTAAATTATACTGTAGTTCGTAAATCTGTTGCTCTTTTTCAGGGGGTAGAGTAGCTGCCTTTTATGGTTAAATTGGTGTAGACGAAGCCTAAAGAAACAGTCTATGCTTTAGTATTTGCCTGTGCTGACTTGGGTTAGTTAAACGTCACTCATCTTAGTGCAAGTTTTGAAAAAATTATAGATAGCTGAGGTCCCATATAGCCAAAACTTCATGTCCGAATCCCATGAAGTCAGCTTGCTGCCTTACAGAATAGGCAAATGGCCACACTAACAGGTCAGATTATTGAATGAAAGCTGCGTATGCAGCTACACCTGGGAATCTGTGAACAAAAAGGCTGCTTTGTTTGCAAAGATACCGATGTCTTTGCTTTGCAACAAAGATAAATAGTAAAATGAAAGAAAGAAATCAGTCTTCTCCATTTGGGGCACAGGGTTTTGTTCTTTATTTTTCTCCCAGCGTAAGAACATGGACATATTGGGTAAAACTGAAAGACAGCAAGCATGGAGCTGATCAAAGGAATGTTTTTTCACCAAATGTACATTTAGTACCAACAACTTATTGCTACTAGCTATTAGTCAAATTCATAGTAACATGATGAAAATTGAGTTCATGGATTCATAGGTGACAAGTCTATTCTCATTGTAAGGACAAACAAACTTCTAGAAAAGGAAATAACACTCAAGACTAATTTATAAATAGGTATAAAGAAAAATATACTTTAAAAAGATTGTTTTGTATTAACTAGTTACGTTTGCTTGCATCTTGTTCATAAAACCTGATGCCAGGGGCCTGTTAGGGGATAACTACTTAGCATAATAATCCTGGTGTCCATCTGCCATTCCCCATTGGACAGTGTTCCTGTTATCAAATTGCTTCCTAGAAATCCCAGGAAATGTAATCCTGCTGAAGAAAGGGTGGTGAGCTCCTGCATTGCTGAGTTTCTTTCCTGTAACTTCCAGTTTGTTGTGGTCCCCATTCAAGTTCTTGCACAAAGCAGATAAGGTTGTGCTGAAATCTGCTGCCACAGCAGGCACTGTCCATGGAGCGGGCCATCATTTGCTAATGGAGTTCTGCCAGCAAAATTTGCAGCTGATGGTGATTAAATGGGAAGTCAACTAAAGGAAAAGAAATAGAACCAACTGTGTATGTTCTTCTTCTGTCATTTTTGAGTTTACTTTTTTAATTTACTGGTTATTTTAACCTTGGGTTCTCTTGTATTCTTACAAATTCCATATTGGAGTTCACTTTCTTTGCAGGCTGGGCACTAGTCAGCTATAGGGAAGTCATTTAGGAAGGAATTTTTATGCACCTTACTATTTAGTCATTTGTCCTGTCAGCTTCCGCCACTTGGATCCATCTGCTCAGTCTAAGCTGTTTCATGCACCATTAAAACTGCTGCAGGAGTCCTGCTGCCTACTGCATGGTGGAAGCAGTCAAGTCCAGCTGCGGTGCATCTTGCTGGGGTGAGCCACAGCACCTGCAAATTAGGGACTAAGCAACCCACACAGCTATTTGGGATCATCCAGCCTTCTTGGCTTACCTATCCTGCCCTTCAGAGGCCAAGAAAGCAGAGACATTCTGTTTTGGAAAGTGGCATATTTTTTTCTTTCTTTGGGTAGATGAGGGAGAATTTAGCCAAAGTCTTTTACAGAAAATATTTCGCTGCAGAACTCAAATCATGTATGTAAAGTTTTGTAGAGTTTTAACATTTCTACATTATAAGTTTATGACAGAAATCTAGTGACCTGTCTTTCATGGATTGTTCTGAAGTAACAGTGTTGGCTAGAGGCAAGACAAAGAATTAATGAACCATTTTTACAGAGGACTTGCACTTCCCTGTTTTCTGAAAGCTTTGCTCTTCAGAGGCCTTGGTGTTGACACACAGCTTGTTTTTGAAAGTGACTGCCCTTCCACTGCTTCTTATTATTTAAGGCTTCACACCTGTAGGTTGCTAGCTTTAGTCTGATCTGCCTGAAATGGTTGGTGGTTTGTTTTTTTTTACAGCTGCACAAGTGCTTTAGGACAGGTGTTGTACTGAGAGGTTACTCCTTGTGGAAGCCTGACCTTGCCTGTTCATCCGGTCCAGTGCAAGTACATCAGCAGATCCAGATTGCCCTATCCTGCTGGTTATCTGTGCCTTTTGACTACCTCCTTCATAAATAGCATATTGATGGCAATGACTAGTGTTCAGACCTTGCCAATCAATACTAACATTGAATAAGAGTTAATTGACACAAATAACTGCATCTCTCAGTTTGTGTACAAGAATGACACCTTCCTGTGCTCTAATCAATAATAACTCCTTGTAGAGCATTGAAATAAAGCTGCTTTCTCTGTTTGGCAGAGTTTTCCCGGGCGGCTTGGAGCTGTCTCTTCCATTGCATCTCATCATAGCAGATTAACTGGAATGTTACATATGAATTGCTTGTCAAGATGATTCCATCAGACATTTCTTGGTAGTGTTTATCACTGTCATCAGTACTGAGTCAGGACGTTCAGCCTTTGTTTTGCCTCTTATTCTGTAGCCAGAAAAACGTAACAGTTTAGCAGGTACAAGCTTTATCGCCAGCTAACGCCATTAGCTGTTTCAAATAGTAATTGGGAAACATGAACCTTCTAACAATAAAAAATAATCTGTATTTGCTAGAACTACTGGTATTAGTGTGATGTGACAATTCCTGTACATGTAGTACAAAACATTGCTTTTCCTCTCATCATTTAACAAAACTCAGGGTGTTGAGACACTATCTGAGTAATCATTGCTTCAAAATCTTATTTTGGTTGGAGGACTTGGAGATTTGAGGAGAAAAATAGGATAATATTGCTTTAATCATTACTATCCTTAAATAAAAATTAATAAAATTAATTTTTAATATCTTCCTGAAATAGGGAAATGCAAAATGATCCTATAGCCATCTTATTCATAACTGCATTTTTAATGACCATTTTGAATATAGTTCGGGGGAATTAGTTAACATAATTTTAATTTTAACAGTGGCAAGTACAAATACTTTTATTTTTACACTTTCTAACACTTTTTTTGGTAACTATGTACTTGCCTAAAAAATGTAAAAGTTTGTTGGTTTGTTGTTTGTTTGGTTTTTTTTTAATCTTACTGGGGAAGAAAACCCTGGTTTTGAATTTGTGGCCTGGTATTTCATTTTAAGCAACCTCCCATCTTCACCAGTGCCTTTAGAAGTCGGTATGAGTAACAGGGTAGCTTCATTCTGGATTTGATTTTATACAAGGCTGCGTAGAAGGGAAGCTGAGAGCAAGAAGGAAGCAAACATGGGGAGGCACTCGCCCCTCAGTATTTCTGTTGGATGGCGCCATCTGTCTGAACGAGATCAATCCTGCTAGCCTTCTTGGGTCTCCACATAGCCACAGCTTCATTTTTAGCTGTGGCTTTTCCATGAAATTGCTTGCCTTGAACGCCATGGGTCATGCCTAAATTCAGCCATAGCCATTCACACGTGAGTTGTTGAGAGTCACATTACCATTTGACTTAAAGCAGATCTGTCTGATTACGAAGTTCAGCCAAATGGTCAGCAGGTATAAAATGCAGCAGCACTTTTGCTGAGCGCTCGTGTGCTTCTTCATTCATACCTTATTTCCTTGCACTTACATCTGTACTGGCTCCCGTTGCATAAGTTAGAATTCTGGGCTTCCATTTTAAAAACAAGAATCATCAGAGGATTGTCTCCGGTACCTTAGAAAATCCAGTCTGTTTCCGCAACATTAGCTTTTACAGCAAATCTGGATCTGAAGCCAACGGGGGGAAAAACGTAAGTGTAGGAAGGCCTGTCTCTTCAGAAACGCATGTGCAGTTCCTGCGAATTTCCCAGTGGGTATGAGCGAGAGCCGAGCCCTCACAGCAGCCAGGACTATTTGAGAACTAATTTCAGAGAATTAGCTTCTGTTCAGTCTCCCCCATCCCGCTTTCATATAGAAAGAAGAGACGTATTGGGAATTCTGCAATTCCTCCATTACAGGATAAGACGAGTTGGTGAATTGCTCAGATAGTGCTGTAATTGCTACATTGTAACTCAGTGTATTAAGTCTTTTAATGGTTGACTTAAATCAAAATTCAGCTGTTAAAATCTGTTTACTTTCACTCTGAAATGTTCTGATTTTTCTTTTTTTATTTTTCAGGTTAACAAACAGAAATATTATTCACAAAATGCCTGAATGGACTCTCATTGCTATAGTTTTGTTTTCTGTGTAAGTACCCTTTAATGTCAAATATTCTCATACACAACTGTCTTAACTAGTCTATCGAGACAAGATTTAATTTTCAGATAAAAGGCAGGAAAGATTTCTTTAACTGGGGAATGAACGGAATTATTTTTTCATGCCAATAAACTAAATTCTCTTGACAAAACAGGATTGTCCCACTTGCAACAACACATTTACAATGGACAAACTTATATTAAAAAATAAAAGTTAAGCTTTAGAGATTTTTTTAAAGAGTGCTGTTGGGTTGAAGGAGTTGTATACTTCACTCTCTTCCATTTGCTGCTGACAGACACTCTTCCCCTCTCTTGACAGTAGGATAAAATGATGTGTATTGTATTACTTGGATTTGACATGACTGTTACACCTTTCATTTTCTCATTTTACTTCAAATTTCTTACAGGATCTCATTTTCACCGTTGACGTGAAATTATTTTCCTAAAGATATGGTGTGCTTCTAAATATGTTTGTTTGAATATTCTAGCAAACTTCTTTGAGAGGAGAAAGCTTTTTTTAACAACTCCCAGATTTCTGAAAGGAATACTGGGACCCAGTATTTTATTTTTATCAGGATTAGCTTTACTGCTTAAGATTATGATACTACAGTGCCTACAGTCCTCCTTAGCTTTGTTCTACTTACTGTAGAATTAAATCCTTTCCAAGGGTTTTCCTAATGGGAGGCCTGGTTTTATTATAGTGTCTTTCAGTAAACTTTTACACAGAGGCATGGTTTATAAAAGCTGTAGTCGTACGCTTCAAGTAACTTCCTTAATTTATATATTCCAAATTCATGTGCATTTCTGAAGTTAAAGATACAAACTTTGCAGTGTGTAGAACAGACAGTTCTCTCACAAATTCGTATTAAACATTTAACATTAGTTCACCTTTTAAGAAATCACTGGTGGTTTCACACTGTGTAAGACCTTGCCTTTCAGTAGGGTTAAACCATCAAGCAATCTTTGCATGTCTTTCAGTCTGAATTACAAGATTGCAAAAATCTTATTCCAGAGCCAGTTTATTACCACACTGCTGCCGCTTCTTTTGGGCTTCCTGGGTCACTGGAGCCTGTAGGACAGAGAAGTGCTTAGAGACATTCACAGGTCAAGAAGTGTTGTGGGCCAACCTCAGCATCCCCAGTACCGCACTTACTTTCCTTGATATTACTTCAGTCTGACACATTGTTCTGGCTTTACTGTCCCAAGGAAGACTATACCGGCAGGCATTAGAGTAGGCTTCAGCGAGCCTTACATCTATGTCACCCAGCCAGATACCGCTCAAATGATTCATTAAATCAGAACACAGAAAGTAACTTTACTTGAATGCCTTGGCATAAATTTTTTATTAACGATAAGAACAAATCTTTTGTCATTTTTACTATATATTCTTATGGTTGAATTGGTAATTTGTGAAACAGATCTTATGAATTTTTCAAGTAGTTTCTGTACATTTAAGGAAATGGTGACTCTCTTGATCAGAAGCTAAAATATGTTGCTGGTCTCTCAGCATATGATGAGCTCTAAATGTTTACATACCTAATGATTGTTTTACGAGTGCTTTAAAATGTTTTACAAGTAACAGGGGGTCTTGGTAGCAACCAGTAGAAGCAGAAAACCAAGTCTTTCTTTACTTTTGCTTTCTAAGGGTCCACCCCTGAACAAACAAATTATATTTGATCCTAAAATAGAGTTTATTTCTAATATCATTCTAGTGAAATAATGAATAAAACTCCTGTTGACTTTAGCTTATTGAAGGTTCTTGCAAGCTCATAATCTTCAGATTTTAAACAACTTCTTTCAGCCCCCTCTTACGAGAAGATGTGGAAGAATGTAGATGGGGTAGAATGAGTGTTAAGATTGCTCTAAGATAATCTTTCTGGAGATGTTGTGAGACTTAGAATTCCCAAATAATTAGATGTTCTAATCAAACTGGAATATTTAGTAGAAGCCAAAAGTGTGTAGGGGGAGGCTACTGAGGACCTAGGCAACCCCTCACAGACAGGTCCTCAGATTGTGGCCCTCTCACTTCTTGCAGTCTGCCAAGGAATCTGTCATATCTTACTGGTGTTGCTCATAAAAAGAATTACACTTTTTTAGGTCTTCTCTGGCTTCCCCTTAGCTGTACCGAGAGGTGATGCATGTTGCAGCACATATAATGTCATTTAGATCGCAGAGTTGTGTGGGGCCTTAGGGTGGCTCTTCACTAGCTTCTGTCACTGAAAGAGGAGAACATTTTCAGAATATGTATTTACAGGTCTTGACCTGGTCCCAGACACAGGATGGCCGTTTTAATCCTAACACTAAACAGTGAAGTTGCATAAGCAACGCCCTGGAAGAGGATAATACTTCCTCTTTCCAGGAGGATGGAAGACAATATTACAGGTACCCTGGGATACAGCAGGTATGAGAACAGAGACTACAGAAGGCAGACTGAGCATGGGATTTCAGGGTGTACTTCAAAAGAAAATACTAAGATCTCAAGTATTTTTTGGTTTGTTTGGAACAGGGCAGGGTTGTTTTGTTTAAAGTAGCAACTGTTGGACTTTGCACAAAATGGGGTGCAAGCATCGATATTGTGGCTCACCACTTCCTTCTCATAAATGGCTAGTGTGTGCTGAGGACTCAAACAGCATGCTTAGCTTCACAGTGCACTTTCAGAGTGCCCCGACCCTTTTTGTGATACGCTGCTGGGGAGAATATTATCGTTACTGCTGTGTTGAATTCAAGTGTCATCGCTGCTTAATACTTTGTACTATGTTATGGTAATGCTATCCTCTCTTCGTTGGAGTGTGCATTCTAACTGTTTGTAGGACACAGCATGTTGGATAGTCATAATACCTGATTTTGGTGCTTAAATTAGACTTGGACTCCCTTTATAGTCTGCAGGTCCTCAAAAAGCTATTAAAAGTACTGATGTGTCCTTGAGTCTACTGACTGTTAAAAGAAACCTGGGCTTCTAATTCATTCTCTCTAATTCTAATTCATTGCTCTGAAATAAAGTGCCTGAAACTACGCAGTGTGACCGTCTTTCTCAAAGTTCAAAATGTTGGAGATGGCAACAGTGGAGCATTTCCAGTTCCTAGTGAACAGCTGGATTTTTTCAATCAAATTATTGTATAAAATACGAACAGCCGGTCTCAGCCTTTATTGAGAATCTAGCCTGAGGCACTCCTATCTTTGTGACCAGCACTTCCAGCAATGCTGTATTGACCTTCTTAGAGTACACTTTTGACAGCCAGAGAATTATGTTCAAATAATTGCATTCATGCCTATCATGGAGAGGGTGACTCTTTGAGATGATCTGTACATCAGATTTCTTATTTGTCACTCTAATAGTCTTGGCAGTGGTAGATTTCTGTGTCTTCCTGTTGCAATGTTTAGTATGTTAAGCAGAATTTTTTGTTGTAGTAATAGCTGCTTTATAATGTACTATAAACTAGAATACAGAAGTTGTATCCTTTTCCCCCAAAGAACTTTGCAAGATACCAAATGAAGCAGATAAATAGATCCAAATACAGTAGCTCAAGAAAGGATGGAGAAAGCAGTGGGAAGATTGGTTGCTATACAAGCATGGGCACTCACTGTTTTTAGTGTATACCCCTGGTACAGTCTAATGGAAAGCTTTCAAGATATTTTCAGGAAATGTCTGCTTTCATCTCACTTATCTGAGCTGGCTGGTTCCAGTGAACTGTGGTCAGCTTCATCTACAAAACCTATGCAAGAGGTTCCCCCGCTAAAAGCTTTGAAGCATTTCAGAATGTTCTGGGATTAGTTTATAAGCATTCGGCTGCAGTATTTAAACAAACTCAAAATGACCACAATCGCTAAACAAAAGCCATCATTACATGTGTGCAGCCACTTTAGCTAAATGTGTCATGTGGAGATATACTCTCGAGGTTTACTCTCTTGGAACTGGAGAATCTTGGGTTCAAGTATGCGTTTTTACTTCTTCGCACACAAGAGCACATCTATTGCTCAACACTGACATTTCTAAATTATTTTAAGAGGAATTCAGATGTTTGTGATATCGCTACTGTGTTCTTGCCTGAAAATGTCTGAATGTTTGAAATGTACAAATATATACTGGATATGAATCAGACTTGCAGAGTGACTCTTTCATACAGAAACCACATACAATCAGCTGGATGATCTTTTATTTAGCAAGCCTGATGATACAAGATTGGTTCCAGGTTTCAGCTGAGAAAAATCATTTATCATTAAGCTAGAAATACAATTATTCCCCATTTTAAAACAGAGCTTGCAGGGCCAAAAATCCAAAAACTCTCTATATGTGAGTTTGAATGTGATCCTAGTATTGTCTCTGCTCTTGAGCTCTATCTGTAGAGTTATATTATCGTGTGAAATAGAGAAAAGGCAAGTTTGTCTTAACACGTTAAAAAATTTAAAAGTATATTCTTCCCTTTTTCTCTCTTAGTAATTTTAGGTTGTCATTTGGTGTGAACTCAAATAGGTTTCCTTTTAAACAGTTCTTACTTATCAGCACTTTCTAAGCAAACTCAGATCTGCTTGTTTGGCATATTGTAGAGGAGATCGGTATTACTTCCTCCTAGCATGTTCCAGTATTACTTAGGAAACATACATAGGACAGTGTTTCAAGGGATTTGCAGTGGTGTTAATTGGGACATTAATCAGTGCCAACTTTAAAATTAAGTAAAGACCTTCATAATTTGTAAGGGAGAAAACAGAAGAAGAAACCTTAGCAGTGTCAAAGAAGGTGTTTCTCCTTAGACGAAAAACCCCTGCTGTGTTGCTATAGTGCTGTTACACAGGGAAGTGACACTGGATTTCATTGCAGCACACAGCTGCAGGCTTTTTCTTTGCTAGTGTTTCTCATGGGAAGCCTTCTGGATGGGAGATTTGGATGTGCTGTGTAACTTTCATGCATGCCCAGCACAAACTCTCTGAGTCCAGGGCAATTAATTCCCCTTTCCAGTTCTGGTCCTTGACCTCATCAGCAGGAGTGGAGCCTTAGCACACGCTTGTCTCCTGGACTTCTGTTGCATGGCATTAGGGGGTTGGCTCCAAACGCTGCCTTCTCTACACCTGCCAGTTTTGCTGCCCGGTGCAAGGGAAGAGCAGGGCGATGGCTTTCTGCCAAGTGTCTTGGAAATCCCTCCGAGAAGTAGAAGTCCCAGCAGCCCTGTGTGTGGACATTCAGACTGAAGTCATGCCCAGCTGTGCAGAGCTGGTATGCAAAGTGCATCACCAGTTGCAAATTGCCCTTCGTGCTGGTGGTGTTCTAACAAAAAGATCAGTCAGAATCTAAAAATACTTTTATGGTGAATATAACTTTGGATCTTCTGCTTTTGTCACCCTTGGGAACTTTATATTCCAAATGTACTTGTGAATGAAGAATACGGTAGTAGGGACAGTACTTTCTTCTGCTACTTCATTTTTGCCTTTTGTGTGAGTAAATGAGATTTTTGTTGCAAGTTCTGTTTCAACCCTCTGAAAGATAACATGCTAGATTGCAGAAAAGTGCTTTATCACGTTGAGTCTTTGGGGAGCTAACTCGGTCTGTGGCATTCATATCCTATTGAACCCTGTGCCACAACTATGTGCCGATCAAGCAGGTGGAAAAATTGCCCAGCCCTATTAGAGAACTGTTTTTAAATTTGTGATTCTTAAAAAGGTATAAGTTTAGAAGATCTCTTTTGTAATACCATGTTTTTCCTCCTTCCATAATTGCTGCATACAGCTTTGCTTACTGGAAGTCGTGTCATAGCACAGAGTAAGTTGTCCGGTTACATGGCAATATAGAGAGTTCTGAACGAACGCTGCAAGATGCAAGTAATCCACAGTTAACAGCTGCCCTAAACTTAGTTTTAAACTCAATGTATTTTAACTTCATACACTGAGCAAACTGAACTGTTAATTTTGCAACTGAATCCTGAAGCTGTAGCCCTGTGAAAATATACTTGCTTCCTTATTAATAATTAATCTTAATACATTCAATGCAAACATTTTTTATCATGAAACATTACCCATCTGTTAAAAGAAAAACATGACTTTGACAGACACTTACATCTTTTATTTTCAGAGTTTTAACTTTATCTTAGTAAACGTTCTAAAGAACAGCCTACATTAATGGGGACATGACACATAGGCAGTGTGTTTAACTTACAGGAAACTTCATCATAAGATGAAAATCAGTGTTGATTTGGCTTGTTTCTGAAAAAAAAAAAAATGTAGAGGTACACATCATTGGAAAGGTTACTACGGCTTCCTAGCACGTGGTCCCCAGGTATTCTGTACCAGCAGAATTTTTAGCGTGGGCTCCAGATTAATTTGTTTGGTTTTATGCAGAGTCATAACGGTACCTCTGCTAGGCTAAGTGGTGCATCCTGTACTTCTTTAGCACTGAAATAAATTGTGCCCGAAGTTCAAGTATTGTATCCCTTCACTTTTCTGGAACCTCTATGACAGAAAAAGTTTGATTGTAGAAAATCCCTGAAAGAGCAGTATCTTCTGAAGATTTTGTCATTCTTCTTACGGTGCTTGATGCAGATTATGCACTGTAAAACCGTATAATGCTAGGCAGTAAGACAGGCTGTCTAGAAAGACAGTACTTCATTCCAGAGATTCTAGTGTCCTCTGTCATATTGCTGTTGAAAGTGTCAGACCTGACATGGGAGACAGTATTTTTGCTGTGAAGCGTATAATGGTTTGTAAGGAGGAAGCAATTAAAAACCGTAACTTCTTTAAAAATCTTGCTTTATGAATGTATTATGTTTTAGAAAACAATATTAAGTAAATAATTGAGCTAAGTTATAATTTGCTTGGATCAGAACAGTGGTCCACAGACCTACTTAGAGACCCATATGTCAAAGATCCATGTCAGTTGGGGGAAAATAGAGACATATGCATTATATTAGCTTTCAAATTTATGTTGGAGAAGTTGGGGTTTCTTATAATATTCTACAGTCACCAGGGATAAACTAAAAATTACTCAGAGACATGAAGATTTTGGAGAGGAGATGATTACAACTAATTAATTCATGAAGGAGGCAAGTTATTTTTTTATGTGATAATTGGTAGTGGACAGTATGCTGATGGAGGCTTGTTTTCATTTCCGAATCAAGTGCAAAGGAAGTTTGTACTTCTGGTTAGTTTGTTGCTTCTTGAGATAGAAAAACATTTTGACACTCAGTGGTCTCATACAGTCCGGCAGTTAAAGTTCTGATCTTGATGTGGGAGGTTAACAGTGAAGGCAAAAAATGGACAGTATTTTCTGAAATGTGTTCCTTTCATATTTATGAAACTATAAAATACAGCCTATTTGGGTCAGGAAGAAATACATGTGACTGATGAGGAGATGATGATGTATAAAGTGTATCTCTAGGTGATGGGCTATGGTGGAGCTCTCAGAATTTACAGACAATCCAAGGCAGCAGATGAAGCGTCAGGGTGCAGGTGGCTCTTTTGACACAAAGTGTGTAATTAAAATAAATACTTGGGATAAGAGGGCAACCATCAGTTAACCAGAATGATGTATAAATAAACATGAAATCACTATATATTCATAAAATTTTGCATGGCATAATACAAAGAAACTAGAATAATCGTGTCTGTAACAGTACATGTTCTTCTCTTCCCATTCTTTCCCAAAAGTAAGAGTCTGCTTTAATTGTCTGGTAGCAAACACAGCTAACCAGTATATGGGAGCTTAGTCCGGAAACTGCAAAGGGTATGTGTATAATTCTGTACTATTAGATGTGAAACCAGCATCGGTGCAAAAACTGTAGAGATGCTTGATTGTTTAGAGGCTTGGCATCTCGGTATGTTTCTCTTCATTTTGATGTATACCGCACTTACACCCTGTGTTCCACAGAAATGCACATCCGCTTTCTCTATCCATCTCAACTTTTTAAGAAGACACTGAATAGATCTAACTCATTCATAATAAAACTCAGTATTTCTGAGATGAGGTATTCAGGTTTTTTAAAAGGATAAAGAATAGTTGAGATTCATGTGGTTCTTCGTATTTGTTTCAAACCTCATAACATATTCTGCTTTTTTTAGGTATGCATTTAGGTCGGTGTACTTTCACAAATCAGTGTTAGTAGTGCTCTTCTGTTATAGAGATGGTAAAATCAACATTAAGAGTAGAAAAGTGATTTACTGGAGGTCGTCAAGTCAGTCATAGATCTGGAAATAAAACAATTAAACAGGAAGAGGGTTTGGGGTTTGGTTGGGTTTTTTTTAAACCTACCATGAGCTGGCATGTCCGGAAAAAGGTGCTTAAGAATCCTTAACTTTTGGGGATTTTTAAGAATCTCATTTTGAGAGGTCCAAAACTGCACTGGCATTTGTTTTCAAGACTGAGAAAGGCAAGTAGAAAAATATTGAGGTCCTTATGTTTAACTTCTGAAGAAAAAAAGTTTGGACACAGTGGAAGCAAGTCTGTTCCTAGCATGTCTCTTTACTCAGCTGCATTATTCCAGGTGTTTGATCTGTATATTGGACTGAAAGGCAGATAATCACGTTACAATGTTAGAAAGTTGTGAAACTAAACTAAGATCAATTTTATGATCGTTGTTTCCATGGTAACTGAGTACAGGTGAGTACATTTTATAAAGTCAAGTATTGACAAATTATTTACCTAAGCATACTGCGGTGTAGCTGTTTTAACTGTAAGACAGTATATTTTATTTAATCTTTATTGAATTTTTTTTTCACATGTCACTGAGATAATGAATTGAGAGGAACAGATTACCAGTATGTGGCAGCAAAAAATGTCCATCAACTGCAAAAACAGATGTATGTGAAACAATGTTTAATTCATAAAATGTACCAGGTTTGTATATAAAGGCATCTTCCAGATATTAAATTGTCCCGCTGTATGTGCGCAGTAACTTATACAACAGTGTATGTTTTACAAAGTCCTTAAAAGGTTCAGGCTCTCAAGAGCTTACATCTTAGCATTTTTTAATCTTAGAGACTTATACCTGTGCTTAATTTCACGTAGCTAAGTAACCCACAGGCTTCAGTGGCACAGATTCCAGTATTTGAGAGGTGTCACAGGACGTAAAAACATATGAGGTACATAAAAAGTAAGGAACAGAAGACTGAAAAGGATGAAACGATCAATTTTAAAATAAATTTAAAATTTATTTAACTTAAAATTTTGACTAACTTGCAAAAGAGGGAAAAATGGGAACAAATGGTAGGACTGAGAAGTACCTTTGATCTGTCAGCTGGTTAGCAGGAAACAGACTTCAAATAAATGGAGCTCTTTAAACAAGGCCTGTCCTTGAAATGTGTACCTAAGAAACGTAGATTTGTTAGGGAGAAACAGCTGATAGTGATTTCTTCTGGGTTTATATTGTAAACTTTTTTTTTTTTGCCTTGTCTTTATGCAGATAAGTAAACTAAACTGAAACCTTTCAGAACAAATCCCTGTATGAGTTTATGTGCTTTAAATGGCACGCAATATCACAGAAGTTCTGATGCTTCATGTCTGTGAACTAATGTTGTAGTTATTGCTTGGAATATGGTAATGTAGGGGTGGGTACTGTACTCCATTTGGTTCTGTTTGTTTGTTTTTTAATCATCCTGCAGTCCTATCTATTAATACAAAATGGTGAAATATAGTCTCTGATTCAGCTAAACTTTGTATGAACTGGGTAAGAAACTGTAGATGTCGTTGAGCTGGTTTCGGTGCTTGCTTAGCCGTCTTGTCTGGTGAGAGGTTTTTCTAATCCACTGTTAAAGAAATCTGGAAACTCTGTTGTGCATATGATTGCCCAAGTAATTGTTTTTGCCAGACCTATAGGATAGTTGTGCTATTGGCAGTCTTGGTAGTCATTTTAAAATAAGTCAAGATAGAGTTCCTGAATATCACGGTAACAGGAAGCAAATAGAACCATTACGTATTATTATTGTAGCTTTAAAGGAGCCGTGGGTCCCTGAATTTTTGTCACGAGCATTGTAAATTCAAAGTATTTCCAGAGTGTCGGATGTCTTCTTTCTCATTAGACAGGCTAAGCCTGGGTTAAAAACAGTCAGCCCGAGTACTTAATGAAGCCAACGGCTTAGTATTGCAGGATCAGCATAATGCTAGCGAATGCTCGCAGGGAATGTGACGTCATTTTCCACCTGCTGAGCGCTCTGAAATGTGTAGTTCCTCTCCTGGACAATTGCCGAGGGAACCGACTTTATTTTATGTGTGCACATATTGGGTCAGGAAACTTGCTCAGAAGGAGCATCATAGGAATGATACTGTGTGAGAAGAGACAGTGTTGATGCTTGCATCGCAAGGGTTAAAATAATTGTACAAAGCAATAGGCTTGTAAATTTTCTCTCAGCTGAACCAAAATAGTTGCAATCGTGTTCATGTGCTACTCGTCGCTCAGAGCGGATAGTGAGAAATGCCATTTTCTAGTTACTTTCTGAGAAGAATTTTATAATTCTACTGTGATAAAATCATGAGAGTTACATGAACTGAGAGTTCAGGATGTTTAATTTTTGAGGCATTTTAAATTTAATTTTTTCAGCTATTTGTATCTACAGCGCACATTCTAAGGAATGTTGTTTTCAAGTATACAATGCACAGAACTGACACAGACAGCACGAAATGAATCGTTACACCATTTGATGAAATGCTCAGTTGATGCTCATTTGAGCAATCGTTACAGCTCATTTGATGAAACGTCTCAACGTAGTTTCTTTGAACACATTATGTATTTTCAGTCTTTGCAGTAGACCTTTACTTTACCTGTAATTAATTACTGATCTAATGATGTAAATAGAATTTTTTTTTTATGTATAAGGAAGTGTTTTACTTGTCTTTCATTAAAGTCAAATGTCATCTATCTCACAGAGGCTAATATTTTGAGGACAGTCTGAATTTATTCGAGTTTTTTCCTTTCCTCGATCTTGTTGTATTAGTGCAGCAATATTATAAAACCTTTTTGTTGCAAGATCTTTGAAGTTAGCAGCTGGCTACTATAAATAACAGCTGGCAGCTGATGGAGCAATCCTTAACTTTCAGGGGAGAAGAAAAAAGTAGCATAAACAATACATCCTGCTATTCATGCAAATAGTTTGTTCATTAGCTTAAAAAAATACAAAGAGCCAGAAAATTTGCCCTTTATTAAATCAATTTTAAACAAACAGTTTCTGTACTGACGAGGTAGCTACAAGCCTGTTGCCTCAAGGCGTCTCCCCTGCATGGTACAGTTAAAACATTGAAGCGCCTTTCAAAAAACTTCCTTGTGCAGCTTAATGAAAAGACAAAAAATGAACCCTCATATGGTACGTTAGAGTAGAACCAGCAAAGCATTTTGCAAATGTTCACTCCAAAGCCCTGGCAAGGAAGGCATGATAGGACACGAGGGGACTCTGCTGCGCAGCCTGTTCGCAAGGGCCTGGCCAATGCCCTGACCACCGGCCTAGGGAGCAGCGGTGTTTGGGCTGGTACAGCTTTGGGTGAGCCTTGGGTTGTTTGCTGAATTGCCAGTCGCTTGTTTGGATGCAAATAACTGATTGGGGGCAAAAATGAAAGAAAGAAAGGGGAGGTGGGGGGAAGGCAAATCTATTTTCTCTTTGTCAGTCATTGGTAAGCACTTTTATCAAGTGGTTAGATAAACCCTTGTTACTGTAGGTGTGCTTTGCTTCTACTGTTGTATCCACGTGGCTGCACCACAAGTGAAATTTTGGCCCCACTAAAGAGGAATGGAAGTTGGCTTATGTCTGGACACCAACTATATGAAAAGTGTGTGTGGAAGGTGAACTTGAAAAGAAGAAAAATATGTATTTTTGTGTGAGTATATGCATAAACACATATCAAAGATAATATTTCGCTCTCTACAACTACCTGAGAGGGGCTGGAGTGAGGTGGGTGTTGGTCTCTGCTCCCAAGGCACTAGTGACAGGACAAGAGGAAATGGCCTCAAGCTGCATCAGGGGAAGTTTAGATTGGATATTAGGAAAAATTTCTTCACTGCAAGAGTGGTCAGGCACTGGCACAGGGTGCCCAGAGAGGTGGGGGAGTCACCATCCCTGGGGGTGTTCAAAAATTGTGTAGACATGGCACTTCAGGGCATGGTTTAGGAGGCCTGCGGGTGCTGGGTTGATGGTTGGAGTTGATCCTGGAGGTCTTTTCCAACCTTAATGATTCTGTGATTTTTCTTGAACAGACTTGTAGAAGCTGTATAAGAAAAAATGAAGGTAGTGGAAACAATTAACAAAGTTAACTTTTGAATGAACCTTAAGTTTTGCCGTATACTTGGATTATGTAGAAATTCCAGTTGTTGATTTTGAATCAGTGCTTGTAGCATTGATTTAAATGCAGTGGACAAAAATTTTAAACTATGAATAATTTAGTTTCTGTTGCCATCAGAGGATTGAAGTGTCTGTGCTGGATTCTGTGGACAAGTCAGTACACAATAATGAAAGGAAGTTAAATAATAAATAAAACATAAGTTGCACTTCAGCTATAAAATTCTTATCTTTATGACGAGAATAGGATCTTCAGGCTATATTTAAAACTAGACCAGAAATAGCTTTTCTTCCTCAGTAAGAAAATTGCCTGTTTATTTCTGTGGGTTGTTATCATTCAACACTGTGGGCTTTTGAGTGTTCTACCTTTCATTAACAAAACAGAGTATAGGAATAAATTTGGGGAGATTAAAGAAAACTGCCCCCTAATACTGACTTCCCTCTTTGACCAATAGGATATGCTAACAAAGGGCCCCAAAGTAGAGGTTCCTTTAATTTCAGAGCTGCAAATGACAGTAATCATAATTAATTATTTTTGGCACTAGTATCATTTAATTTAAAGGAAGATTTAATTTCAGAGATATATTTATGTACTTCTGCATCTTGTTTGTAAGTTAGGTGCCTCCAGTTTGAGATTGGCTGTCAAATATTAATGTGTTCTAATGGAAAGTATTCACTCCAGAGACAGTCTTTTGCTTTTAAGGTGGTTGGTTGTTTTTTTTTTAATGCTGAGCTTTTAAAATCATGCTCAAACTAAATTTCTAAGAAACAAGGGGGGGGGTTAACAGAAACTGTGAGGGTAACAGCTAAGTTACATAAATTGAGGCTGTAATGTTTTCTAATTTCTGAGTGTGTGTTAAAACTGTGATTGTGTAACCACTTAATTATACCAAAGGTTATAATTTTTTTTAAGCTCCGTGGTGTGGCATCTTCAACTTAGAACTGGAGTCACGTTGCGCTTCAGGTCAGCTTTCTGTCCGATACTCACTTTTGCCTGATGGTTGCAACATGCTTTAAGGTCTGAGGAAATCCCTGCTGTGATCTGAGATAGTTTACTAACAAAATTGCCGTCCCTAGGCAATCGTGCTGTATCCGCTGATGTACCGGTAAGCAAGGGACTCTGCCTCAGATTAAGCAAGCAGTCAATGCATTGTGAAGAACATTCAGAACTACAGTGGTGCTTTGGCTTATTCTGTCAAAATGTCTGAGCGCCTTTTGGTAGGGGTTCATGAAATGGGTAAACACGGCAAGCGTGTGAGTTCACCCCATGGCCTGAAGCACTATTATTAAGTGATTGATACATTGGCAACGCTCCAGTTATATGTACAGGCAGATGGTCTGCGGGCTGCAATGCACATCTATTTCATTGAGGTTTATTGCTGATCTGTACACTTGTTGTATTGACTCAGTCTAGCCATTTGTCTTAAAACAATTAGTTTTCTTTGATCAGTTTTGTTGGAGGCTTCCGTCATAGGAATATAATTAAAATGGAATCTAAGACTGTATTCTATGAAACTGCTATATGAAATGAATGGCATTTCTGATTAATAACATTTTTATTGCATTGCTAAGCCCATCAAACCTGTAACACGAGTAGTGCAAATATATTTGAAGTATTTTAAAAAAAAACAAAAAAAAAAAAAAAAAAAAAACAAAAAAAACCCCACACAACACGAAACCAGAACACCTCAGTCCCTGTGTGTTGACACAGTAGAACACACTGAAATGGCATGGTTGTCCCCATTCACTTGTTTAACATGGGTTTGGGTATTTCTAGAGGATTTTTAACACTAAATGAGATGCACTGTTACTGAGAATGACCTGCAGTGTCATACTGATACTTAAATTTTATAAATCTGCTCAAAAGTTTATTTAACTGTGGATGAGGTTTTGCGCTCCCTTCTATTTGCAATGCAAGGAGTAGGAAATACACTGTAGACAGCTGCTGAAGGACTCTTGGGCTGTTGATTAAATTAAAGTACCTTTTATTACTGAAAAAATTTTCAGGGCTCCTGTCAAAGTAATGGCATCCTCTTTGGTACTGTCTAATAACCCGCCTTTGGTCCAAGAAGTGGAACAATATGCTCAGCTTGGCCGTCAACCTGTCCAGTGCTGAAGGGCTCCTCAGTGGAGCACCTCTTCACCAGTCTTCCACAGGGTCAGCCTGAAAAACAATCCCTCTCCTACCGCTTGCTAACTGGCATTGCTGCAGATGGCTTGTTTTGATCCATACGGTATGGTCCCAATCCTTTATATCTCACAGAAGCAATCAGAGATTATTTCCTTCATGATTTCATCTCAAAATGGTAGGTGTTGGGAAGAAGAATATGTTAATACTCCTTGTAAATCTGAAAAACAATCAATATTTAGGTAGTACCATCCCAGATGTTTACAAAAATTGTGGATGGAGGAAGGCTGGAAATCTTGTGGTTTTATGGCCTTGTAACTTAATTCTTAATACCATTTAATTAACCATAAAGATGGGTGTCCTACATTCATGACTTCATTCTTCCAAATCCAGAGTTGACTTGTAATTGTCTTGCAAGTGTGAGTTCTGACTGGAAATTTGACAGACTTCCAAATTTATCTCCATTACCTGTGTCCCACACGATGGAGGTATTCACCTGCTTTTGAATTAAAGACTTGGACTGATAAGCTGCTCTTCTTTCAGAGCCAGTTGATCACACGCACAAAAAGAGCACTGGATCCCTAACCAGTCCTTGCCAAATCCCAGCAACATGCTTCGATGTAGAGTTTCCTTTAAAATATTTTTAATTTGTGTCTGAATATTGGCAATACCCTGGAAGACTTTTAGTGTAAAGGGTTTTTCTATCCAGGTAGCTTTCTGTTTAATGCTTTATTGGAGTAGTTGACAGGTTATGATCAATGGCACTCCCTAGAGCGTCTCCTGCATGGTTGCGTTTCCCCATGGTTTTTAGCATTGTTTCTCCAAAATCAGTTGTCGTTATCAATGTGGCATGACTTTATGGCATAGCAATTGAGCAAATATGCTTTAGCGTAGTGCTAGTGGCACACTGCTTGAATGGCTGGTTGATCTCTCAGAACCTTTAATAGCTACATTAAATCACCTGAACTGATGGTGGAGGTTTGTAAGCACTTTTTACTCTTTGTTAAGTGTACAAAGGTGAAGGTCTGGTAATGTGCACTAAAATGCTTGTGGGGTGAGAGGACTAGATTGCTCATAGCCATAGACCAACTTGTGACTATCCAAAGACAGCAAAAAATTCATCGGACTTTCCTGCAGGTGGGAACCCTTAGGAAGAGCCTATGGATGGCACCTCGATCAGAGGCATGTTGGCACCCTCCCTGTAGCAGATATGCAGTAGTCTGTGTTTCTGTTGGTGAAGGAGAAGAAAAGAGCACTGCCTGAGGTGCTGCCAGCTCTTGCTTCGTTGCCATGTTCTGAAACGATTATCAGTCATCCCGGTTATGATGACTTTAAAAAATTAAGTGCCTAAAACAAAAGGTAGAAAGAAACTGAGACAATTAAAAAGAAAAAAACTTCTATGTTGTGATGATTATGTGAAGAGTCTTATTCATGGTGCTCAAATGCCTGTAACTGGCAAAGATGTTTATATCCTGTTTTCCAAAGCTTCCTATGGAAGGACAGGTGGTGCTTGCCTCTTCCACCGTTCTGTGTCATAGTTCTGTTCTTGTTCAAGTTCCAAGCGTGCCAGACAAGGTAAGGGACTGAAATAATTGTGTTCAGATCCATGGCTTCTGCCATGATCAGTGGGTTTTATTTTGTTAAGCTTCTTCAATTAGAAAAAGTTGGAAAGACTGGAAATACTTATCTTTTTCTAGGAGGAGCTTATTAATATTCTTTTGAGAATAAACATATGGCTTTTCTTCATGAGTATACAAGTGCTTTGTATGATACCGGGTAAATCTGTGCACTCAAATTCTCAACACTTTTCATGTGATTTTAAGTGACAGTTGAGGGAAATGGAAAGGAGCCCAACTCTTAGGTGGTTGTGTTCTCACCCCTGTTTGCAGGCGTCTGTTTCAGAGAGCTGTAACTGGTTGATATCACAGTGGTGGCTTTGGAAATTTAACTTTTTTCAAAGGGGATGACAGAATTCATCTTAAACAAAAAAGTCCAGGAAGGTTTCCCTGAGGCTCACTGTCTGAGAGGAGGATGGTACTGTATAACTAGGGTTTTTTTCAGAAAGGATATTCACACCTTTGGATAGGAAGTGCCAGTTAGTGCTTTTAACTACATAAAAATATTACTCCGCCATCATATTTTCTGAAAGCATTCAGCTGTCTTAGTTAAGGTGTGCATAGATCTGCGAAGGAGTTGCGCATGCTACCGTATCAATTAATGACATATAATGCGACTGCCTTCTACAAATATTTTAATTTAGGTTAAACTCCTAAATATACTTGTCAGATGTTTTTGTAAAGTGACTAATTCATAGAAAGCTTGGGTCTTGAGTTGAAGCACTGAAATTATGTAAACGTTTTGCAGTAGCCAGATGTCACTTAATAGCCTGATAATAATACCTTGGTCTTCACGTTAATTTCACTTTTTTTTCCTTGAACATGTAACATATGTGGAATAGCCAGCAAACATGAATTTTATCAATCAGATATAGTTTGACATTTTTAACACTTTTTAAACTTTACAAAGACCTGTTTACCATATGGTGAAGTGGGTGTGCAGGAAACGACACTGTTTCATGAAGTCTGATACATACTGTACTACTTTTCCATGAGCTGAGCGTGAAGGTTTCCTTTTAACGGGTGTGCTGAAGGCAGGCCTTTGAAGCATGGGTGTATAAATTTGGACGGTCACATCTTTGTTTTGTGTGCTTCTGTAGGTGATTGTTTTAAACTCACCTAATCCTTTAGCTTTTCTTATATTTATTTGATTTTATTCACAAAAGTTTGCTTCACATTAATGCTGCAACATGTAAAAGAAGTAACAGAAAAGCAGAATTTAAATTTTTCTTTTTATTGTTGCAGTAGGCAGTTGTTATTGTCGTGGTCCCAAGTATCCTATTTCCTGTTTATATTCTCTGCAGCGTCTTCAAAAGAAGTTTCGAGGCAGTTCCCTGATCCTTGAACTGAAATCCTGTGTATCATTAAATTGAATTAGTCATGATAGTTTCTTCAGAGATAGGGTTGTCGCAGCTTTCAGTGCCTCAAAGATATTGATTCCAAATGCTGTTCTGGCTTATTTGCCTACAATTATGGTTTAATTCAGTTAGCATTCCATGCAAGGATGAGAGCACAGCCCTGAATGCCCTGTTGTGCAGTACCTTGCATATGCAGTGGCCCAGCACTGCTTAGAGCATGGAACTTCCCACCCAGTGCAAACCAGCAACTTGTGCTTGCTCCTTCTGCAGACAAAAGCTTCTGCTTCTGTTGCAACAGCCACGTAAGAGTAGAAAAGTACTCGACGATAACTGCCTTTCAAGTGACAAGCTAAAGCATCATTTAAATGCCAAAAGGACACAGTTTTTCAAGATGAAAGTGTTTGTACATATATTAATAAATGTTTAACATGTCCTATTAACATGTTAAATTAAATTAACATGTTAAATTAAATGTTTAACATGTCCTAATCAGTTTTTAACTGATTGCTGGAAACTTACACATGCCTGTCTGAAAGTACGTTTTGATTTAGTCTCCTGTTTATCTGATAATTGGTAGCTTAGTTTCTAAACAAAGTTCAGGTAAGGAAGAAAAAATTGATCTACAGCTAAAACATCTTTTCTTTTTTTAACTTCATTTCTCAATATTTAATGCCTAGCAGTTTCTCTGGCAATAGCAGTACCTTTTTCTTTCTTATTGTGGGTTATAATAGCTACTCTTTAAACAGAGTGTCTTAAACGGGGTCCGATAGTTAGGACATGTTTGTAATTCATGAAACTGTAATATCACAGAGTGCAGTTGTCGTCCATCCCCCCCAGAAAAAAAAAATAGAGACAGCTTAGCATGTGAGCTTCACGGTATAAAGATATTAGTTTTAGAATATTACTTAAAACTGCACAAGTTTTCTGCTCCTTTTGAAAAATAACGTCCTTATTAACATCCTCTTAAGCCCAAGGCAGGAGAAAGAAAATTTAGCTAGAAGTGCATGTAAATCTACAACATTGCCAAGGGAGTGTTTTGCAGTCTTACAGCACTCAGGAAGTCGTGACTGTTCATGCCACCAGCCTCTTTTCATATATAACCTGCTTAATCCTGAGAAGGGCAAACTGAAGACTAGTAATAACGCATCTCCAGGTCTTTCTCCCGCTGTCCTTGTCTGCGACTGGCTCTGAAATGGTCTCTCTGATCCTCTATCAGCACTTGCTCTGCTCCCCTGCTGATAAAGCATCATAATGCAAAAATCAACCTCCAGATTGTCAACCCTGGGCAGGGGCACTCTGCTTTACCAGTTTAAATAGCAACTGCTAACCTTCTCACCAGGACAGAAACAGCTCGGTCCTGTCTGTCATGAAGTACATCACAAAACCTAGTGGCCTCAGTCCAAAAATGACAAATCCAACTAACTGCAAACACTTCCCATTTGTGGGAGGGTTTATATGCAGAGTTTGTGTGTAAGTCTGTTTCTTTCCACACCACGTAGTTACTTTGAGCAGCTCTGGAAGTCCTTCTCACCAAGTGTTTGATAGCTGAAATATTTAGCTGAATGTACATACTGAAATGAAATCCAAAAAGAAATGGAAAATCATTTAACACATGAAGAGTCTATTTATTAATAAAAATTTTTTGTAAATTTATTTTTTTTATTAAAGGACTTGTTTACTATCTCCTGTAAGATCCTTTGCTTGTGTTCTATCACTATTTCTTGCTTAATTTAAAATATTCTTTTACATGCAGCTTTCCTCAAGTAGCGATGGTGTTAATACCAATGACTGCAGGGAGATTGCTCTCAGTTGTGACTCACTTCAAGGCTTTCTGAGCTGGGAAGTTTTTAGGAAGCTGTAGACTACCCTGAGTTTCTTATTAAAAGCACATCATTTCACAAACATATCCTCAAATAACTCCTATATGGTGTCAGTGGCACTATTTATCTAAACATAGTATTTGAGACGAAGTAACTGTTGCTGGGATATGCATTCTTGTTCAGTGATCTTGGCAGTAATGTTTGGTGTTGAAGTTACTTAACATTCAGCATAAGCTTCAGTACTTTATTTTGTTCATTAAATTTTTTTTTAATATTTGTGCTTAGGAAGTAGATTCAGCTTTTACTGCCTTTGCCATAGAATTAAGAGAAAAAGAAAGGAAGGCTCATCTCCATTACCGGTATTACGTATGTAGATGACCTGCATTGTCATAGCTCCTTCCATTCAGAGGAATGTGTTTTAGCAGCAGCACTATGCATGTTTGATTTTGGATCCTTTGAAGATTATGGCTTCCGTTGCTGTTCTTGTAGATTCTGGAACTAAATGCAGTATACAGTAATGCGTGCCTTGCAGTTTCCATGATTTCAGATGATGAATAACATTCTCTTTGGGGGTATGCACTAATGCCCTATTTATTTCCGTTGTCTGTTCTCATGTATATACTTTATTCTCCTAGTCGGCAACTACTTTCAGCTTCTATTCATTGTAATTTTTAAAATCAGTGGAAACTGGATGAGCTCCATCTATTCAGCAGTTCAGAAAATGAGGCCCAAATGGAAGATTTTTCTATTTGCTAAAATAGCAAATTTTGAAAGGCCAAGTATTGTTTGAATTTTAAAGCTAAACTTCATGACCTGAGTTCAGAAATATAATTTCCTCCCTCTCGCCCCCGCTTTGATTCTCTTATTTTTCTGAAGCACTCAGGTACTTTGAGACTTTAAGCACTTATTTTCTGTTTTGGTAACAAAATTTAGTTTCACTGTAGCAAATCTTTGCTATAGTATCAGCTTTAAAACTGAGGTTTAGTATCCCACATAAAAACTTCTCAAGATTAAATTAGCTTTGTTCTAGTTTTTGTCTAGCTTTCTTAAAGCATGTTTTTTTAAACAGTTCAGAGTGTAAGAAGTATTATTTAAACTGCTTTTAAGTTACAGACTGTCAAACTAGGAAATCAAATTGCTCTGATTACTCACACAAATTGC
The DNA here is from genome assembly GCF_963921805.1 of Phalacrocorax carbo. Taxonomy (NCBI): domain Eukaryota; kingdom Metazoa; phylum Chordata; class Aves; order Suliformes; family Phalacrocoracidae; genus Phalacrocorax; species Phalacrocorax carbo. Next base: position 58,436,820 of record NC_087518.1, read on the forward strand.
TTCTCGGTTTGAGAATTTGATGTCTCATGTGCATCAAGTAAAATTCATAATAATCCAAAATGTCTCTAAGAGACGCTTCTGTGTGTTTGGAGAAATCTTGGCTTAAAGCAAAATCCGTTTGACATACTGAGGGGTTTGTGGCATACAGAACGGGGAGGATCATCCAAGTAAGTGACCCTCTTGAATGTCTTTATGAAGGTTGACAGAGTGTGACTTCTGTCAAAGAGCCCTGTTAATAATTTCTAGTTAAAATATTCTTCTTGGTTACTTTACGTTACAATTTTTTAGCTTTTTTGTATTTTACTCATACGAAGAGCTATACAGCTTTTACAGTATGAATGTTCAGAAGCTTTTTGATAAAAAAGAAAATAATGACTGATATCTTTCCTTTTATATGTGTAATTTTATAACATTTTGCACTTTGTTCTGAATCTGTCTACATTATATAACATCAATATACAACCGATTAGAGGCATACAAACTACTACCTCAAATTTTTTTCTAATTAGATTTTAGTTTCACTACATCTTAATAAAAACTTGTATTTTGGAACAGGTCATATTGTATATAATACATACAATCTTATAGACTGTAATGAATCAAGTGTGATGTTATCAACTGCCTTTCTTCAATACAGTAGTTTGAATTCAGAAGCTTTGCGTTATTTACATCTGACACTGAAAAGTCACTTTTCTGTATCAAACGTGTGGGGTTTTTTTTTGTTTGTTTGTTTTCCAGATTGTCTCAAATTACTCCACTTTTCAAGAATACTCAGACAAGCCCAATGTATACACAGTTCCTGACTACATTGCTGGAAGAACTGCATTTCAGAAATGAAGATCTGGAAAGTTTAACAAGAATATTTAGAAGGGACTGCTACTTGAATGGTCAGTCAATTTTAAGATATTTTCCATGTCATAAAACTATGCCAGTTAACGATGGTTTTAATTTTCAGCATTTTTTAAGTATGCACAGTAACTACAGATCGTATCAGCCAGAGTAGAAAACGTGTAAAGTACATTTTGAAGTAAAGAAATATGTATGGTATGGAAATGAGTGTCATCATTTTGTCACTTACAGTAAATGCCAGCTGCTTACTTATCACTTTAATCTTTTGAGAATATACAGTTGGTTTATATATAGTTGGCTTACTGCAATTTTGGGAGGAATTTTTACTCAAGTTCTACTATAAGTTATAAAAAAATACTTATGTCTGGCTACAATGGCTAAGTCTCAGTGGGTTTTTTTTAATTATAAAAATGAAAATGTTATGTTCGGACTCTGTGATATAAAATTGAGCCAAAAGCCATGTATTTTTTGCAGAATACTGAGCCTACGTTTGGTATCCTGGGTAGGTGAAAAATTTAAGAGCAAATACCTTATTTATGCTGATCATATTCAACTGATTTGATGAATATAGCATTATAGCATTTAAGTAATTAGTATATTAACATTACTGATTTCACTCCTTTGTTCCCCACAGAATGAGGTGACCATCTTAACATCTCCTACTATCTGAAATAGTGGCACGGAGAACAAAAGAACACCTCCTATTATTGGAACTTTTTTAAAATGAAAAATGGAATTTAGTATTAATTGTACTTCTTGCACTTCTTCTTTTTCATTTCCTTCCTATGAATAAGAATTTTGAAGCTTTGTGGAGAAGCTGCCTATAACAACAGTTGTTCAAGGTATGCATGAAGACTAGTTAAAATGGGGATCATGTGAAAACTGTTTATTTAAAAGCAGTAGAAAGAAATTTGGATTGCTTCCTGTTTTTTCTTGCTTTGGAAATTTTCAGTCAAAATTTGCCTACAGGAATTGGTTAAAGGGGCGGGGGAGGGGGGAAGCATATTAGTCTGGAGTGTTAAGAGCACTGCTGCTGATGTTTTTCCAGTTTGACCCAATGCATGGAGCAATAATCTTTGAGTGATGACGGCAGTACACGGAGGTGTCTGATCTATAGCCTGTTTATCTTGCTACTTCTAAGAAAAGGAGTGGGCTTTGAACTTGTGTAAAAGTTATTTTTAAACAGCCTCTAATTGTTACTAATTGGGACTTTAAATTATATTTTAATAACTAAAAACTTAATTTTTGGCTTTCAGTAGTCATTTAATTTAAGAGTTATGCTGCTTCGTCTGAATGTGTTTAGACTTGCTTCTGTCACTGATTATAAAATGCAGTTTAAAACTAATCCACTAGTAATTCTTAATGATTCTATAATATGGTTTATTGCATAGTTCTGAGTTCATAGGACACTGTCCTTTGAGAGACTTGAGAAGAAAGTTGTAACTGGCAGTGCTTTGTCTGCAGCAAATGCCAGCTGAGCACTGGTTAAGGCCAAAGCAAGACTTGCCAGGGCTGCTACACAGCAGCTCCATTTAAAGAGCAGAGTTTGTCCCTTTGTTTTTTTTCTGTAATTGCACAGCAAAAGGGAAATCTGCAATTAATTCATTTATTGCTGTGTAGTTCCTTCCTGGTAATCAGGATAAATATGTTGATCGCCCACCCCGACACACAGAAGCCTGTGCAGCTTTTCCCTGGAAGCTTTGGTAGAGTTTATTTAGGTGGTGCTTGACTCTTCCTAACTTACCTTGTAACGGGAAGTTATGCTTGGTATAACTTGTAAAAGCAACAATTTAGAATGAGGAAAACCTTTAATGCAGAGTTAAAGCTATGCATAGGAAAAAAATACCCATTGTGACCAGCGCGTGTCTGATGTCAAATTCATAAGAATGCATGATGTAATCTGGATAGACGGTACATTGGTTTTGTACCATGCTGGAAAACTTTTTACTTGATACATATGCAAAGAAGTGACAAGACCTCACCAAAAGATAAGCTTGTAGAAGGCTGAGTAATAGGTATGACACTAAGCAAAACTTCAACCTTGAATTTGTCTGTCTGCTTCTGATTTTGGAAGTTAAATATATTTCTATTTTTAGCTAGTACTTCACAGTAGATTCTGAGCAAGCCATCGTTCTGTTCCACGTATGTTTACCTTGGGGCGTAAAGATCACAAGTACCCCACAGCAATGCTGCTATACTGAGCACACCTGGAAGGCATTATACCGTACCGGGAGTAAGACCAGGTTTCATCGGGGTCGATGGCTCTCATTTGGAAAGTTTTTACACTTCCTGTCAGTTTAGTGGTGATTTTTTTTTTTCGTTAGTTTTAGGTTTGGTCTTCGGCACTTACTGTGTAGGAAATGTATGATCTTATAGTAAGAGTGACTAGGTCACAGGTCCAAAGACTGCTTTATCAGCATTTGCTGTAGCTGCTTTTACTGCCTGCCTTAGCAGCTCAAAAAAGCAAGCTTCCAGGATTTTTGCATTTCCTCCTTGGCTGCTGTGTAGTAAGCTCGCTCATCCTTTTCCTTCCCATAAGAGAACAGAATAACCTTTCTGCTTCCATGACCTTCTTTACCAGTCCAGAAGAAAGACTTCTGTAATATGCTGGAAATGCCCTGAAGGGATATTATTCACTTACCTCTAATGATTTAATCTCCCTTAGACATGGGTAGAACGCGTGTCAATAAATCCAGAAAGTATACATATGCTCATTGCTTTTGAGTAGGAGAAAGGCTGTAGACTCATCTCAAAAGGATCTTTCATACTATCAGCCTTAACTGGTTGCACAAAGAGTACAACTCAAGCACCAAAAATTAAGTTCATCTATGTAGTTTTCTTATGAGCGTGTTTTGTAACAACTTAACTGCTTAGAAATGTTCAAATCTAGACCTCACTTATGAGCTTAAAGCTAGTTTCTGCCACAACTATCTGTCCTGTAACAAACTTTACTCTTCCTTAACTCACTTTTTTTTTCTCTTCTATGTTGTTTTTTTTCCCCCCTTCTCATTTTGGCTATGTTTGCAGGCAGGTTATTTCCTTTGGCCTTGCTGCTGTGCTTACTGCTTTTCCTTCTTGTGTTAGTTGAGAGGATGAGAAGAGTTGACACTCGGTTCAGTGGTAGGTTTGAGCCTTATCTCAGATACACTAAGTGACTTACCTGTGAGCTACAGGTGTGTAGGGACATTATGGATCTGGGGCTTAGGGTAGATGGGACGTAAGCCTCAATTTCTGAGCAGCACTATGAAGGGAGGCATGAGCTTGGTAAAGCCATCAGCTGCTTAGATCATAAGGATCGTAAAGTCATAGCAGTCCATTGCTGTGACTATGTAAAGCATCCAAGCCTGCCTGGCAGTAGTCCTGTAGCAGGGCAAATATGGTATGATGTGTTTCTTTTACTAGCAGGGGGAAGACCAGACTTCTACAGGGTTTATTTTTTTTTCTGATGTGTATAATAGATAGAGTAAAGAATAGAAGACCACTTTAGTTTAAAACTTAAAGCAAAACCTGTTTCATGCTGTACAGCTTCTCAGCATGAAAGGAGGAATGTGTGACATACACCTGCATAGCGCAGATACGGATTTCTTAACAAGGTTTCTATCAATATGATTAAGTAATCTCAGGAAAAGACCAGTGTTAATAAACCCACATATACAGAGAAAGTAAAATTGTTCAAAGTTATTCAAAGCAGTCTTTGTCCTGACCAAAGAGGATGGAGGAAAAGGTTTTGTGTCTATTTTCACACCAAAGCTCAGTTCACAGTCCTGGAAATACTGCCAGTGTAAGTCCAGCGTGCTGTAACACTGAATTTCCTGCACAGAGCCCCTCACTGCTGCTGTTCGAGTCTTTGTGCCCGTTGACCAAGCTTGCTGATTTTTTCCTGGGGTTTGGGGGCGGGGAGGGGATTCACAGTGGTTCGCTTGATAGTATTTCAGGAAAGCGGGCAAGTCATAATGTAACCTGTAAATTACCAGGTATTCAAAGAGATTACCTTGCATCTTTGTAAAGTTTGCGCAACATGTTATGCTTATAGATGGTAATGCAAAATTCTACATTAGAACAAGCAGAAGAGAGCTTGATTGCATTGAAGACTGTCAAAAACACGCCTTAGTACATCTAGAGCAGCATAATGGACATGGCCGTGCTGCTGTCTAAACCCAGACTGCAAAGTTACATCTACCCTGTCTTTAAAGAGTGATGCAGGGAGCAACAAAGAGTGTGGCGCGTACATGAGATACACCTGGGGCCTCAAAGGCTGTGTCCACACAACACATAGGAGATTCACCTGTAGTTTCACTCTTCAGTCTCAGTGAGTAGTTTAAAAGCAAGGCATCTGTTGTGGTTGGGGGGGGGGAGGAATAACGGTCATGTGAACCTTGGTGTGGAGCCTGTGTGTCCTACCCTCCTCTCCCTAGTCTGAGAGAATCCAGACTCTACAAAATGCAAGAGGGGACAAGCAGTTCAGCTGGACATTAAGTCTCAGCTGACCTTTAACTGTTGGAGAGAAAGGGACTAACAACATCAGAGAGAAGAAAAAGGAAGAGAGAAGGGGAGAGCAGCATTCACACCTTCTAAATTTAGGCATCCAACCTAAGGTACCTGCCTGTCTCAGCTTACTTCAGAAATAACCAGTGCTTTTAAATTTAGGTTCTGCAAATCATACCTTAGTGCAGTGTAAGAAGTGGGTGGTGTTGATGGCTCTGCCCCTATTCCCTGGTGGCAGAAAGAAAGCAGAAAACTCAGCTGAGAACTTTGACCATAGTAGACTGGCTCTCCCTAACTTTTGTGCCACACTTTAGTTAGTAATAAACTGGATGGGGAGCTGCCCCTGCAAAGTGGGAAGTTCATAGGCAAGCTGATCCTGTTGTTCGGTTATTTTGCTGGCTACTACTTCACACAGAATTTTTTCTTAACTTATAAGAGTTTAAAGAGTGAGTGGCAGTCTTCAGGGAAAAAAAAAAACAAAACAATGCCAGTGTGCTGAAAGTATGTCCGGGGCTTACACACTAGTTTGACAATTTGCCTCTAAGCTTTCCGTACTTGCTGTTTATTTCTGTGATTGCTTACGAACATCCAGTACTGTGGGTGGGGTTTAGCTTGATCTCACTGGGGTAGCAGGTAATGCTGAACTTCCAATGAGCATTAAATATTGAAAACACAGAATCAGCCTCTCTTTGGCAAGTCTTAAATTTCCATAAGCGGCAGATGGTATACAAGGCAGGGCTAGGCACCTATAAAGACCTCTGTTTCTCAACTGCATATCTCTGCCACCTGACAGCCAGTCGTCCTCTGATTAGAGTCAGAGGAAGTGGGTGTGCCTTGCATTAGCAAAGACAGAAAGTAATATTGCTAGAGACTTTTCCTTTTGTGAGCTTTCTTTTTGTGAGTCTTCATCTTAGAGCCACTTCTCTGCACAGACTGCAGACACTGCTTTGGGAGACGGGCTGCCTGAAAGACGCTGTAGAACGTGAACTGTGGCATTTGTGGTGCTAAACAGGATTTGCTGAGGTTGGGGGGAAGAGCTGGAAACTTAGGTCTTCACGTAGGTCTCATTTGAGTGCTCTGGTTTCAAAAAGCAAATGAAAGCGTATGTTGCCCCAGTGGCTGATCCGGACATGGGTGACAAATGTTAGTCATTCCCCTTTGGTTGCTTGCAGCTGTAGAGCAAGGAGCAAGGCAAACTGGAGTTCTGAAAAAAATAGACAAGACTAGCCAAAAAGAATAATAATTAGCAAGAAGAAAGGTGAGAAACAAGCATAAGCCTTTTTTAAACTGTTCTCACCCTGGAGAATGGGCAATATAGTGAGACACCTTTTGGGCATCTTCCTCAAAATAGTCTCCTCAGTACAGCATCACATTTGGGGCAGCATTAACGGTAGTGGCAGGCCTGGAAAGGCCAGGAACAATGGCCACCAACCTTCTGGTCAGTGTTTCTGAGATCTGTGAGCCAGATTTATCTTCCCACTGACTTTGCCACCAGAGTTGAATGCGCAGACTTAGGTCCTAGACCAGGAAAGCTTATCATTCAGAATAATGCAGTAAGTGGGGCCCCTGTAACACCTGTTTGTTGGGTTTTCTGTGCCATCCTGCAGTTACACCAAGACAACAGCTCCCTAATGTGTCCCTGCTCTAAGAACAGACCAGAACTGACACATTGGTGATCATAAGGCAGTCGCATCTCGCTACTAGGAAAATTCCCCCCTTAGAAGTCCATCCCCAGAATGCTTTAGTAGCCTACACTTCAAAGGCAAAGTCTTCAGTACATTTTTGCACGCTGTGATTACCTGCAGGAGCTGCATGCAAATATTGAAGAACAAAGCCCATGGGGTTACTGACAGGTACATCCTGCATCATTGCAAGCCACATCAAATCAATGCCGCTTCTGGCACTTTTTAGCCTCTTAAATTTCAGGGCATATGTAACTGAATTGAACACATGGTGGGACAGCAGCAGCTCCTTGGAGGGTCCTACAATTTGGTTAGAATTAGTCATTGCTACAGAGGGTTTAAAGGACTTTGGAATCAGCTTTAATAAGCTGCAACCACTCAGATCAGGATTTACGTCATAAATCTTGCCTTTTTGTTCTGCTGAAATGGGAGTGTCTACAAATCAGGTTAATATAATTTAACAGTACAGTAGTTAAATAACAAAAAAAGATCATAATTGGCAGTATTATCTAAGAAGGCAGAACAACCCTGCTTACAGCTGCCAGCTAAGATCTGACTCATTTAAGGTATTTTATAGCAACCATATGTTAGGCATGTCTATCTCACCTATTATGCAAAAAAACCGATAACGTTTCCTAATCAGGATTTGCCACTGAGCAGGATTTTCCATAAACATCTCAGTATTTCCCCTGACTGTGGATAGCACTTGCAAGCCTTTTGCAGATGGTTCCGATTTGTTAATTTAACAAATAGAATAAATGGCTACAAATCTGTGGCTTGTGCTGATTCAGCAAGGCTGGCTGAGTTCAAAGTATAGGTGTATTACTTTGGCAGTTGACATGTTAAAACCTCACGTAGGAATTCTCTGTGAGGAGGTAACTTCAGAATACTGTGCTGCTTGTGCAAAAAAACCCTGGGTGTTTCAAAGTGAACACACGGTCTCGAAGCAGGAATGACCATGCGATACATTAAAAATACGTCAGTTGAGAGAGTGCAAGCAACATTGTATTGGCGTAGTATATTTACCTGCATAGCCAGAAAAGAGGGGGTGAATTCCTGTCAGTACAGGAGAGAAAGATTAAAAATTAAGGGTGAAAATATTAAGGTCTTTGGATAACAATGCAGTTGGTTAAGCTAGAATAATCATTGCATTTTAACAAAGGCAGGGTTTGTAAACCACTGTAAACCCCCTTGGGTGTTGATTTCTGAGCAAGTTTTACATCCAATTCACTTTTACACAGAAACCTGCCTAAGCCTACACCCCTCTGCAATCTCACTTAGTCCTTCTTGCACAAGGACTGGTTAAATGTCTGTCAGCCTTAACTATTCCTAGGCTTTTGCTGCAGTATCCGGGTCGTCTAAAGGAGTAATACGGGGGATGAAGCTGCAGTCCCAACACTCCCTTCTGTTCCCAAAAGGGCAGTAGTTTTACTGCTTAAAGCTCTGATGACAAAGCTCCTGATGATGCAAATGAGAGCAAACTGTTGTGGTAATTGTATACCTTGTTTAGGAATCATAACCTCTGATTTTTTGAAGAGAAGCCCTTCACTTAAAAGCTTTTTTGAATTCAGTCTTTTTTTTCTGAACTGTGGGCTCTCACCAATTTAAAAAAAAAAAGTCAAATACATATTTTTGCTGCTTAAGATCTTTGGCTTATTATAAAATGTCATAACTCGAAATGTAGTTAAAGTGTTTCTTCATTATTAGATAACATCTCCAGAGGGCACTCAAAAACTTGGAAAATAAGTTATTTTACAGATACTACATTAGCCCTCCACAGCTCTGGGTCAAATACATGTCATCTGTGCTAACTATTCATTTCTAAGATCCTCCCAAGCTCTGCTTTTCTGTACACTGAACATCTGATGCTTCTTGTTTTTCTTCTATAACCACAGATGTGCCCTCTTCAAAAAACTCACAATCTCAAAATACTAAACTGACAAGCTGGGTGTCAAACCACACACCCCAAGCAGCAAGCAGTGCTGAAGAAAAACAGAATCACGCTTGAAGAAAAACAGAAGAAATCACACAAATTGTTTCCAAAGAATGAATCTGAAATGTTTTCATCTCTGTGGAGGCACTGTATCTTAAGAATGCAAATGCCGTTTGATGCTTTTAGTTTTTATGCTCACTTACTTACTGTATAAGCAGAGGCTGCTCTCGGAAAGAAGAGATTAATTTGAACAACACTTTGTATTTTCTTGTTCAGATGAGTTTTATCTCTCTTGGAGCCAAACTGGAGCCTTGCTCTGGGACCAAGATGCATCTCCTTGTTGGCCAAAAAGCAGCACAGGTGTTCCTGTGCTCGTTGAGTTACACACCAGGGTATGTGAGGCCTCTTCACTGGGAACGTGTGGTTTGTGTGCACCACGGAGCCTCTCTGCATCAGAGCCCCCACATGTTGCTCACTGAGAGCGCACTGGCGAGGTGGACAGGAGCTGAGCAAAGCTCCCGCCTGAGCAAGCAGGCCCGCAGCTACTGGTTTGGTGTAGCAGGTCCCTACAGGCCAGAGGGCTGTCTGAGCACAGGGGAGTGAGGTGGTTTGTCTGGGTCTTTACAGGCAGGCTGTAGCAGGACCCACAGCTCTTTCAGCTGTAGTCCTGTCTGCAAGCCATCCCTCCTCTCACTGCAGCCAGTGAGAGGGGGAACAAGGTTTGGTCCGCAACGCTCTAGCACTACAGTGCTGAATATTTATAATTTGACTTGGCAATAACGCTATGAGTTACCTAAGAAGCCTCATGATACTGTCATGAGCAGTAGATGATGTCATTTTCATGCTGAAAAAATATGTAAGACCAGCTAGCTGGTTTCTTAATTAAACTGTCAAGCACACTTCACATTTTGCAGCATACTCTCACCTTATTTCTACAGTTCAAAATTTGTCACGGCATTAAAAAGAAAAGTTAAGATTTAAAAGCATAGCCACAAATGTGTTTGGTGGGCTTGAAGGCTCTCTGTCAATATGCAACTGTAAGATAATGCTGTTGTGCAGGTTTCGCTGAAAGAAACATCCTTTTGTAAATCTGGTGATTCAAAGGTAAAACATTGACCTCTAGTTTTGGTACTTGACTGCTGATCTTCTCTAAAGATCTGTGTAAGAGTAATGGTGGATCCTGAGTTACATCATTTATATTTTAAGGGTTTGAGTCAAAAGCTGGATTTTTTTTTTCCTAGTTCATCTCTATCTGATAACCTTGAATACGAGAGAGATAATGCCTGAAGCAAAGCTGATAAAGTCACCAGCACTAAGAAGCATGTGTCTTGGGGGGCGGGGGAGGAAGCACAACAGCACAGATACATATCTTCACATCCCTATTTCTTTTACAAACGGAGGAAGGAAGTTCCCTGCAGGTTAGCCCAAGAGTATCTGCTCTTACAGCCTGAGCACTAGCAAAGTACAATTTCCAAGAGCCGCAGGCTTTTTAAAATATTGAAGTCAGTATTTTGCAGCTAATATTCGCTTCAAGTGTTTTCTGTACCTGCTGCTACTGAAATTCACAACTGGGTGTCACAGCCATCAGAGCTACAGTCACCCTGCTCTCTTTCCTCTCTCTGCTCTGTTCCTGTGTCTTCCTCCTTCTTCCAAATCTTTCCTGTCCTTCCCATTGCAGTGCCTGGCCGTTCCTTTCCACTCACCCCTTCGCTAATTCCAACAGTTGATGCCCATCCTCCTGCCTGCTCCCTGTCCACCCCTGTAAAGCTCCCACCCGACGGTTCAGGTGCCACGGCAGGAGACCCCTGGGTTTCCCACCCCGATGCTGGCTCCCTGCACCCCACAAGAGTATGAGGAAGGGACGGCGCTGCCTGACGAGGGCTGCCTCGCCCTTCCCACCCTCCCGTCCGCTCATCTGCTTTCAGCACAGGCTGGTAAACCAGCCATCTCTCCCCTCGCTCCTTTGAAGAGGCTCACGGGTGTCATTGGTTTGGTGCCTGTTTACATGGCTGGCCTCTCAGAGGCTGGGAGGACACTGCCCTGGGGCCACACAACTGTTGCCGGACGGACAAAGATACTCATATAATGATTCTTACAACAGCATCTATAGATTATTATGAAACTTGTCTCTAAAACAGATATGAATCACCCAACAGCTACAGCAGTGCTCCTGTGCAGAGATGATTAAGAATTTTTATGCAACTTCTTTAATCAGAAGAGGCCTACTTGGTTGAAAATGAAACCTCTGCAGGAAAAGGTTGGTTTTGATTAATTTCTCAACCTGAAAAAGTGTCCAAATTGACAGGGTGTTTCATTTCAACATTTCTAAACACACAGAAAAGAGGAAAAAAAAAACAGGAAAATCAAGTTTAAAGTCACTTTTCATTTTATGATGGGTTAAATTTCATTATGATGAACTGGTGTCCAGCCACTTTGACACGCTGCGTTAATTTTTTTGTTTGCAGAAATTCAATTTTTCACTTGCCTTCTCAAATTTTCTGTTGTAGGTTAGACTCTGTGAACACTCAAACGTATTTTTCCTTAGTAGACGTGCAGTATTTATTTTAAAAACTAATGTGATGAGGATTAGTAATGGCTTTGGTCAGAATTTCTGGCTCTACAGGAGTCCCCAGATAACAGCCCCTGCATCCTATTGAAAGCCATTTGCTTTTGTAATGCAACCTCAGGGAAGATTTTATTGCTGAAGGAAGAGATGCATGCCTACTTTTAATGACGTGTTATAAGAAATTGACTAGTTTCAGAGCTTTGACCAAGATTACAAAGTCACCACTGCAGTGATTACGAAGGGTTGTGCTTATTTTCAGTTGCTAATGGTCTTCTCGTGGCACATTTACCTGTATTGAGGTGAGCGCTTTTCCATTTGCAGACTCTTTTAAGAGGATTATCAATTAGCAGTTTCATCATCAATTTCAAAGCATTTTCCAAAGATAGGTAAACCCTTTTCACAGAAAAGGAAAGTGAAAGGGGAGTGGAGTGACTCATCCAGGCACGTGGACTCTGTCAGATGCAGAGCCAGAAATAGATTCTGAGCTCCTGGTACCCACTCTCATGGCCTGGGGACTAAAATGGCTTTTACCGAAATTGATAGCTGTCATCCCACCATTTTGCAGAGGAACACTCCCTTTCAGGTGCATTTGAAATTCAAAATATGTTTGCTTTCTTTGTGGTGATACATGCTATAGTATCTCCCTTACTCTTTTGCCTAACCCTACCCAGAGCTGAAAGACAATTAAAAGGCCATTGAGCATATTTTTCTCTGGCTGTTGCTTTGCCTTGATGTTGCTGATACTATACACTTGGCTCCACACCAAACAGAAGTGTAACAGCTGAATTGGGTCAGATTTCCGTAAGTATTCACCACCAGATTTGGGTCGTAGCTGTAGCTATACCCACTGCAACCTTTAAACTCGATTTTCGACATGGTTAAGTGGGGTGAGGCCAGACACTTTAAAATAAAAACAGACTAAAAGCAGGCCATTTGCTCTGGCCTCAGTTGTGAATGCTAAGGTCTTTGACGAATCTGGGCCACTTTGTCTATCTTCTCTAGTTATAACCTCCCTGCCCATCAAAGATGAGAAGATGGTTGGGATGGAGCCACACGGAAGATGTTTGGAGAGCGTGGGATGGGAGCACTGTGGGGATGGGGGGTTTGAGATCCTCTGCCTCAGCACTGCTGAGGCAGTGCTGCCTAGCGGTAAACTGGCTGGGTTAGCCCCGGTCTTTAAACTGACCTTGGGGAGGAAGTAATGTGGCCACTCTGGGACAGTGGACTATTCTAGGCTACGTGAGAAAGAAACCAGGAGGATGCTGTCCTTTCATGTGATACTGTGGATGGACTAGACCAACTAACCTTAGTTTTTAAGAATCTTGCAAAACTGGAGTACATTTGAAAGCAGCAATGAAGTTCAGTATGTTTCAGTAGTAAGAGATGAACAAGGATATGAGAGACAGTCCAAGGAAGCTTAAGCCAAGTGGTCCAACACTAGTTCTGGGTTAATTTGGGACCACAAAGGAAGAAATAGATGTATGGAAGCAGTTCCTACAAACTAGTAAGACTGCAAATCTTGAGTTTCTTCTTATTAACTAACATACTTACTAAAAATAAACCCTTCTATTAGGGAGAAAAAAAAAAGCGGGAACAAGTATGTGTATTGAAATCCAGCTTGCTGATGAATCTCAAAGCCAAACCCAGTAGTAAATGGGGCTGACTACGAGGCAAGATTGTATGGGTTAGTTCTTGGTGAAAAATGCTTCTCAGTAGGTGGGTTGTTGGGGTGGGGTGGGGTGTGTGGTTCTATTATTTTTAAATCCAGACCATCAGTGTGGAGGTATTTTTATTCAGTGAATTGCATCAGCACACCAGGCAAGGTCCATACAGTGTGTGCCAGAGCAGACCAACAGCTTTTGCTGGACTTGCCAGCTTAGAGCCCCAGTTCAGAGACAGGGATAAGGAAATGCTGACATCAAGCACTGTGTGAAAACTTCAGGAGCGCAAGCATAAGAGAGAAAACATGAGCAGAGGTTTAGGGAAGAGAAGGAGGATGACAATAGAGGTTTGGTAGAGAAGGAGGGAGCTGCAGATAAGCTCACAGTGAGGAGCAGAAAGGGGTATGAGGAAGAAGTTGCAATGCTAGAAATATTGAACAGTGGAACTGGCAGAGAACATCAGAGCGTGTGGAACAGTAGGGTGATAAGGAGCGTGGGTCAATGTTACGGCGTGATCTGAACCACACAGTCACAAAATGCATTTTAATACAACCAGATACAAGAGACCCCACCAGGAGAAACGAAAGCAAGCTCCTGTGGTGGGATGAGAATCTGCCTCTGAAAGCATGAAGTTAGCCTGGACAACTAAATGCTCAGCACAAAAGCATAATTTTGGTTTTAGCATCTGCATCTACATCTCAATGTTATGTACTAGTTATCTCTGTACTAACATTTCTATAAGTACAGTTGTAATTATAAATAGGAGAACCACCACAAAAATCAGCGTAAGCATCATAGACCTGTGAAACCAATGCAGAGCAAGCCGCGTTGCAGATGGTGAAATACAGTGTTGTGTGGGAGTTAACGATTTCCACATTAACGTTATTCAATCACAGTGGCCCATTTTCACATAGCTTGCTGAACTTCAGAAAGTTTGCACAAAGGTTAAGGTTTGACATTTTGAGACAGAATAGCTTAGTCCTCTATCCTCTAGTGAGAGCTACAGTTGATAATCAATAATAGAAGAGAAACACAGACCCTTACTTCATCCCTTTCCAGGGTGGAAGCACTGAAAACATGCCTTTTTTTGACACAAATGCTTATTCTGAGGTCTTCGTTACCAGGATTTCCAGTAAAATAGCCATAGGCAAGAAAGCACTTAATCTGACTGTTACATTAGGCTTCCTGAAAACACATGTAGGTGCAATTGTGAGTGCAGGCATAAGAAAATGTCCTCAAACGTCTAATGGACTAACAGAATGATATTTCTATCAATATGTAAGGTTGTAACGAGGTTCTACATAAAGGGCAGTCATTTCATGCCTAAGGATTGCTTTTATTTTTTTAACTGGTGTAACTTCTGTGCTAGTTTATGCAAAGCATGCCTCTAAGAATGAAACAGATTGAGACAGGGCATAACGCCTTGCTCGCAGCAGCATAATTCATGGCTGCACTCAGAAATCACTTCTCTCTTTAGCTTTAGGTATTAGTTCAGAGATGCTTACTTCTAGAAAGCAATATTCTCTCTGAAAAACTCAGTTCGACAGAGCCCTAATTATGTGTTTTGCTAATTTATTGCTGCTGCACATCTCTTATTTCTGCAATACAGGGTGGATACAGCACATCTTCAGCGTTATTACCATCACAGAACCACCATATCTGTAGGTGTTTGCAGCACTTCTTAATCAGAACTTTCCAGTTCTAACAGGACTGGTACAACAATTTACTCCTAACACCTAAAATAGACATCCTTCCACTGGACTATTTCCCCATCAAAAGATACGCATCCTCCATCATAATATGCTTTGGGGTAAACTGTTACCTTCTGAAATGGGTTCCACCACCTTTCACTGCAAGTTTTCTTGCCCTCGCTTAATGCTCACAAATGGGTGTGAGCCACAGGTGCTCACATATGCGGCTGTTGGGGATATTCTCGGTTTTCAGAGCTGGGGGCACAGAGCACACATTGCCCACGGCAGTGACACACTCACTCTGTGCCAGAGCAGAAGTCCAACCTGACTGTAACAAACCACACAGCACCTCCGAACCCAGAGTCAGACCGGGTTCTGCATCACACCAGCTGCCACGAAGCCGCTTGGCAGCTTGTTAGCAGCACGACTGCTAGTCAAGCTCCCCACTGCATGCATGCTAACATGGGAATGGTACATACATACAGGGAAGTGGTACCCTGTAAAGCTTCCTGCCTTTCCCACTTACATACCTATCAACCTTTGCAGCCAATGAGACAGGGATCATACAGAGAAACACCTTCTTTGTCACCCAGTCTCACGTCCTCCCAAAGCAGGTCAGCCTGGAGTGTATCCTCTGGATAGAGATCAGCCTGTGGTCCTGCAGTCAGAGCTCATATGGTGATGGATGTGCACAAGAAGCACTGAAAATGCTGGCATTTCCATGAGACACCTGCCTTTGCAACCATAAGCATGTTCATTTATTAAGTGTTCGCCGCATTTTCCTTTCCCCCAAAACCTATTAGTAGAAAAGCTGTTGTGTGGCAACAAGGCTCCTTTTACAGCATGACTATAGCTTCCAGGCTCCAGCTCCCCGAGTCGTGCGCACATCCTGTCCCTTCACATTTCCAATTCCAGGGTCCTCGTCCTGGATTTCAGAGTCTCCTAATTTTAACCTGCCCTTGCTCCCCTATGCTCCAGGAATCCTCCACCTGTATTAGGCAATTTGTCCCACCCTTCTCACCCTGGCACTTGGAGTCCTGATGCTGTGGGAGGAGGAGGACGACCCTGGAGGTTGCCTGCGTGCTCTCACCTCTGCCTCCTCAATGCAAGGAACCATCTTAAGGCAATTTAACTGCAGAGACCTTGAAAGTAGCCACCAAACCCGTATGAATTGGGGGTTCACAGCTTGCAGTAGGTCTTGCAGGTTGGACAGAGGTAGAACCCTGATACTAAATTCACCATCTTTGCTACAGCCTTGATCCCGATGTCCTGGAGCAATGGAAGAGCAGCAGAGGTACCAAACTGTTACCCACCACCAACACAGTAGGAATCAAAAGACCTCTGGTCTGTGAGCCAGCCCCGAGTCTGTAGCTGAAGCCAGCCGCACAGCAATTCCCTGGTACGTAGTGGAGAGTCACTGCTTTGCTCTAGGAAGGGACCGCAGCAAACCCAGTGGTGTCATCCAGACATCACTCACAGGCATGCACATACAAACATGACGTAGAGATAATTGGTCATTAAGGAAAGTCCGTGCTCCCTAGTCTCCCCAGGTACAGGCACCATTTCCCTATCACACACCTCAAGGGGTGAAGGATCAAAGTGCCCAGCTCAGAAGAGCAGCTTGAGAAGGGTGAACTCTTTCAGGTGCCATTCCCCACTCAGGACAAAGCAGTTCTGCAGGGACTCTCCACAGGGAGTGTGGGGAGAAGGGAAGACATCCCACCCAACATGCCACGAGAGGGAACCGCAGCTTCATAAAGAGAAGGGCACAGAGCCAGAATGACATTTCCCCAAGACCTCGTTCACAGAGATTGCTGAACCACGGTGACTGCCTGTAACCCAAGCAAACAACATAAAAGTTCAAGCACCAACATAAGAGAGTTCAACCCGCATTGTTAGTATGACAGTTATAGGCAAATGAGAACAGGGGCCATAGCACCTTCTGTTAGGCAACTTTTAAACACACTCTGTTTCCTATAATCTTAACATACAGCAATCACCAGGAATAACTTCTCTTAGCCTGTAAAGACTGCTAAGTCACCCACAAGAAAAAGAGCCAGCACTCAACAAATCTGCTTTTTAAATGCAGCAAAGAGATCCCCAAAAAGGCAGTTGAAATAAATACCTGCTATGAAAGAGGAGAGGACTTGTCAAACCCTGCTGTGTGCATTCTGCTAATTGGACCAACCCACACCCCAAAGCACAGAGCACTTAGGCAGGGTGTAATCCCACTGCAAGGAGGCTGCTGTCCCACATTAACCTCCCCTCTTTGCTGAGGTCTGTTTCTGATCAGAAATGGGTTCATCCTTCACCCTGGTTCCTGAGGATTAACTGTTTTGTGCTAGCATTGGATATGCTGCTTCCAGTTTAACGCAATGAATTTTAGGCTGATCACAATCTTATGTGTGGCTACTGAGTGCCAGTTCTTTCTCCAGGAGGGTTTAAGAGTAGCCCTTAGTGTTATGTGAGTTCCCGGCCTTGAGGAAGAGCAGAGTGAAAAATAGATGCTGCCATAAGCACAAACCCAAAATGTGCTCACCCACGCAGAATTGCAGCAGAAGTACTGGAGATAAGAGTAACGCCTACTGACCTGGCATTTCCAATAGTCAGCAGTGACCAGGAAACAACCGTTTTCCCCCCGTAGATGGATCATTGCTGAGTTTAGCCTGCAGAAGCACCCCACCAGCACCAGTGAGGCTCTTGCTACATCGGTTAGATGCAGTCCACCTGTTTATTGACTGGGTTATGGAGCTACAAACAGGTTCAGTTCAGTTCAGAGCACAGACCATTCAGATTTACCCTAAATATGACAGATTAGATATAGGTCATGCCACAGTCAGGTTCTTGCTCTTGATTTCAGTTAGAGTAAGACAAATCTGTCACATGTGAGTCAGCTCCTAAATGCTCTTGGGGCAATGGGAGTTTGCCTATATACAGAACTATATAAATGCAAGAAAAGAAACTAAAGATTTTACCTTTGTTTACCCAAGAGAGTCTCAACTGACCAAAAGGCAAGTCAGATTTTAATACCATTTCTAGGATTGATTCAGCTCTGAATTAGGCCAGCTTCTACAACTCAACTGCAAGTATAGCACGTCTGTCGGCAGGAAGCCTACTCAAAGACTGCAGGGGCACCAGGAACCCACAAGTCACACAAAATAAACAGTTTGGTGCAAAAATCTGGGACAGGAGCACAACCAGCATGGCAGATCGCACTGATTTATTCACCGTGTCTGCTCCAGCAAGGAGCCCTCTGCTGCAAACGTCTCTGCCACGTCCGGCTGCCCCAGGGGAATGCCCAGCAGGTCAGAGAAAGTGCGCAAGCGATGCCAGCCCCCCAGCAGCACTGGCGATGTGTCAGGCCCTGTCTGCACAAGCATGCAGGGGCCAGTCACCCAGGGCGCCATCTGAAACTATCACCAGCAGCAGCAGCACAGGACCAGCAGTGTCACAGACACCCTGTCACAAAGCTCTGGGTCCCTTTGCCCACACATATGTCCAAGACCAAGCCTCAATGAGGGTACTTTTCCCTTTAGTCAGAATTTCATTACCATCTTTGTAATACCATGGGCAAATATTGACTTGGATCCAACAGACTGAAAATATTTGGTTTGCACCAGATGCGGCGCGTATATATCTTTGAAACATTAGCTAAAGGAGTGATTTGGAAAAATAAAAACTCTAGGTGGATGTGTTTACTTTGCAAGGTTGTTTGCGTTGTGCTCAGATCCCGACAAGTGTGCGTGAAGGTTTTAACCACAGGAAGAAAGCCAGCTGTAAGTGCTGCAACGCACGGTAAAACTGTGTGCACGCACGTGCATTCCTGCATCTGCAGCCTACCCACACGATAGCTGAAGGGCTGAGGATCACCGGTGAGTACGTTAACGAATCCATACATTCCCTCCCTGAAGAGACCTGAAAAGGTCTGTCAGGTGAAGAAGAAATTACTGTCCTTACCGCTTCAGGGCAGGTCCTCCAAAGTACTTGGCATCTAACGCTGGGCCTGCTTTTTCCAAGAACTTGGGCATTGTTTCCCTGGCTCCCAGCTGACAGCAGCTTTTGGGAAGGCTGACACTGTTCCAAGGGAAGGGAAGGTAACTTTCCCCTCCTCTCCCATTTCTCTTGCCCCACCTTATTAGAAAGAGTTCTAGTAGAAAGCTAAAAAATACATATCTAAGCAGAGAACGAGCTTTTGTCACAAGGTTGAAAGCACCAGAGAGGTAATTTGAGTGGTTTAAGTTGCTTCAGTTTTCAATTCTTAGGTCCCTCCCTATCCCGAGTGTCAATTCCCCATGCATGTCTCCACTCTCCTGCTGAAAATCGTTAGACAGGTGTGGCTTCAGCCATTGCCAAGCTTGCTTTATGGAAAGTAGGAGGGAGAGAGGACATGGGAACTAGAGCAAAAGCGCTTCAGCACCATTCAGTAACCTATGGATATTCCTTTTCTCCAATAGTTTCATTCTGGGAGGTTGATGGGCATTTATTTTACGGGCCTTAGAGAAGGAACAGGAGTGTGAAGTTCTATGCTTATTCAGTAAATACGGAAAAGAAGGAAAGAAAAAAAACTAGACTTGTGTTCAGTATGTTCACAGGAATAAATATTTGTTTTCTGGACAACTTAGGGCCAAACACAATAGGTCAACATTTGTAGAGAACAGAATTATTGTTTGGGACTGTTGGACTGTAAATGTATAGTGATGCTTTTTGACCACTTCTCTTAAAATAATCCTCTTTAAGTCTGCAACACATCCCAGGCAGCACTTGAGAAGTAAAAGAGTAACATTTTGCCGAGTCTTTTTCCACAAGTGAATCTCTTCATCAGATATACGACACCTGACACCTGGGGCTCTTGTGCCCTCTGAACAGTCAACAGATATTGCCCAGAGCAACGACAATGTGCACGCCACACACTGATCTGCATGTACACCTACCTCTAATGGATTGCCTCCCAACCCCACTGGAAATTCAGGGGTGTTTGAGCTTTCCTGGTCATGAAAGACCACCACAGCAGCCAACCTATCCCTCCAGACAGCTTACCTACAGGCTCACTGTGAATCCCTGCAGGAAATTAGCCCTGAAAACTTTACTCAGATGCTAAGCTTGCATTGAAATTAATCTGATAACACTTGGGAGCTGCAGGAGCATCACACACACACCCCAAAAGGGGAGTTACAGATTGGTTTCAACGTGATGATCAGTTAAACCAGCACTAGAAAAGAGATTGAAACTTTGGCCATATGTTTCCTTGAAAACATTCCCTTGTGCCACAAGTTCACTACCAGAGACCAAGATGTTTCACAGTAATATACCACGGGTTCAGGAACTAAGGTTATTTCAGAGGACCCTGAAGAAAGACACTTCTCTGTACTCATGGTAAGGTGGTTAAGCTCAGGCCACAGCGTCACAGCAGCACGCAGAGCCTCCTAACACAGCGGTAAATCCGGAAAGGCCACTTTGAGGTTTTCCCCTGCCAAGGAAACTCTTCAGATACAGTCAATATGCCTCATACCTGGAGGTTTCTGAGCCATCATTCCCACCAGCAATGCTTTACACAGCCCCCTCCCCAGCTAATTATTGATGGTCCAGCACACTCTTAGCTCTGCGTGTCCGAGTGAGTTGAGCCTAGGTTTTCCTTCCTCAGGATCGCAGCATGTATTTGAGTACTCCATCTCCCAAGTCACATTCAGGTCATATTCCCCTTTCAAGATGTTTGAGGCATTTCCGTGGAGGAATCAAATCGCTCCAGCACCACCTCACAAATCCTTAGCCTGACCTTTCTGGCTACAGCTGCCCGGAGCCTGGACATGCCAGAGGCACTTGCTGTGCATGCATTTTCTCTCAAGTATTGTGGTGGAGTTTCCTCCACCTCTTTGTCAACCGCTGTTACAACATACAACCGAGCACCACCGTTAGCAAGATGTGCAATTACCCTGTTTGAAATTTCTCTTTCAAGTTTATAGGACTGCAAATGCACAAGGCGTCCTTAGCAGGTCTCTGTTGCTGCGGATGGGTGGAGTTCAACAAGATCTCCCCTGACCCACAGCTTTCTCATACTAATGACATCTTCCCTACATCCCACTGCTCCTCAGCCCTGACCAGCCTTTACACAAAGGGGCATTTTAATTTCGTTTTGTCCTACAAAAGTGAATTTCGGTCTTCAGGGCATCATATAAAGCTGTTAAGTGAGATTCTCTGTCACATGAAGATAGCTTTGTACGAGGCTAACAATATAAAGGGTCTTTGAAAAGCTGTTTTACTGCTGGATGATGAATTAGGCCCATTTCACACTTGTTTAAGTTGACAAACTACTTTGTTATGCTGTGAAGAACATTAAACCTCCCAGAAGCATGGCTGGGGCAGCTGTGGTGTCAATGTGATCAGAGATCATGCCATGTCCCCTGGCTACTGTGGGCTGTGCTAAAGGGGTACATCAGCTCCTTAAGCCTGTATACCCAATTTCAGTCACCAGTCTTTATTCAAAGTAAACATAAGAACACCCCTTTAGAGCAAAGGGGCTGAAATAATAGGAAACAGAGCACCCAAAACACAGGCCAGATGTGTGCTGTGCGGTCACAGGTCTGTCCCTGCCATGCACCAGCCTGGCTGGGAGCCCACATGCAGAAGCCAGCTCTTAGCAAGGGCATCTGCCACCAGCTCTCACATAGAGATGACCCCACCTCTCACATCATAAGGGGTCAAAGGAAACACACAGCACTTAGTCCCCCTGCAGCAGCAGAGAACAGGCACAACCACACCTGCAGCCCACCTAGGAGAAAGACAAGAAGCAGCTTTTTGGGTAGGAAGCAAGACCAAATATTTGTTGGCTTCCACAACATTCAGGAAAATAAGGCGCAGGGAAACAAGGGGGTTTTGTTGTTGGAGATTTTTCCCTTTTTATCCCCCTGCCCACAAAACAAAGCCCACCAGACCCCCAGCATTGCCAGGTCACTCTGGTCAAGAGGCAGTGGTACCACCATCGGAGGCTTGATTCACAGAATCACAGGTTGGAAGGGACCTCAGGGATCATCTAGTCCACCTGCTAATACTTGTGCCCTCAGGGAGCTTCACTGATTATCAGCTGAATTCCCATCACGCAGCTAACTAGGACAGGGATCAGACAGAGGGCAATAACATTTACCTAGAAGATCCTCACTACCAGCAACAACAGACACCCTCACTTTAACACATGCTACACGTCTAGTCATGTTGCTTAATTGACCATTTTTCCCTGATTTGGATGAACAGCAGCAGAACCCAACCCAGCCGGTGCAGTTGTCCTTTTTTTTTTTACTGTACGGGATCCTTAGGATCCAACACACTTCCTGGGTTGAGAACCATGTCTCCTTATGCCTGCATTTTGCAGAGGGCTCCTTGGCCTTCCAGCCACTACTGAGATCTAAAACACCAGCAAAGAGAAGGGAGTCCTTAACCTTGCCAGAACATCGGTACAAAAGCTGCGGCAGTCTTCTCCATCATGCAGAGACCCGCAGAAAAAAATTGCTCAAACATGAGATTTCAGCAACTGAACATGCAAAGGAACAAAACGGACATCCAAATGGCAAGTGGAAAGAGCCACAGTTAAAACCAAACCACAGCAGTCTCAAAAGAGAGAAGTAACAGTCGAACATCTCCCCTCTGAAATTATTTGGTGCCTAGCAGTTTGAGGCACTTCACACTTAGGCAGGCACGTGATCTTCCATGGCCCCACGTCAGGCTAGACTCCCACTGTGAGCAGCATGAAAGGTTTCAGACAGAGGTATTTAGAACTTAGGGAAGAGTAGGAAAGGACAGAGCTCACCCCACTTGCATAAAACCCTTTCCTCCCATAAACACAACCGCTCTTTTCCATCCCTGCAAGGGTCTGTGACGCAACTTGGGCTGGGGAAACTGGGACGGAAGCGCCCGCTGGAACATCGCCCCCCTCCCCTGGGATGAAGGGAGAGGTGGCAAACGGCCTCACCACCTCAACTGGCCACAGAAATCAGTCCAGAGATTGCCAAACCCCTGTAGGAAACAACGGCAGCGAGCCACATCAGAGCCAGGCCCGGCTCAACAAACAGGCAGGGAGGGAGCGAGGCTCCCCATCTCCCAGGGCAGCAGAGCTCACAAGCAAAATGCCTCAGCCGTGGTGGAAATATCACACAGGAAGGAGACTCTTCTCAATTGGCATTAATGTTAATTTAAGCTACTGAAAACACAAATAATTCCAAAACCCACTGACAGCAGATACATAGAGTACGTGGCAGAGCTCAGCAAAGGTCAGGCCCTTGCAGCACAAAGCCCAGCACAAGCACACAGGAAGACCAAGCTCTCTGCTCTCACAGCTCGAGGTGCCGGCACCCTGGCTCACGCCTGCTATTACTCAGTGCGAGCAAGAGCATCCCGGTCCAGCAGGTCTGAGCTACCTGACTGCTGGATATGCAAGATAAGGGATGTCTGCACCAGCAAATGTCGCTCCTGCAGTGGCTCAAAGAGCTGCATAAAGAGGATGAAGACCATTTTTCACCTATTCCCTTTTCAGGAGCTAGTCTTGCCCTCCTGCCTGTGCATCCGTGTTGCTGTGTTTCAGGGAGGCAAAAGGCAACAGCAGAGGCAGAGCTGACCGTTTGTGAAATTGGGAATTCAGCAGGTTTAACAGATAACATAAGATCCATTGGCTTAAGTCAGGCTAAATTAATTGCTAGAAGCAGTCACTGCAAGCAAATGAGACCAAGTAAACATCTGATCTCTTCTGGCTGATCACTTAATGAAGTACAATTAATGTGTTGTGGCTCTTCAGTGCAATACTTAAACTTCCCTATACAAAACACTGAAAACCTCTATTTTGCCTCTTTTCTTGGCAGATGAGTGTACTCATTTGAATTCTGGGAGTTCAGCTTCCTGTCTCTTGCACTGATACCTCCTTCTCCCCTTTGAACTTGCCCGTTGAGTCTATCACTGAGTTTTGGGAATGTATTATTCATAGGAAACAAAAGAAAAGTGTAAAACGTAAGTAGAGGTATCATACTGACCTGTGTATCACCTCAGAGGATCACAATTTCCCTTTAATGCCAGTTGGCTACATTACAGTAAATAAATCAATGGAATATATTTGCCATTTTAAGCACATGCTGCGCTGCGCTTCTGCCAGTGCCCTTGGCTGGCCAGCCACCGCCGTCCCGTGCACCCAGGAGGAAGCTGGCAGGACGAGCCAGTGGCTGAGGTGCCTTCTGGGCTGCTGGAGCGGTGGAGTCCAGCATTGCCGCAGCGACTGCCACCAGCGCCTCGGCAAGCTGGGCCTCTGCAAGCCAGGGGTGGTTGCTCCCCATGCACAGCAGCATCCAGCTGGCTGGGAGATAACAGATGCGTCAGAAAGTTGCTGGACGGTATTGAAAAGGAGGAAATAATTTCATTAGCTATCACATTATTTTCTTTCTAGGTTTGTCTTATTCAGTATTTTTTTGTTGTGTCATCTCTACCCAAAAAAAAAAAAAATCCGGATGAGAAGCATGTTGGAACAAGTGCACAAAAATGCTTTGCTTTCATCTTATTTAAAGATTTATCATATGCTCCAGGTTAATCCATTAGGCAACATTATTCTAACAAGGTGTGGCCAGCATTTTTATAATATATGAAACATTTTCTTCCAGAGTTATGCGCTCCCTCGATTTATAGCCCATATGTTGTGTATTTTACAAACCGGT
Organism: Phalacrocorax carbo; assembly: GCF_963921805.1. Taxonomy (NCBI): domain Eukaryota; kingdom Metazoa; phylum Chordata; class Aves; order Suliformes; family Phalacrocoracidae; genus Phalacrocorax; species Phalacrocorax carbo. Next base: position 58,461,370 of record NC_087518.1, read on the forward strand.
GTGATAAAGACTCAGGAAATTTTCTAATACTCACGTGTTAGGATTTTTTTTTCATTTTTCTCCCCCTCCACCCCAACTAATTGGGCAGTCAAAGACACAACTAGATACCCACACCCAATACATATTCAGACTTGTCTGCAGCTTTAGACGCACAAATATCTTTTCAAATCTGATTCCATCACTTTATATGCCTTATAATGCATTACATGCCTTAAATCTATTTAGATTGCTTTGTTACACAGAGGAAAAAATACCAGAAATTACCACTATCCTATCGAGAACTGAAAAAAAAAAAAAAAAAGAATAATTACTTGGCATTCTCAGAAGCCACCTCCACTGCAGGTAAAAACATACCAGACAGATGTGATGTGGCTTGGGAACAGAGTCAGGTCTAGGATTCAGCAGGGAAAATCTCTAGAATTTTAACTCTGAGCAAGCATCTCAAAAGGTCCCTGCTAGAGAAGCATTTCATTGACTTACATGCATATTTCAGTGCTTTTCTAAATCAGAATTCCCTCAAAGGGCTGTACGCTGAGCTATATTTCACTATTAAGTTTACAGTAAGACCCAAATCATAAAGGCAAAATCCATTCCTGATGTGACTGGGGCTTTGCTGGAGATGAATTTGACAAAACTGACCTGTTTGGGTTTTCTCTCTTAAGGCAGGAAAATGCAGAGACTTGAGGAGTGCTTTTTTATCAACATGCAACAGCAGCACAGCTTGCAAATACAGTTGCATGAGTCTCGCAATCTTTCACCCAGGGCTTATTCTAGAAACCTCTTCCTCCCTCCCCCCCCCATCAACTGCAACAAAAGTTTTGCTTGAGGAAGGAGCAAGACCCAGAAGACCTGCTCTCTGCCTTGTGTTGCAATATCCAATCTGAGTGTTACTATCAGCTTTTGGAAACCGACTGTACAGAAAACACAGATGATGTTTCCATATTTTAATTCTAAACATCTCTGCTTGGCATAAGGATGGAACCTAATAAGTTGCTTTGTTTCTGCCTCATGAATTAATTCAGCATGCTAACTGATTTGGATAAAGCATTTTGATTCCAACTAATAAATTTGTTTTCTGGGTGGGCAAAACAACTTTTGGAGGGAAAGAACAAGTTTGTTAGCTTGCCAGAAGAAGTACTTTTATAATATCAGTCAGTAAGGAACAGACTTTTTCTTTTTTTAACCCACTTGTTCCACCTGTGTCTTTAAATGAATCAGATAAATTCACCTTGTTTTTCAATGCCCTGAATCCTGATAGCTCTGCACACTTGATAGGTAATTTAATCATCGTTGGTATGGATGAATACAAGCTCAAATTAGCTTCTGAAAGGCTTAGTCCTCCTGTAGATAGCTCTGTCTTTCCACTTTTATGCAGGAACTGAGCTTCACCAACTGGTTAGCTAGAGGTGTCATTAAAAATTTACAAAAAGAAACAAAGGTGTGCTCCAGCGTCTCTCCTTACCCTTTCTACTGTTACTCCAGCAGACAAAAGGTATGGAACCTGCTTCATGAATAATGAGTCATGTAATATGCATAATGCATTTTTAATGGCATGCAGTAATAACATTGAGAGAGATATTTCCAATCTTCAGACTTGCACCGCAGCCTCTCAGTAGCCTGTTCTGATTCTCCCCAGATAGGTCTTCTTTTCCTCCTCTTCATTTCAAATTCCCCACCTTAAAGCCATGACTTTTTCCCAGAGTTTTTCCCTGCATTTCACCCAAATTGGCAGCCGAGCTGGCGCTGGATGCAAGTGGGGCTGGTGAGGCAGGGAGCACCCTCCCATGCAGCCACACATTGCCATTTCAGAGTGGTTCAGGCCTGAGCAATGGCTCAACGCCGATGCCCTGGGGTATATTAGTAAGTTGCAAGACGCTCTGTGGGGAGACACACTTAAACCAATAAAAACACCCAGGTTTCTTCCCTTGAAGAGCAGTCCTGTCAGCCAGGCTGCGTCCATGCCGCAGGGCCCTCCCGCCCTGCTAGTGGCTGCCTCCTCCGGCCACCGACCCCAGCCAGTGGATCCACACAAAGCTCAAACCACACTAGTTGTCCTGTTTGAGACTGAGACACTCTGGGGGAAAGGCACACATTGCTATTGGGGTTTTACAGGTAAATGCCCACGCGGGGCTCACTGGAGTAAGGCCTGCCTGCAGGGAGGGAGGCTGCGCGTGGCAGGAAAATGGCCTCCTGAGGGGCCAGGGGCTGGCTGCTGCTGCACCCCAGCCACCCTGTGCCCAGTACACATGGTCAGCATCCACACCATTGACAACAGCAGCTTCCCTGTAAAATAAATATCGTCATCGCCCCAGGAACATCCCCAAGCCTACCTGTGCCATCCACTGTGCCACTCCTTGGAGCCTCCCCATGTCTGGGCAGGGCCCAGGCCTTCCTCATTATCACTTAGTCTCCTACTCTGATCTTCTGCGTTAATTAACCCAACGTAACGGGCCTAATGTGGTCTTCAGAGCACCTGGCAGCTCCTGCGTGCCTGCGCTGCAGCCTCTCACACTGACAGCTGGGATTGTGTGTGGTTTGTATTTAATAAAAGCCCCGTCTGTGAAGCCTTGGTGTGGGCAATTGCATGTGGAAGAGCTGATCCCTTCCCAAGCAGCATGTGCTGGGTTAGCTCTGCAGGGATACACTTCAGCCACACTCTGCGAGGGCAGCCCTGTGAGGAAGGGGCTGTGGCTGGAGTTCTCAGATGTGGCACAAAGCAGAAGCATAGAGGGACCTGGGAGGCATGGTGGCAGGTGGAGTGCCACGGCCCTTGGGTGGGCAGGGTGCCCCGAGGGCTGGGCCAGCCCAGTCAGGCAGAGGAGGCCTCTGCTCACTGGTTTCATCCAGAATAAAAGTACAAACAAAGCTGGAAACAAGAGCATATATCCACGTGGGCACACAAGGTTATGTGCACATGTAAAAGGCCAGGCTGCCAGGCTGTGCTCTGCTGGGAAAAGGACAAGGGACCCCTCCTCCTGCTTCTTTTGTATGGGTTGCAACTGCCAGATGGAGCAAGCCCTGCTGACAAGGCAGGCAGGCAAAAGGCAATTCTGTGAGTCCCAAAAGGCTTAAGTATAAATGATGCACCTGCTGCTCAGGTGTCCCTGCAAACTTGCAGGCAGACATTTAATCTTGTGGGAGGATGTTCAAGTTCCTCCTGGGCTGAGCAGGGACTTCTGGCAGTCTATGTTTCCAAAGCAGACACTTAAAACTGCTGTTTCCCCTCTATACCCTTTTATGGTGATAGTACTAAGCACAGTGTACACTAGTCTTCAAAAGTGTGAAGTGTTTAACTGAAATCAGTGGGTGTTGGACAAATCAATACGACAGTGGTGTTCTGTAATCACCAGAGCCCTTGTGCAAATTCTGCTGTGCCTGCATTCCCTCCTCTCCACATCCCTGACCATCAGCGTGGTGTATTGTTGTACTGGCTGACGTTCACAGATGTGCTGAAGTTACATATTAAATAAAAATCACTCTGGACCATCCTCAATACTTTATTAACTTAAAACATTGTTCCAATAAATACGTCAATAAACATAAGACACTCCATAATATCTAAATAAGCACATTTACAAACATGTCAACAAAGTAAAAACAGCATTTTTTTAACTGAGGTACATGCAGGGTCATTTAAGGCAAATTCAGTCAATCGTACTTTTACAATGATTCCTGCCCACCTCAGCTGAGTTTCTCTTTAAAAATTAAAAAAAAAAAACAACTAACAAAAAAAACAACAAATATACAAATTTTGCTATTGAGTAGCTATTTTCCAGTTATTAGAACAAGCCCAGAGTGCGGAAGCCAGTAATAGTTCTGGACAGAAAGTCTGCGTCTCCTGGTGCTCCTGCCCTCTTCAGACAGGATCACTTGCTAGATTTCTAGTTTTAAGGCGTAACTCTGTGCTTTGGCTTTTCCACTCGTCTTTCACAAGCTTCCTTCTCCCCAGTGGATGTAGCAAGAAGCAACCCCCCCATGCCTCAAACTCCCAGGCACACAGCCAGGCCTTGCACAGACAGAGAGATGGCTCTGGGAGGATAAGAAGAAGCTCTCCCTAACTATTTATGCAGCTCCTGATTTGCACCACAGCAAGTGAGAGCAGGATCAGGCCCGAGCTGGAATCTTTGCTTGAAAACCAGCAAGATGTCAAGCTGCACAGTTCAGTCCTGATCCTCCAGGTTTTCCTGACAGGAAACCAAGAGTGAAGCTATTCAGTGCTGAAACTCAACCAAGGCAAGTGCTCCCCACACCACGTGCTGATGGCTCTCTGTCATTACCATGTAAACACTGTTAAACCCATGTGTCCCTGCAAGGTGATTCGAGGTACTGAAAACTTCAGGGGGTTCATCTTGGCTGTGGGAGAAATATTTTCCAGCTTACAGATATTTCGTAGCTTATCCATCTTTGGAGTATGAGGCTTCATATCTAAAAGGCTTATTTTCCAGTGTTATTTCAGAAACAGAGAAGGGGAGAGAAAGAGAGAAACCCCAGCCTTTTTAATTTCTGCCTTCACGGTCATCCAGATTGAGCTGTCAATACGTGGCCCTGTCCTTTCCTCTCCGAGCTCCTGGTCAGAAAGATAATGCCAGGGTCTATGCTCAGGACAGGGCTCAGGTCCAGCAGGAAGCCGAGGGAGTCTGTTCTCATAGTGTTGTAGGTGCTTTCTGTATTGCAGCTGGGACTCATTTCAGGCCGTGCTGTGTCTCCCGGTGTCTCCGTAAATCCACCTTGCGCTGGAAGCCTTTGCCACACAGATCACAGCCAAAGGGCTTGAAGCCTGTGTGCTTCCGACTGTGGGTGATGAGGTTGGAGCTCTGACTAAAGGCTTTTCCACACACCTGGCACTTGTGAGGCTTCTCACCTGCAAGCAGAAGGCAAGACAGAGGCGGGGGGGAGGTGTGAAAGAGGCAACATGCTGCTGATGCAGGACCAGAGCAGACAGGAAATACACACTGGGCCTTAGAGCTAATCAAAGTGATTCCTGTGCAATTACCAAAGAAATAATTCATATTAAAAACATGCAATTAGGAGCCCCAAAGCATTAGCTCAGCTTGCACTGCAGCTAAGCAGACCTGCACTTGGCTGCACCTCCAGCAGCCCAGTATAGTCCTGGGAGCAGCCTGAAGCACAGAGCACTCCCAGGACACCGTAACTTGTTAATATATTTGGCCGCACGGGGTCTGCATGATTTAAACTGGCTCTGTGTCCTAGAAACATCAGGAACTCCTGGAAAGACCCCAAGGTGGTGTTGAAGGTCTGACATCAATTATTATAGCATCAGCATGGGGGCAGGTGGAACAGACAGATGGAGGTCATTAGATGGGGATTGAATGCATCCTCAGTAAGTTTGCAGAGGACACCAAATTGGGCAGGAGTGTCGACCTGCTCCAGAGCAGGAAGGCTCTGCGGAGGGATCTGGACAGGCTGTATCGATGAGCCCAGGTCAACTGTGTGAGGTTTAACAAGGCCAAGTGCTGGGTCCTGCACTTCGGTCACAACCATCCTATGCACAACCATCCTATGCACAACCATCCTATGCAACACTACAGGCTTGGGGAGGAGTGGCTGGAAAGCTGTCCGGCGGAGAAGGACCTGGGGGTGTTGGTCAACAGTCAGCTGAGCATGAGCCAGCAGTGTGCCCATGTGGCCAAGCCAACAGCATCCTGGCTTGTATCAGCAATAGTGTAGCCAGCAGGAACAGGGCAGGGATGGTGCCCCTGTATTTGGCAGTGGTGAGGCTGCAGCTTGAATCCTGGGTTCAGTTTTGGGGCCCTCAGGACAAGAAGGACATTGAGGTGCTGGAGCGTGTCCAGAGAAGGGCAACGGAGCTGGGGAAGGGTCTGGAGAACAAGTCTTATGAGGGAGCTGGGGGTGTTTAGGCTGGAGAAGAGGAGGCTGAGGGGAGACCTTATCACTCTCTGCAACTACCTGAAAGGAGGTTGTAGTGAAGTGGGTGGTGGTCTCTTCTCCTGAGTCACTACTGGTAGGACAAGAGGAAACTGCCTCAAGTTGCATCAGCAGAGGTTTAGATTGGATATTTGGAAAAATTTCTTTACTGAAAGAAAGGCATTGGCACAGGCTGCCCAGAGAGGTGGGGGAGTTGCCATCCCTGGAGGTGTTCAAAAAACATGTAGACCTGGCACTTCAGGACATGGTTTAGGAGGCCTGGGGGTGTTGGGTTGACAGTTGGACTTGATGATCGTAGAGCTCTTCTCCAACCTTAACGATTCTATGGTATGATTCTAAGCCAAACCCAGTGAGCTGGGGTCTGTCCCCAAGGGACGTATGAGGGCCCTTTAGTGAACCCTGAAGGGCAGGGATCCTGCAGGCATCTGCTCTCCGTTCCCCACAATGAAATGCTAGCAGTCACTCCAAGCCAGCCCTGAATTTCTCCTGCAGGCAAATAACATAAATGGAAATAAACCCAGCCTCCAGAACTTCTACAGAGGGGTCAGTGGCAAAAGTCCACTGGCCTCCACAGGAGCAAGATCTCAGTGCTTTTTTCATAACGTTTATTATCAAATAATGCATAAAAGAGGACCCAACCACAAAACCAAGCCTGAATTTGAGAGTGGCTTTGCTCCTGCAGAGCCCACTGACTTCAGCTGGAGCAACAAACTCTTAGCACGTTTGAAGATCAAATTCTTAGAAACATAACACAAAATGTGCTGGAGACTCAGTTCACAAGTGTGTGCTCTATACGAAAGGGATCCCTGGTCACTTAAGGACCTGGTTTTATATTAGCAATTTAAAAGCCCAGGCACAGTTTCTGATCTCACAACAAAATAATGATTTTGACCGATTCAGAATTTGGCTGAAATTCTACTTAATCAGGCCTCATTTGAAAAAGTTACTATGGAAATACACTTCCTAAAGAGTTTGTTTTCTTCCAGCAAACATCTGATGGAAAATCTTTACCAGTAACATTTACTGTTCACTGCTCGTCATCTATAAAAGTCGCAACCAAGCAGCACTACGTATAATGCCATTGTTCTACAAATTTGTGATTTGTAGGCTTCAGCCTTCATATCTGCTAGTGTTTATTATCAGGAAACAGTATTTTGATCATCTGCACCTTGGGTTGGGCCAGTACAGCTGTTATTTTGTGTCTACGAATGCTTCTCTATCTCGCATATCATTCACTTCCCTCTAATTTAAATGAATGGTGCAGGTCTGAAAGGCAAGATTTTCTTTTACAGATTTCTGATAAACCTGCCTTCTCACTGAATGATATATTTAAAACAATTTCCTTCGGTGATTCACCTGCACTTTATTAGTTTCCATGTTTATTACTAACAGTGAAACTTGAGAACTCTGCACCTCTCCTTCCCTTCTGTATCAAACTGCAGCCATTTCTCAGAAAGCCCAGGTGGAAATCCAGACAATCTCTGAACAAATATTTAAACTAACAGTTGGACCCTAGGCCCTACATTTTAGTGTTTGATCTAGAGGAGGAGATTCCTGTTGTTCCTACTGTAAATTGGTAGATCCTGCAAAAGAAATGCTGCAATCAAATTTGCCTGTCATCTTCCAGGTTCCTCAGCTATAAATCAAGGCTACACGAATGTAATATTCTACAAATCGTCTTACACAAATGCCCTCTGAATAAACATTGGTGGATCCTATTAAGGGAACACTGATTGGATTGCGAGGATTTGGGTTATTTTGCAGCTCCTCTTCATGAAAACACAATTCAAATCACCCTCCTTTGCATGAGTAGATCTCAGATAGCATGAACAGCAGTGGGGCAGTGAGAGGCAGGGGTCATAGCTGAGGAGGAACAGACTGTTGCAGAGACACCTCTCCAGCAACCTGCCCCCACAGTTGAGGCTGAACACCAGCAGCTGCAGGGCTGACCTGTGTGAATGAAGGTATGTTTCTTCATATCAGATTTCTGGTGGAACCGTTTCCCACAGTACTGGCACGGATAGGGCCGGGTATCCGAGTGGATAAGCAGGTGGGTGGACAAAGTAGAAGATCTCTTAAAACTCTTGCCACAAATCTTACAATCAAAGCTGCGTTCCTGCAGAGAGAGGAGCCCAAACACACACACGTTACACCACACCAGCAATCCCACCAGCAACAAACTGCCCAGCAGCACACCAGTATTGCCCATTCTGCCTTACCAAGCACTTCCACTTCTCCAGATAGCTGGACTGGCCTGAGGAGACGCTAACACTGGCATGATAGCACCACATGATAAAAAAAAGATAATGCACCCTCTCCCAGCTCTGTTCACCACTCCTTACAAAAATTTAATGGAACAGCTCTTCCTGCTGGCAGGAGTGGCCAGGTGGGAGCAGCCCTGATGGACCAGGCAGAGCCCACCTGCACATTTCAACAGGGGCCCAAGACATGATCACTCCACTGGGAAGCCCAACAGCTCCAGCACCATTCAGAGACCACCTCTCCACTGTACACAGAGAAGCAGGTGCCAAGGTCTGCTTGGCTCTCCTGGGAAATCTCTGTGGCAGGCTGACTTCTGCTGGCAGGGCAGCAGCTAACCACCTATTTGTAACTCCATTATCATTCAAGTGAAAGCTACCTAGAGCACCTGGGGAAAACAGCTTTTTGGCTTACTACTTCAACATAACAAACTAAATGCATTAAGACCTTGCTGTCTCTCTCCTCTCCCTCACACACTCCTCTCCACCGCTTTCTTCCACCATAAATCACCTCTTCTTTCCATCCCTTAAATACCATCACACCTTCCTCTTCCTGCTATACTTTCATAAAATCCCCTTAGTTTATCTGGCTTTTAATGCATTCTCCCTGAAATGTTGTCCCCTCCATGGACACAATAAGCAGTGCTGCTCTTTTCACCATTATTTAATGGGTGATGATATGTTTCCCCTCACTGTGTGCTCTGCTGTTGCACACTCATAAAGCCGTAAATAAGACAGCAAGAAACCACTGCTGCAACTTTATCCTCCAAAAGCCAATCTGAAGAAGGAAGATTTGCCAGGTCAGGTGGGTGGGTGAAGGGGAAATATGGCACAATATCAGCAGGTGGAAAATGTTACAAGTCCTCCTACCAAAATTAACTACCATATTCTTTTGGTGTGTGACTCAGAGCATGTCGAGACGGGTGAAGTCTGTGCTCTATACCTGACTGGTCGTTCAGATGTTCCCTGCGCAGACACAATGACTACAAATAAGGGAAGACTCACTTCTTTGCAGGAGGAGAAAGAATGAGGAGAGCAGTGTTGAAAGAAGGCACAATGAGTTGCTTTAGCTGTGAAAAGAAGTCCATATCCGCATTATAATTTCCAGCTCTGAGACTGAAAAGTTATTTTATTATCTGTTACTTCTGGAGTGCCTAAAGTGCCCATTGCTTAATACAGCCATACACAAGGTCTGGGGAATGGAAATAAAGCCTGTGTAATTTGTTGATTTGCTCCTTTGCTCACTAACTGCTCACCCTTTCCTCTGCCTGCCACCATATTCTTCACCCACAACTGCCCACTGAAGCCCTACCGTGTTCTCTGGCTCTCCTCAGTTTAGACGCCCACCTACTGCCCTGTGATTGCCTTCACGGCCTCCCCAGTGCCGGCCGAAGCAAGCAGCTGGCCCTGGCCCTTGGACCTTCATCCTGGCAGTCTGCCCCACTCTCACCTGCGAGTGCACGGCCTTGTGCTGCTCCAGACTGACTGCATGACCAAAGGTCTTGCCACACATGTCACAGGCGAAGGGCCTCGTGCCACTGTGTGAGCGGCGCACATGTACCTCAAGGCCATGTGGCGTGGAGAAGACCTGAGGGGAGAGAGCACACAGGGTCAGACTTGCCAGTGAGAAGGGGCTGGGGAAGAGTCAAAAACAGTGGGAGAAAGGGACCCCTACCTTGCTGCACTTGACACACTTGTAAGAGCCAGCACTGATGAGCAATGGGCGGCACAAGATGTCTGACTCCACTTTGATGCCACCTGACCCCTTCTCTGGCTGCAGCCCAGGCTGTGTCTCGGCATAGAGTCCGGGTGCTGCTGCTGGCGGCCGCTCAAACAGCCCCGGGCCCGGGGAGCCGAAGTCACCATAAAGTCCAAGGGAGGAGCTACACTCTGCGCCGTAGAGGGCAGGCTCAGAGCCTCGTTCACAGAAGAGCCCCAGGGCTGAGGTTCGCTCCAGCGTTGGGCAGGGCCTGTAGCTTTGCACAAGGTGCCGCAGCTCAGAGCCACCCAGGCTATTCCACATGTATGGTTTGAAGGGCATCGAGAAGGGGGGTGCTTCATCTAGGGACGGACACACAGATCGCTCGGAGGCTGCGGAAACACAAGGGCATAGGAATTAGTGCGCTTTGCAATCCGGCCACTATCACAAGGCAGAATCGTCTCAGCACTCAGGCTTGTGTCCAGAGCCAGACCCCTGTACTGCACATTAAGGCTGCACTTTCATGTCTAACAGGAGGACATTTTATATTGCACAGTAGGGTCAGGGTGTCCAGTACTACCTACTCACCTGCTGTCCCAGCCAAATTATTTAAAGCAGCCACCAGTTTTGTCTACCTCCATCTCTGGGTGCCCAGGTGCGTACACACTGATCTGACTGTTGAGACACTAAACAACTCAATCTGCAACTTCCTTTGGTTTTATCTGCAGCTCCTTAGAAAAGTAGATCTACTACGTCCCAAGATGGGCATGAAAGCTGGCAGTCCACATGTTTAAGCTCTGGTGTAGATCCCACACAACCATATAGCACATATGACATTATGGAGGTGCTGGAAGGAGCAAGACCACTGAGATTTACCTGTTAAACAAAACTAAAAACTGTTTGTTGCAAAATTTATTGCCCAAATGTGGTCTCTCAACTTCATGCCACAACTGTCTGTAACTATACTGCAGCATAATTGAAAAAAAGAACAGCTTCTGAGGTGCTTGAATGTCATGCCTCACATTTTCAGAAAAAAAAAAAAAAAAAAAGCTAAAATCGGTCCTCATCTGAAATAAAATCATGGTTGCTTTGGATTGCTCCGAAATTCTCTTAAGAAACTCAGTCCACCCAAAACATTGAGCCTTGCAAAATCATTGGTATAAAAATATAAGACACACAAAGATTTTCCTAGCAGTCATGATCTAAGCAATCTTCCACTGAAGATCTGAAGCTCAGATGGCTTCAGTTGGCTCTAACAGGCTCACCTTTGACAAAAGCATCTGACCAAGGCAGTGGGCACCACAAGATGAATCACACTTGGGAGGCCCATAGCAGAATCTGATGCAATCACAGGAACGCAGCCTTTAGGATCAGTGTCTAAAGCCACAAATGCTCAGAGAGCCTCTCGCAGAGGAAAGCACAGTTGGGCAGGGAACATGAGGTACCAGACCCCAGCTGTGTCTGCCAGAGATGCTGATGAGTCCCCAAGGCACTCTGCTTTCACTCTTCATCACAACAGGCAGCAGCACTGCAGGAGTCAAATGTCTCCACTGGACAAATTTTTTAGCGAACCAAGGAAAAGATTTATCAATTAACAGCTGAAGTGCTGATGCCTTCACAGACATATGGGCATCCCTTACAACTTGGGCTTCCAGAATAACCTCCCTTGCCCAAAAACTTGTCCAACCACAATTTCTCTCTTGCTTTTTCTCACTCCTGTCAGATCACAGCTCCCATGGCAAACCAAGATAATGAGGGGTGCACTAGGGAAGGAAGGCATGATGTGTTAGGATATCCATTTGGATAGGCAGATGGTCACTGGGGGTTACAGAAGGGAGCGGGAAAAGAGGCGACAATTGAACTTCGAATGACTTGACTGTTTCCTATCTTTTACATAATTTCAGATGTTAACAGTCTCAAATTCTTCCATTGAAATTAGCAGTCTTTTGGTCGGAAATATATGCGCACGTACCAACAGGGACATTTGAACAGAGCGATGAAATCAAATTAGCTGACATAGTGCTGAGCATGATTTTTCCTGTTCTGCACTGACTGCAGAGTTGTGGTCAGCGTCACATCATCTATCTTGTGTCTCTGCAACCAGTTTCAGCGTTGCCATCTCTCACGATTTTATCATAAGATTCAAAACTATCTGAAAGCCCCGGCTCCTGAAACTGCATGATTTCATCAGTCCCTCAGCTTTCCTTTTGTTTGCTTGTTCTTGTAACCTTTTTTCCCCCTCTTAAAGTCAACTTCTGGCCCAGACCATAAAGAAAAGCATGAAAACATAAACCTTCAATATTTCAACACTAGAACTGAATAACCAGAAGGCACTACTTTCAATCTTGATTTCTAAGCCAGTCCATTGAGTGAGAGGAGAGGGAAGGCTGACCTGATTTTTGAGCCCTTGGAACTGGCAACACAGGACAGAGTAAACATTGCACCACAGATCAGTTTGTGGCAGCATTCCTTCCATCACCTCACATGCTTTGGAGACCCCTCAAGTACAAGTGCAGGGGAGCCACCCATGCTATACTTCTCAGGGGCAAGCTCAAGCCATCCAAGCCCTGTACCCAGTGTCAAGGTGACCTGCAAACTCTGCTCTGCCACACTGCAGGGCACTTCTGTGTCTGCCTCTCCTCCACCCCACAGCATCTAGGCCTCCAAGGGGTGAGCAGGGAGGGAGACATAGGTTCTCCCTTGCCTTGCTAGCAATTCTGTGCAGTCTTCGTACAGACCACTTCAGGGACAAGAAACATCAATGCTCTTTTTTGAAGGTAAGGCAAACTCAACCTGAAATGGTTGGGAATAGATTGATATGCACAGCAAAGAAAGATTCAAGTGTCCTCCTCCACAGACCAAAACCACACACTCTCTGCACAGCCCCATTATACCCAGAAAAAGGCTCCCTCCAACACTGTAGCATCAACAGCTAATAAGGAAATACTAATACACTGCTGCACTGAGCCATCAGGCACCTTGTGTATATGCAAGCGCATGTGATTACTGACACACATAGAAAGTGAGGTTAAATAAAAAAGTGAATTGCATTGATGGAGTCAACAACATATTAGAGTGTTAACAACCCTATAAAGTTATCGTGTCTGTGCATGCCTGCCTGGATTGGCAACACAGCACTCAAAGACAAGCCTGAAATCTGGCTTTCACCGCGTACTGAAGTGCAGCCTGCACCTGCATTCACTTCTAGGGATAAGGGGGTGATAGTACCACCCTGAGCATGGGTTAGAAACGTAATTTCTCATCTGCCCTGCCTGGCAAAGCACAGAAACTATGCCCCACCCAGACAAACACAATCATAGAAATCCAGTCTATCACCAGTGCCTCTTGCAGAAGTGACCCAGGCGCAAATTCCAGCTTCGCACCGAATCTGACAAAGCAGCTGGAAGGCAGAGGTTTGGGGAGGGGGGGAGGGGGCGGGGTGTGCAGGGGGAGCTGTGGAAGCAAGCCCGACTATCTAATCCTACTACCGCTGGCTACATCATTAACGTAGGAGCACCTCTCAATGCACTGCAGTTCATTTAATAAAGCTCTTTCCTTACAGTACTTGGAGTCCCCTACCTTCCCGTTCCTCCTGTGAACAAGATCAGACAGTCCCAGAACCACTCTCCTAGACCTCTCCCCCCAAAAAATATATCTTGATCCGGGGATGCCACCCTCATTTTGTAAAGATTCCTTCCCTGGATAGCTGGATCGTTGGTGGGGAGCTAACAATTCCCACAGCAGGGGAAAAAATGAGTGGGGAGAAGGAAAAGGCAGAGCAGCCCTGGTAAATACCTGCTCCATTTTACATCTGTCTTTTACACACTCTGTGAAAACAGTCTGTTTCCCGTGCAGGAATTATAATTATTTGGGGAAGGAGGAGCAGGACAAATTCGTTAGAACAAAAATTACACACATCGCTACACTTTGTGCAGAAATATTAGCAAAAGCGAGACTGCTGCATTCCTGCATTTGGTCCAGTCTGTCATTTGCACAGACCAAAACTGTCCTGTGGCTGGCCATGATGAGACTGGGCAGCATTTTGAATGTCCCCTCAAAGGGCTTCGAGACTCTTAAAAGAGGGGGAGGCTTTAAAAATGCAAACCCGTATCATTACAATCAGCCGTTGATACGCAAGGACACTATAAAGACAAAGTGGGAAAACCGGTGGGGAAAGGGGACTCAGTATTCGTTTGCTGGCATCTGCTGTCAGCCGGTAAAGCTGAGACAATTTTTCCTTCACTAACACAGAAATTGTTTTTTTTTTTCCAGCTGGCACTTTTTAACTGAGGCAATAAAAAGTGGGTTATATATATATATATTTTTGTTATAAAATGACACCATTGTATTTTTAAACAAGATAAGTGTTCGCGCCAGGCTGGGGACAGCATCTCCCACTGCTCCGACCACATCAAAGGCAGGACGAGGGAGCTAGAGACAGGCGCTGCAGCCATAAGTGTGAGTTTCCTGGATTTGGGGTGTTTAAATCTGACCGTCATTATTTTCATCTGGTTTTTACGAATGCGTTTTTAGAAAAGAAAAAAAAAAAAAGAGAGAGAGAGGAGGGAGGGGGGAAGAAGGAAGGGAAAGAGGAAGGGAGAGATCCTTTTTATAGGCGAGACGCAAGAAATAACCTAAAAGGGAGTTAGGGAAAATGTCTAGCAGGTAGTACAAAACACAAAGTCAACACTGTTTACTACAGGTATATAGATAGCCTAATAGAAATTTTTACTGTCTTAAACATCTAAACTCTGCATAGCACAGCCTGTAGGAAAACACCAGAACCTTTAAAACATAATTGGCTTGCCTCTAGCAATTAACCAGAAACCAAAAAATCAATGCCCAATAGCATCACAACTTTCCTGCAGCCTGTCACCCGCTGTTCCCCTTAGCAGCGGGAGATGGGGTGGAAAAGCAACCAAGAGAGATAACCCTAAAACGAGTGGAAGGGACAGATTTGCCTTTTACCTTTTACCTTGTGCGTGGGAAAAGGCAAACCTGTCCCTTCCACTTGTATTTGATGGCAGCGTCCAAGGCATGAGATATTGCCCCACAGCACCGGCCCCACAGCTGGGCCCTCTCACCCCGGTCCTACCTGGCGAGACAGAGGGCGAAGGAGGTCTCCAAAAATCCTCAAACTCAGACACTCTGTCACAGACGCTGCCCTCGGAGCTGGGCGCTGACTCGGAGGTGCCATCGGCAGCCTCGGTAAGGTGGGATTCCGGGGAGAAGCACCCCTGGGAAGGCTCCGGATCGGGCAAGACGGTACGGCACAGCCCCGTGTCCTCGGGGATCTTGCTGTCTGCAGGGAAAAGGGGACGAGGGGCTCTTCAGTGTGGGTCTGTGGCACCGCTCCCAGCGAGGTTTGCTGACAGACTCTCTCCAACCCCGCATCGGTCCCTCCGGTGTCCCGCAGGGGCTGCGGTACCGGGAAGGGAGGAGGGGGCTGCAGAGCCACTAGGCTGCGACCGAGGGACTCATACCTGCACAGATCTGGGCTAGCACCGTCTCCAGCCGCAGGCTGTAGTCCTCGTCAGCGGAGCGGTGCTGGTGGTAGCTGTGCGCTTTCTTGCTCTTCACTAGGAAGGACCTCGGCATGGTGGGGTGCTGTCACGGCCGCAACTCCCTCTTCTAAGCGTCGGGGAAACGGTGGCGGCGAGAGTCACCCCCGAGTCTCCCGCGGGGAGGCGGCGGAGGGGAGGCGACCTGCGGGGAGGCGCCCGAGCCCGCCGGTGAGGGCCGGGGGCGCCGGCCGGGAGGGGACGCTCGCCGGGGGCGGCGCGCCAGGTGGCAGAGCGCAGGTGGCTCCGGCCGCCGCCCCCGGCCCCGCTCGGTGTGTGTCTCCCCCCTCCTCCGATCCCCAGAGAGCAGCTACGCAGCCTCCCGCCACCCCCAGTCAACGCTACCCCCCCACCCCCTCCACGGTGCCGCCACGACGGCGAGCGGTGCCCGGCCCGTCGGAGGAGGGGATGCCGGCCCGACGGCAACAGGCAGCGGTCGGGCACCGTTCGTCGGACGAGAGAACCGGCCGGGAGCACCGCGCCTCCATGTTTGCAACCGCGGCGTCAACAAAAACGCACCCCCGAAACGGCTTCTCAGTCCCCGCCAGCCAGAAGGGGCCGGACGGCGCTGGGCTGCCACCGGGACGGGCGGGAGTCGTTACAAACCCGACAGCCTAAACCCGACTCCCGAGAGGCTGTTGCTGTCGGAGGGACTGATTCACCCATCCAGCGCGAACCACGATAACGTGAAAACGAACAAAACGGAATCTCTCCTGCGGGCCGCAGCTGTTGGCGCCGCTGCACCTTGCAGCTGCGGGCACCGAAAGCCGGGGCGGGGAGAGAGACGAGGTGGGAAACCTCGTGGGGTGGGGGGGGGGCGGGAAGGGGGGGCTGCGGGGAGCCGGGGGGCCGGGGGCCGGGTTAACCTTCGGGGGAAGGCGGGAGAGGTTCGCTCGAACCCCTCCAGTGCCCGGCCGCCTCGGTCGTTACACTTGACACTTTGCAAAAAGCATGTTTAAACCATGCTTGTTTTGGTTCTTTGAGGGATTGCTTTTTGTGTTTGTTTGTTTTTCCCCTCCCGTCCGTGTTCTCAGGTTTGCAAAACGGGGAAAGGAGGGAAGCGGCCCGGGCGGAGCGGCGAGCCCGTCGGCGGGAGCTGCCCCGCAGGTGGCGACCCCGGCCGCACGCAGAAGCACCGGCCCCGCGGCGCCCGCCGGGGGCAGGGCCGCTCCGCTCCGCGCCGCCGGGGAGGCGCCGCCCCCGGGCACGGCGCCGGGCGGGCGGCTGGGAGCGTTGCTGCCCTGGCCCACCTGCGCCTCGCTTCATCCTTGAGCGGGGGGCGAAGGAATCAAAGCGGCCCGATAACGCGTCGCCCTCCCCGACAGCAACGGCAGCCGTGCGGTGGGGGGAGGGACGGGACGGGACGGGACGCCGCTTTTACCGCGTTTTCGTCCCGCCGCGGTGCTTTTCCCTCCAAAAGCCGCGGCGCGGAGGCGCCGCCGCCGCCGGTCTCTGCCACCCAAGGCGGGAGCCGGGCCCGTGGAAAGGCGAGTCCCGCAGCCCACCTGGTCCCGCTCCCCCCTCACGCACACACACCACACGTACACACACCCGCACGCTGCCGCGGGCCGTTGGCCCCGGGGCCGCGCGCGCGGCCGCTATTGGCGCCTGGCGGCACGCGGGGCCCGCGCCCGCCAACGGTCGCCGCTGTGGGGACGCGAGGCTGGCGCCTCCCCGGGCCGCCGCGGCTGAGGCAGGACGGGAGTAGAGGTGAGGTGAGGAAAGGCGAGGTGAGGAGGGGAGGAGAGGGGGCGCTGCCACCCCGGCCCGCCCACGGCAGCTGCCCACGCGAGTCGAGAAAAGTCAAGAGTGCTTACCCATTTGGAGGGCTGAAAGAAGCCGGGCTGCAGACGAGGGGGAGTTGCGCCTTAGCCTCCTAGTTTGGGTGACTTTAAATTTAGCGTCCCTTTAAGGAGCAATGGTACTTGAGTTAGCTTTTTTTTTTTTTTTTTTTTTTGTCTCTCTCAACTCCTTCAGAGCTCGGCCCCCTAAACCACAAATTCCACTTCCTGAGCGTTAGGAGCTTCTGCAACAAAAAAGAAAAAAAAAGGCTTAAAAAAAAAAAAAGGCCAAAGCCTCACAAATCAGCACTGCCCCCCCACCTTTCTCTCTCATTTTTCCTTAAATGAAAATGTCTTACCGTATTCCACCTCACAGGGCCCGCTGAAGTGACATCGAAGTGTCATTCTGGAATCGGGCGTTTCATTTCTCTCGGGGTTCTGCTCTAGAAATTACACACATCTATCTGAACTATTCTTGGATCCCCTTCAACTTCCGCAACGAGAACAAGTCACAGATTCAAAACACAGATTGACTCAAGGCGGGCAGAGGCAGAGGGCAGAGGGCCGGAGGAGCCGCCGCCCGCCCAGCCCCGCCGGCTCCCCGCAGCATCCCGGCACCGGCACCGGGGCGGGGGGGGGGACACGAGCCTCCCGCCGCCACCCAGCCCTGCGCGGCATTATAATCGGGGCTAAGGCAGGGCCCTGGGCGACGGGAGACCTCCCCTAGACTAGAAATAACTTGTTGTGGAAAACTCTTTTGGAATAAATACGCCCAAAGGCGCTGAAAATACCTTAAGACCCAAGCCTAGAGGTTTGCTCATTTCCCTTCGGATTTAGGTAATAGTTAAATATGGAAGGGGTAGGCGAGATCCCCCACCACCCCCCCTCCCCTCCCCGGCTACTGTAGCTTGAGAGCGATTCAAATACGAAGGCGAAATAACGGAGCGGAGCCAGGCGAGAGGGAAGCGGTCTCCTTCCTCGCCTGCCCGCCGGTGCTCGGGCTGCCGACTCGCGGAAGGTCGGGGCGGCGGGCACCGGCGGCCAGCACGGCCGGCAAGCAGCGCCCCGCACCGCCCGGGACCCCCGCACTGCCCAGCCACGAAGTCCGCTCCTTTCTGCAAAGAGACAAAAAGGCTCGCCTTGCTTTACACACGCTCCCCCCGGCCCCAAAACATAAGTTTTTTCCAGGTCTAGCCTCGGATTCCTCATGGGGGCAGGAAAGCCGGGTCGGGTCATGGGTGTCTTTGTGAGGTGGTTCTGGGCTTCGCCCTCAGCCAGCTCAGGCCACCAGCAGCTTCGAAGCAGAGCTCTGCAGTGACCGAATCGAGGCTTAACACCGCGTTCCCGTTCAGAAACGATCGAGAGGGAGTAAAGCCGAGCCAGGCAGGAGCAAACTTCAGCCTCCCTCACGCCCGGGAGCACGCTGGCTCTGCGGAATAGGTGCTTTTCTTCACCACCACCCACCCCACCCCCGAAGTATCCACAGAAAAATTAATCACTCCGTGCCCGTCAACCCCGTGTGGAACATAGGATTAACCTGGCTTCCCAAAATCTATCTAAGCAAGCAAACACCACCACGAGAAAAAAAAAAAAACCTGTCCAACCTTTTGCATGATGCTTTAGTGACACAAAAGGAAGTTGAAGAACACGACTGACACGTCGCCCTTAACACCTTCATTATTGCCGGAAAGTTCCTGGTGCTGGGCACAGCAGTTTTACTGCGGGCTCCTTGATGCGCGCCTTTGGCTGATTACTCTGAAAATCATTCACGCCGTCAGCTTTGAAAATCAGAGAATCAGCTGGAATCAGTAGAAACTACCTGATCAGAACAATTTCGCGTAATTTCACGTACGCGTCTTTGTTGACTCACTGCTTGTTGTTTGTTTTTTTTTTGCCAATCTTTCTCGTTTGCATTCTGAAATGGGATGATAAACGGACAGCTATTCGATCACCTTGCCAGGCAGCGCTTCGACCGTGCGTAATGAAAGCAACAAAAAACCCTCCCCAATATTACTGTGAATTCGTATTAGCGCTCATGAACAATTCTGACCTCGCTACGCGAAAATACAGAGGCATCTTTGTACGTCTGAGGTTATTATTATTATTATTATGCCCTGAGATAATTTACAGGGGCGCTTCGGCGGGTTTTGCACCCCGGTGACGGCCGTGCGGGGTTGCCTGCCCGCAGGCTGGATGCGCTGCCCGCCGCCGCCGAGCTCCGCGCCGACCCCCGCTACGCTCAGCCCACCTGCGGACGACACTTGCTCACCTGCTGCTCCCTACACTGTCTAAAAGCCTCCGGCAAAAATAAGGAAAGCAAAGGAGGGAGTCAAGCGAACTCTGGAGCCAGCGTGTAGCCTCTCGTGTAAGGGTGGGTGTCGCACGGCCATCAGAACAGCTACCCGGCTCCTGGGGCGCCGGATTTCTCAAACCACTGGAGGAGAAAGTGTAGGAAAACGGCTTTGTTTCGTGCTTTGCAAAACCGACTAGTTCTTGAAGCGCCACCCGCCTCGCCCGGTTCTCGTCAGGACGATTTGCCTTACGCCGCCGGTGAGGAGGGGGCGG
The DNA here is from genome assembly GCF_963921805.1 of Phalacrocorax carbo. Lineage (NCBI taxonomy): Eukaryota > Metazoa > Chordata > Aves > Suliformes > Phalacrocoracidae > Phalacrocorax > Phalacrocorax carbo. Next base: position 58,481,141 of record NC_087518.1, read on the forward strand.
CGGACGCTGCCGGCCCAGCCCTCCCGATGCCGACCCGAGGCTTTGCCGGCGGTAGGAGCGCGGCAGCAGCCTCCCGCCGGGCCGCAACAGGCTCCGGCCGTGGGCCCAGGCTGGCGTTACCGGGCGCCGGGCGCTCCCCGCCACGCTCCGGCACGCCGCGCCGCTCCCCCGGGCCGCCGTCCCGCGCGCCCCGCCGCTGCTGCGCCACGTGCCGGCGGGCGACGGCGCGAGGCCGGGCCAGGAGGCGGGAAGCGGCCCCTCCCCGGGTCCCTCACCGCGCTGAGGGGAGCCTTGCGGGCGGCGGCCGTCCGTACCGCCCCTGCGTCCGCTCCCGCACCAGGGGCTTCACCGTCCCCGGCTCACGGTGTCAGCTCTTTTTGTCTTGTGGATGGACTTCCACCCCTTTTTACCTGGAACTTGCTCCTCACGCGTTTTATCTTGCAGCCCAGAGTTATCGCTGGCTTGCTACCTCTACGGAGCAAGGGACCGAAGGAAAAGTGCTGCAGCTGCTACAAGCTGTAGGCAGGGCCTGAAACCGTTACTACTCCGGTAGCCTCCGATAGCCATTGTCCCAGGGCTCTTTCCACCCCTAGAGGAGCTTGCTGTCTGTCCTAACCGCACGCCGAACACAGGTGAAGGGACTAAGCTCTCACTTTCAGTTTATGGTGTGACCCATATGCCACAGTTCAGTGACCTTTAAGATAGTCCTGTGTATGCAGCGGTCATGGTGTGACACTGCAAGACCTGTGTGACAATACCAGATATTCCATAACCCTGCCTGAAAAAGCCAAAAGCTGACGGTCCTGAGTTGGCAGAGGGATGTAATCCGTGCACAGTGTAGGTGCTGAGGCTGGGGAGGGGGTTTAGCAGAGCTGCTCTAATGCTTCCCCCACAGGGAGCGTGATATTAAAAGTTACACATAAAAACTTGGTAAGATACAGCTCAATGTGGTGGTAAATACATGATCGTTACTCTATAGTGACAAAAGACATGAAGAAATGAGGGGTTTAAACTATGGTGGGATTATGTTATTGTCGTGTTTAAGACTGAAGAGCTACTCAATGTAATTTGCCGCACTGTCCACAGCAGCTGCCTGATGTTACCATTAGAGCTAGGAAGACATCAGATAAAGGACTAAAGATGACAGGGTGCAGATGAGATCTTCATGTTCAGAAGTGATGAAACACTTTCTAACAGGAGGAAGGGTTTGAAGAACAGGATTTGACAGGTTAGCTGCTTGGTATGTTGAAGAACGTACAAGCAGTTTTGGAAGTCAGGACTGGGAGAAGGCAGCGAAGAGGGTGATTCTGTGGAGAACTCGTGAGTAACATACGCACTTTAAAGCGGTAAAACCCGAGATCACAGTTACCCAGAACGCTTTCATTATGAGAAGCTGCTGGAACTTGTTGCACTGTGCATTCTGTTGGGAAGTGTGTCTTTAACTTTTTTGTAAATATTTATTTTTAACATATCCTGCTTATTGGGTTCCACCCCACCCCTCCAGCATTTTGTCACTACCTTCTTCATGGTTCTCCGTGTGACATAAACATGTGCTGTAAATGTGAGACATTAATCAGTGATTTTGAGAGCAATTTTTTGGATTGCTGGGGAAACCAAAGTAACTTCTACTGTTCTCAGAGCAGATTGTAAAAGTAATGATCACTGTGAGCACAAACTGGAGAGGGAAAGTGACAGTAGGGAGGGGTGTTGAAGGCTGGGTTGAAAAGAGGGCTTCCAGCTTTGGGAAGGAGCAGACCCAGGACTTACCTCCATTATGAATGGAAGAAAGTTGAATCAGTGGGATACAAAATGTAGACGATGCAAAGTAGTCTCAAGAATTTTAGTTCTCAGAGCAGGATGCTAGAAATTTCAGTCACTTATGCAACAGTATACAATTCTAAGAGCATGCCACATTGCTTTTGTTTTTCATAATTGTGAAATAAGGTATTAATTCCTGGAAAGGGAGGGTGTTAAGCTCTTGGCTCTAGTGTTGCATCTTAGTCAATCAGTGTCCATGTATGCATACGCATGCACATGCTAGCATGTGTTCTCCACCCTGAAGGTGAAACTTCACGCTATATAGAGGTTATGTCGAAAGTTAATTTACAGTGTGCTTTTCATCCCATTGTTCAGAATCTCTGGTTCTACAGGCTACTGTATTTCACTGGTTTTTCTTATGTCTTGAGCTAGTTTGTGAAAAAAAGCCAAACAACCAAAACCCTCAGAGAATTAAAAAAATATATTGGTGCAATTATACTGATAACAGTATTTTACAGAAGAAAAATTAACTTAATTAAATCCAGAAATCTGTTAGCTGATATCTAGCTTTCCTCTTCCCTCTCAATACACATGGAGTCAGTACCTGGTGCGTAATTAAACAGAACACTGTGGCTTCCACTTCAGATTGTACTAACCTCTATTTTATAGGTTGATGTTTTTTTTTTTTATTTTAGTCTCTAGGACTAGCCTAACAGCTTTCCTAGGGGATCTGCATTACCCTCTACCTTCCCCCAAAAGGAGTTACTTTATTTGGAGCCTCTGCAGGTAAGGGAATTAGCAGCACATCTAGCCTAAAATGTGGATATTTTTATGCTAACATATTGTTAGGTGATTCTAACTTAAAATATAAATGTTGTATCAGCATCAAGTTTCACTAAGTCTCTAGCACAGTCTCTGATAGAGAACAGTGATTACATTAAAAACCCCAGAGAAACACACAATTCCTTCAGTTCCACGAAAGGGCTGAGTACTGATTAAGTTCAATAGTACAAGATTTACAAAGCGGTTTTGTTAACTTTATGCAAATTACACAAACCCCTATGTGGATACTTCTTTTAATCACTTTCGTAGCAAACTACTTTAGTTACAATAATATAGGAAATTGCACATACAGTTAAAAATTAAATTTAGTGGAAAACACTACTTCGTGCACATGTGTGTAGACAAGGCCTGCGTTTTGGCAAAAAACATGACCAACATGAACAAAGAGTTGTTGAACCATGAATGTAATACATGCTTCTTACTTCACAGATGTACTTTTTCCCAGCTAGTCATGTTCCTAATTTTTCACAAATGTTACAGACTTCTAGTATGTGAAATGAAATGACTGGAGTAAAAAGAGGACTAATCATAAATGCTGTTAGGACCTAAAATATTCATTCCCTTAGCCTGAGGAAATAAGAAAATGTAAATATTGAGGCTTCTCTAGCTAGTGAAGACATCTGATTATCAGACTGGGAAAGCAGAACCATTTTCACTACCAAACATAATTTACATGGAAACCCTGTGTATAGCAGGGCATCCCCTTCCCTATTTCACCTGCTTTCTCAGCTGCAGCACTTCTGTAATCAAGAATCTTTAAGTTTTCATGTTTACGGGCTTTTTTTACCTTATGCTTTTAGCATTCACATTGAGCTCTTTCATCCTGCACATAAGAACAAATCTAAGAGAACAGCAACATTTGTCAGAAGGTCATGCAGGCAAGGTCATGGTGTGTAACATAATTGGTACGCTTTATTTATTGACACATTAGTAAATATTATCTATGCTGTGATGATTTGACATTATTCTGGTGCATATTCAAGTTATGATACACAGGCAAAGAGATTAGTGTCATTTTTTGGCAGAACAGTTGCAGAAAAAGCAGTATGATTCTGAACAGCCTCTCTTGGCTTGTCTTCCTGGGATATTCTGTGTGTAACCAAGGCTTCTGAAACTGCAGCGTGTCCAGTGATTCACCTCCATCACTAGAAGAGATGCAGCTAGCTGGATAAGGACTTTTGCTCTTCCCGTCATATTTTTATTAATGCTGTTATTCAGTATCAGTATTTATTCTATTAGTACACTTTAAAACCACAGAAGTTCAGGAAATAACCCTTGCCAACTAATCTCATTTACTATCACTTGAACAGTAAGGCAGTTATTGCAAAATCATAACACTTCACTGTTCAAACAGACAGGATTTTTATGGCTCTCCAACTGAATTTTGCTCCTGCCACTTACTACAGAACATTACCTTTAAGAGAGACTCGCAGCTGGTATTGATGACAGGCAACAAGACATTTGTCACCTATCCTCCTGGGCAACAATCATCCAGGTGCAAACATAAGCTACCAGATGCTCACTGGAAAGGAAAAAAGGCAACTGTTATTTGTCAGTGAACAAAAGTGCTCCTGATTTGTTTTTGCATACGTGAAATTTCCAACAGGGATCAGAATCAGCTAATCCGCCTGAGAGATGGCAATTCACACAGGCTATCCCGGGAGCTACAATTTCACTGGTGGGACTATGGGGAAGTTTTGCAGAAATACTGAAACAAGTTGGGAGCTGCAGAAATCAGTAACTTGGAATTTGTCACCCACCTGCTTTAAGATTTAAATCAGATTGCACCTGGGCAGATAATACTGTTGAGAGGCCCAGAACATGCTCTTCCATGCAGCCTTCCATGTCACTCTTTGACTATTTGTTATCTCCTCAGTTGTGCCATTTCCTTCTGAGGACACACTCAAAACAAAAGTAAAGGAAGTGCCTGGCAGAACCAGCGTTCAGCAGTACGCTTCCACACTTTTGACATTTTAAACTACTACACTGCTGCTTGTGGGGAGCAAGGCTATGAACCTGTGTGCTGACTATCAGTACCAACTTTTGCATGGCTTCTTTTTTATTGATGGAAGAGTTGAAAACATTGCTAGAAAAGAAGTCTTCAGGATTGTTTAATTACATAAGATAGCAGTAATAGCAGCCATTAAGAATATTCTTGACTAGAATGCCTCAGTGGGCAAGTGAGTGTTCATGAGACAGTAGTAGAATATCTTGTTCTGTTCAAGAAGCATGGGCCGACTGGATCTCAGTTTGCAGGAGAGTGTGAAAACAGAATGCTCAGCTCTTAGTGCTATAGTGAATCACAGCTATTTGATGAGAGGACTAATAGCCGATTTCCTGGGTAGCTCTGCAGTATAAAATTGTAAAAACACGACACTTACATATTTTTACTGCTCTGACCATGCCTTCATTAGAACTTACTGTCAGATATGAATGATTTTTCACCCTATTTGAACTACCACTCTAGAGCCAGCAAGTAACTATGAGGTAACCAAGGGCTGTAGCTCAGAAGTGACTAAACAGTAAATGCTGTAACCTTGTTAAATCATGAAAAATTTATTTTCATTACATATATATGAAGGTAAAAGATTTCAGTCAATAGTGTTTTGAACAAGCATTTCTGACACGAACCTGTTAGTGTAGCTAGGCTGAAACTTAAGAGGAAGTTAGTGTTCTGCCTTTATTAGTAATTTCTAGTGTGTATATATACAGAATTAGTTCTCCTGTTAGAATAGCAGAGACAGTAATATTGCAACATTTACATTCCTCATATAAAATGGTGTAATGTACATTTTCAGCTGGGTGTAGATATATAAATATATACAAAATAAACATTATTGTCATTAATATATTCAGACCAAGTATTGTTTAGCAACATCAAAAGCAGATACGTGTAGATTTAAGTGAAAGTGGTGAAAAACACCTTTATGACATTAGTGACCATTATTTGCATATATGATGTAGTACAGATAAAGGCTCCTCTTTCAAGCCTTCTTGTGGGCATCCAATAACTTCAGTAAAAACAAAAGTATTTGAGAAACATAAGATAATTTTTTATATATATGGTCATGATCAGATGGTTTACTAGGGTCCATCTTGATCACAAATGGATAACCACATAAAACACACATTTGTTCAGAGCATAAAATATTGCACAACAGCAATTACTTTTGAGGAAAATAATTCCTGTGTTTGTGAACAGCAGAAACGGTTCTTATGCATTAAAGAAGTGATATATTTGCAGTTTCTAAACCAAAGAACATTCAGTAATACTGTCAGAACTGTCATCCATCAGCTTCTTCCCAGCCTGTTTTATGGCAGCGGTATGTCATTAGCAAGATTTGGCAAAGAGAGACTGCAGACAGACAGTACCTGGACATATTTATCACAGGCCAGACCGGATCCAATAGTTACCTAAACCAACTGCTGGGTAGTTTCAGTTATCTGACAACTTGACCCTTAAGGAAATATAAGTCTCCAATGCTAGTCACAGTGATAATCACACAGTAGTAGAGTAAGATTCTGTTCTTCTCTGCTTGGAAACCATCTCGTCTGGACTCCCAGTCTGAAGGGCACCTTCCTCAGCATCACTGTCACTGCTGTCCACAGCTGTGTGATCCAAAGCCATCTGACCAGTCCTCCTGTGTAGATGAAAGTTCATCCCACTCTCCTGTATGGAGTTAGCTATAAAATCTTCATCAGAAGAATGAAATGATTCATCATCTCCTGTGAAATGGTTGACAATGTGAATCCCATCAAAAGTGGGTTGGTCTGAGAAGTCTCTCTGGCCTTTTAGACATTTGATCTGTTAGGAAAAGCAGAAAGTAACAGTTCATCAGAGCTGAGGAGTCCAACAGTAAAAAACCCCCACATTTCCAAGAAATGTCTCATTGAACTCTTACTGGATTAATTCAATAAATTAAATTAAATGATAGATCTAGAAGCAGCACATTTGATGATCACTTTGAAACTCAGCTAGAATCAGAACAAATTGACTTCTCACTTCTGGCTGCCCAGAGCCCTTGAAAGAACATCTTAAATAATACTTGGAATTTTCCAAAATTCTCCTTCCACCCTCAGAGTATTTCAGTTTTAAGGCTTAATAATCAAGGTACCCAGAATCACTAATAACAGATTGCTCCAAGCTATTTACTGCATCTTTAATATCCCCACAAGGATGGTTTATCGTTAGTTTTCTAGAGTGGCCTGTTTGTTTTGATAGCACTTTTAGCCTTCACATCTTACTTTTATAGCTCCATTCTTTCCCTTACCACCTAACTTCTCACTTGAGAAAAGCCCTCCCCCAATCCCAAAGAGCAGGGTCCCAAGTGAATATTGCCCATTTCACATAGCCTCAGAAAAACACCCAGAGAAGTTCTTAGTTCTGTCTGTTCTGCAAGGTCTTTTCATTATCTAGTTCAGACTCAGTGAGATTTCAGATCAAGAAGTATGAGAGAAATTTCTCTTTATATGGCATAAATAGATTGTAGTTTCAATTTTAAGAGAGCATCAAACAAGAAAAAAGTTGTCAGACCACAGATACAGTAACATTTTAATTCAAAATGCGTTGTAGAGTAATAAAGTATTACAACCATGCATTCAAGCTGTTCAAAATTAAAACCTGAAGCTCTGAAGTCTGGCAAGTCCCCTGTTAATTTAGCGAAAATAACTGCAACTCATGGAAGACATTCCTGAGGTTATTTTCTTTAGAATTTCACTTTTGCTAGCTTTTAGTAGCAACTACGTCAGGGTCAGTTTGACAGTGTAAGAGTATAAGATAAAAAAAATCCTAAGGATGCAGGAAAACATTCAAAATGCGTTACAGAAACTTCCTAATGTCACTCCAGAAGCTTAAAAAGGAAGATGCACCAAGTGCTATTTTGTAAGTGACTTCTCACAGGAATAGAGATCTGAAAAATAGAAATAAAGCAGCCTGAAGAGCTTCTTTACACAAATCTAGGCGATATTTCAGAAATCTGAAGCCATGTTCTCTTTGATAAATACAAAGCACATGTAGGTCCTTGCTGCTGACACCAATAGAAAACTTTACCTGTCCATTTGGGGAAGAAGGGATCTCTGTACTTAACCACAGGCTTGTGCAAAAAATGAGAATAAAAAACGGGTTGAAAGAAGATCACAAGAGTCATAATCGTGCTAGAAGCCATCAGATCGGATGTTAATAGCATGTAAAAAGCTCCAGCTTTTAATGTATATCAAAACATCCCTGTTAGAGCTAGGGATACATACTATAGATCTAAGCTGTGGTTTTAAGTACACATACTAACGTTTGGGGGTTTTTGGCATTTTCTTCACATACACGTAGGCATCAGTTGTTTCACAAGGAACTTGCTTGTCTAAAGGCAAGCAAAACAAGGAGTTTTGCACAACATAATTCATGATGTAAGCAAAATCAGCTTATGCCAAATGTTAGATCTGGATGGCAACATGTATCTGGAATAAGTTATTTTTACTAGCTTATATACCTAGATACAGAAAGCATGATACAGAGATTCTTGTGTTATTTAGAAATATTATCCCTCAAAATATCCTGCAATACTATCAGATTAGCTACCACATGAAGTTTCCAAAACAGCTATCAATTTTAGTCACTGAGAAAATAAAACACAGAAAAACAAAATGAAACCCAACAATTTCTCTCCACCCTCACCACAGAAAAAAGCTCCACTGTACAAGTGACTACAAATTTCATATTAGAGTAAGAAATTATATGCTTTGGGGTCTGCACAGTTAAGCCATTGGTTCACCTGGAATTATGAAGCTGATACTCAACGTTAGTTGTTTTGAATTCAGAAAGCCAAGCCAATGACCTCAACTGTTTTCCTGGAGACTCCAACACATACCTTTAGATGAATGTATTTAGGTAAGATGACAAAATCATGGCTTCACGGTTTTAGGCCTTTCCAAACCCCAAATGAGAGTCTGGAAAATGCTGTTGGTGAAAAAATCATGAATAGACATAGCCTTTGCCAATTCCTAAAATGAGTCTGGGAACACAGTGTGTTGTTATCTTGTGTTATTCTAGTGAAAGGATGCACAATCTGTGACCTTCCAGAAACACCTCTTTTGACCTGCAGCTTTACGCTTGCCTGCCCTTTCTCTCAAGTACTCCTCACATCCAAGGGGAACCAGACTGTTAGGAAGAAACACGAACGTACTGCAGAGAATATGTGTGACATCTATCAATGGCCATATAGTTCCATAACCTCTCTGCTTGAAAAATGGCCATCTAAGCCAGAAGCACAAACACCGTAACATATAATTTGTTAGTATTATGTGGATCAACAGGCTGGACAGCAACGCTGCTGAAGAAGGCACAGGGGTCCTGACACACAGGAGGCTAAACATGAATCAGCAGCCTCCCCGAGCAGTGACAACAGCTAACAGCACACTACTAGGCTGTACTGACAGGGCCATCGCCAGTTCATCATGTGAACCGATTCTTATCTGGCACTTGTTCGACTGCATCTGTCCTATTCTGTGCTTGCTACCTCGCTCCTTCCTCAGTACAAGATTCATGAGTAGATTCAGCGCAGAGGCACCAAGGCAGTTAAGGGGCAGGAGCTTATGCCTTAAGATAACAGACAACTGGTCCTTTACTGAAATGCTCCGGAAAAGAAACATATCTTAATGCAAAACACAAGGTTGTGTTTGAATATGAAGGGAACACAATTGCTACAAGGCTAGTTAAGAATTAGAACAGGTTGTTCAGAGACTGTGGACTCTCCATGCTCAGCAGGTTTCAACATCCAACTGACAAAGCCCTGAGAAGCCTGCTTTGAATTCAGTGTTGATCCTGTTTTGGAGCAGGCAGTTGGACTAGAGACCTCCCAGGGTCCCTTCGAACCTGAAAGGCAGATTACAACTCAGTGACATGTGTGAAAAGCATGGGCAGTGGGATCCACGTTACTGCTCTTATGGCAGACATTTTGAGTTTGAGAAACTTAAATACCTCGTACCTGTCAAAAGTACTGCGCTTCTTAAAAATGTAAATGCTGTCATTTGAATCCAAATGCCTTAACATTAAATGTCAGTATATTAATTTTTCACAAAAAAAAATAACATTCTGTTGAAGACCAGGTTATTTTACAGTTAGAAATCCATCGCTAATCCTGAAATTCTTGAAACAAGCTGTTTTCCAATTGAAGGTGGAATCTGATTTGCATCTTGATTTTTTTTAAACATAAATGTTGATGAAAGCAACTAATCTTCAAGAAATTAGAAGTGTCGAACACAATAGGTTGGGAACAGCTGTGCACTATTTGCAGTTTTGTGTAGTTTCAAAGTTGAAGATACTTCAGGGCACCTCAATCTAGTATTTGTTCAGGAGCATTTCTGAAGGAGCCTGATTATTTGCAATTTCTGTTGCAGCAGAAAGGCTTTGCAAGGCTTCTCAAAGCTTTTGGAGCAACTTGTAGACAGCATGTGCTCCAATGCAATTAGATACCAGTGGCTAATGCCAACTTAAGGCTCTAAAACAGAAGTTTCTTAAAATGAAGAGTTATGTACTTTCACATAACTTTGGTCTAGCAAGTGAGGCTCTGCACTTCTAATAGAAAAAGCAGTTATCTTTTTGCAAATGGGAACACAGAAAGTGTCCTACTGGCTCAGGGCAATGGTCCATCAGCCTAATATTCTGTCTCCAACAGTGACAATAAGATTTTCATGTTGTTTTGATTTTAAGAGAAAGCATGTGAATATGACAAAAATTTTCAATCCATTCCCTTCATATTCCCAAGTCCCCACTCGCTTGTCCAGAAACTGTTGTAGCAGATATAAGAGTGCATCTCTTCCTAGCTGTTTCAGCATCCATTTATAGACCAGTTGTCCATGACTGATTTATTTTTTTTAATTGGCGATCTTCTTCCACAGCTTCCTGTGGAAGTAAGTTTCGGAAATTCCTTTGTTTTAAACTAATCTCCTACTTGTTTCAGGAATTGGCCCCGAATGCTAGTAATGCAGGAACAAGTGGCAAACTTGTTCCTGCAGACAGGATTCCAAAACTTAACATTGTAACACCTCCCTCAGCCTTCTCTCAAACCAGCAAGTCCCAAGCCTTTTTAGCCTCTCACAAACAGGCAGCGTTGGAGACAGCTGATCATTTTAGTTGCCCTTTAACTTCCCTACAGACCTTCTTTAAACTCTCTACATCCATCTTGAGGTGTAGAGACAACTCTGCACCACGGTTTTGTAGTGGCAATATAAACCCCCTTTATTTTGTGTTTAATATACTTCCTATTGATGCCTAACATGGACATTGTCTTGTCTGTTTTGGTCGCTGCTGCTCACTAAGCCAATGATGACGTAGGAGGACTCTCAGCAAAACTTGAAGATATCTTTCCTGATTTGTAGCTACCAATTCTGTTTGCCATTGTGTAGGTATGGCTTAGATTTTGCAATTGATTAATTACCTTATTCCCATTGAAACTCATTGGTCACCTTTTTATCTCTTAGCTTCTTGAGGCTAAAGCCTTTCAGTTTTGGGTCTGGCCCTCCTTCACGTGAAGGGAACTAGACCTCTCTCACCCCAACAAGTGACATTCAAATGAACCATGGCTATTTCTTAATGCTTCAGTCTTGCAAGAATCTCAAATCTGATCACATCTGTAAAAAAAGCAGGTCTGGTAAGCACACGTGTTTTGCTTTTGATTCTCAAATCCAGGTCGTGTTGTCTAGATGACTGCAGCTTCAACCCAGTTTTTACTGCAGCATATTCACGTGGTCTTTAGGACATTTCAGAGGGTTAATAACATTATGTGACCAAAATGTATGTCATCATTATCCCTTCAAAAGCCATCCGAATCAAGAACAGAATCTTAATAATAATATATGCATTTATATACCTTCTTGTGCCTAAAGAATTCAGCATTTTAAAGAAACTGTATGCCCTACTGGTCAACATATGAAAAAACTTTAATTGCACATGCTCTTAACAGGTAACAGCGTACTTCCACAAATTCAGAAGAGCTGAAAAAAGACTAACGATCAGGTTCTTGAACCTCACAATAGATTTTCTTACCTGATGCTGACTGCCTCATCAAGCCAGGCATGAAGGAGAGACAGTAAAGAGAGATTTAGAAGGTTTAGTACAATTCAGAAGTTCTTCCATGTTAAATCACAGAATCATAGAATAGCTTGAAGGTGCTAGTTAGTTGCAAGCAAGTTATATTTCTAAGCCCCTTTGTTTTTTAGATAGAGAACACAAGTCAAAATTTTCAAGTGGGACTTCATGGAAGTTCTGCTTAAGCTCTGGGAGGCATTTTTATGTTGGAATCTGCGAGTTGGGAATTCAGTGGTGGAAAGAAGTCAAACTAAAATGTTTCTTTCTGCTCCCTTTAAAAGGTTTCAGTAACTAATTCTTGACGTTTACTTAATTCTGAAGAAGTAAAGATGACAGCTTGCCAATAAATATTCAGTCTACTCACAGTAGGATAAGCAATACACAAGTAAGATCAAAATAGGATAAAAATATGACCACTGCCTTGGGTGAATAGAATTGGTTTTGGCAGAAGGCAGCACGTTATTTTAACTTTGAAGACTAAAGACACTGAATTCTCAGTGCTTTTACTTATAGCAAGAGCAATCTAAAAATCAGAGTTCCTTCTTTATTTGTCTCCACCTTAGTAACAGTAGGAAGTCTTAGTAAGATTTCCTGCTTAAAAACCAAACATGATTCAAAAGAAAACTAGAATGTTGCTGAAAGTACAATCTAACCATGTTTAGCTGAGGAGAAACGAGTCATAAGCATTTTCAAATACCTGTCCTATAATTCAGAAAAACTGTCAACCTGGCAACAGGAAAAGAGAGATTTAGATGTAAAATCTAATTACAAACCAATTAAAAACATTGGTTATGATCGATTAAATTATAATCACATTTAACATCAATAAAAGCAATTTAATTGGAGTTCTTAAAACTTCCTGATACTAACGGTCCGCAGCATCTAACAGGATCCCTTATCACACTTAACCATTGGCTGCTACTTACTGCCAACCCTCTCCGGTTGTGCCAAGATCACTCCAGTTTAAGGCATACATTAGTACACTATCACTTCTTTAAAAAAGCTCCCAGTAGCTTCTTTTGGAAAAATGCTTATCTCAGAAAATGAAGTAGTCACAGCATCTCAGACCGAATTAATGGAAAACACGTTATTTGGGAGACAAATACCAGTCCAGACAAGTGTTATGTCCAGTAGGTACTACAACGCAGAAGCATTTCTGCACATGCACATAAAAAGAATGAACAACATTAAGGCTGCAGGTTTCATGCCTCTTTTTCAATTCCATGAACACAAGCAACTCCTTAAATATCTTAAACTCTGAGGCCCGTTTTTAAATATACAGTTGTACTTCCACAGTGAGCCACATTCATACTGAAACCATTGCAACATGAACACTGCACAAAGGGAGACATCATGAGCTAAATGAATAGTTGCAGAAACTAATATTAGCAATCCATCATCTAAAACAACTCTTAGCAAGTTTAATGGCTGTACAGCTACAATGCAAATGGGGTTTCTCAAGTTCCCCAACAGAATCAGCTTCCTTATATGAAAGGGACTGCTAGGCATGCATTATGACAGAACCGTATCAGAGCATTGCTTATTGATCTTTGAAAAGTCAGATTTAAAAAAAAAGCTTAGGTATGGTTTAATATATCCTGCAATAAAGAAAACATTTAACGCAAAACCAAACCAACTTTAAAGACATTCTTCGTTTTCCTCAAGCAAGAGGCAGTTTTCACCCAAACATATGGATCATATGCAAAAGACAGGATAGTCTTCTGAGAGCTTCCTGACAACCTGTATAGCTGTCAAGACTACATGTAATGCAAGATGCATAAAATAAGTCAACAGCACGTATTGCATATAATACAGCAACGTTCTTTGTTTAGAAACAGTGACACCTTCTCTAACAAATCTAAAAATAAATTGGGAAAAGAGATTAAATTAGAAATGTGTTATTATTGTAACTGTACTAGGACAAAGCTTAAAGATGTGGCTTTTATTTCAGTGTTGGTGAATTTCCTGTTTCACTTCAGTTAACATTAAGGGTTTTTTTTCTAAAGCCGTAGGTGTAAGTGCAGCCATAGTTAGGATTATTAGTTTGTAAGTAACAGCCATGAGCAATGCCAGACAAGGGTCGTTCTTGGAAATTACTGATGATTCAACAGGCCCAAACCAACCAGACCAAACAGATGCTGAATCCAGGAACTCCCATTTTACTCTGCTTGCTCCCATTATCTGATCACTGTTGTCCCTCCTGAAGAAGCAGCCCCAATACCATGGACTCACTGTTTGAAAGATTACAGCTGAGAGGGACTGGATGGGCTTCTCTTCCCTGAAACCCATATGAAAAGCTGCAGGGATGGCCACCCCCACAACACTTACCAAAGCCATTTTAGATTCTCCCATGCCATATCTACCTCTAGAGGTTTAAAAACTGAGTTAGAACACATTTTGTAGACCTCAAAAGATATGCAAAAAACCAAAACCAACCAACCAACCAACGGGGGGTGTGTGTGTGTGTGTGAAGAAAAGAAAGAAAAATCACAACTAACCATCTTTTCCTTTCACTGTGAGACAGACATGGAATACCCTTAGTAGAGAAGTTCAGGAAATGGGTTACATCTTCATTTATGGCTTTTACATGGTTGTCTTTTTTTTTCTTTTTAATTTGAAATATTAAAGCTTTTTCAGAACAACTTTGTCTCTTCTCAGATTTCCTCAAGATGTTCTGCTTCAGCTTAAGACCTGACTAATTTTGAAATTGACAAAATTAATTATATTCTCAAATACAAAGCGTTACTATGTTGTTCTCTTCACTGCTGCTTTCCCTGAGATTTAATTTCATGTCAAAATTCAAAAAATCCTAGCAAATTAGCTAGATTTTGGTGAAATCAAGTTGTGCAATGCATTCTGATGGGTTACTGAAGAGTCACAAGGAAGAAAGTGAATACATTTTAAAATGCATTGAAAAACTCTGGGGAACACTATTTCAGGGAAGTTTTACTACAACACTAACATGGACAAAAATACTTTTCCCCCCTGTATTTCACCTAAACTACGACTATTAAAGTTAGCCTGAAGTTTTCAGGATGGAGGTTTGACATAAGTTTGGGGTTTAGCAGATTAGAATCACTATTACATAGGTTTATGATTTATCTTTGCTTTCACCTTCCCCCCACCCCCAAAAGTGATGTTTGTAATTCAGTACTCAAGATTCTAATCAGAGTCTAACAAATTAGACTAGTTAAGCAAAATCAAGCAAATGAAATTGCTGTTTAAAAAAAAATTCAATGCATTAGGTACTGTGACTTAAGAAAGCAGGAAATGTCTTGATCGTGCTTACAAATAACATGCTTACAAATAACATGCTGTAAGAGCATTTCAAAATCTGTTTGCAAAATTGCTTCCTTTGCTTAGTAGTTAATAAATCACTATTAAACATTTAATTTATCATGGAGGGTTTGCTTTGGGGTTTTTGTTTTGGTTTGTTTTTGTTTTGTTTTTTTTTAAAGAGACATTTTGTCTTTGACATTCTTAAGATGTGGAAATTAATCTCATCTAAAAATTTTCAGCCACCAGAAGTTTCAGTCAGATAAACAAAATGCTGATTTTTAGAGTCTAGCAGTGGCCTCTGAAGTGATGTTGCTAGCCAGTCCCCGTACGATCCCTGCAGGAGAAGCCATGATGCACTCCAGCACACTTAAGGCTGTCTGCGATCCACCTTAGCACATTTGGCCATGTATGTGGGACTCAGTTTAGCATGCCTAAAACAGGAAACCTGCACAATCAGCAACAAACCCCGATAAAGAGTTAATGATTCTAGAATAGTGCAAGTTTAGTAGTTTCTGTAAAACAGGATTTCTAAAGGAGGAAACTATTTTATAATTTATATAAAGAAAATTTACTCTGCTTTGCATGGATGAGTTAAGAGCTGTATTTGCTTCCTGCTAGCATTACATCATCTGCCCCCCAAAACAATTGTTATAATGCTCATACCAAGATAAAAATCAGTTGACAAAAATTCTTTGAGGACTTGGTGGAGTATTTGGCTCCTTATTTTGAAGTGTAATAAAATGAATCGTGGAGAAAGTCATTTAATTTGTTAAGGGTTTTTAGGACAAGCAGAAAGAAGCAGGTAGAGAAAGTGAATTTTATGTTACTTTCAGTATGGGAGAAGGGTTCAAAGATGGCTGATTCACAGCATAACTTAATGGTAGGAAGACTGCATCTGTCTGTATCCAGTTGTCTCCAGGGTCTCATATATGTCTGAACTTCTTGGTCTGCACTATCTCAAAGCAGTACAACTGTTTCTGGAGTTCATAAATTTAATTCAATCTAATAAAGTTGCACTATGATTGATCCACTTGTTATTTGTGCAATTGCAGCAAAATGCCTTAAAACTGGCAAAAACAGAAGCTGATGGGAAGTCAGAGCAAGCAGCGAACTCCAGGCTTGATACACCATTGTGTGCCTAAACCAGAGCAGCAGTGAATGACGAGCCCAAACAGACCTGGGCTGCTTTCTTTGGTTGTACCAATATTGCTGCTAGTCTTAAAGAGATAAAAACCCAAAGAACCTCCAGACTGAGATTGCTGGGGTTTTTTTTTTTTGTCATCTGTAGTGGTATTAAAAGCAACTGTCATGAGGTACTAAAACGTTAGATGAACCTGCCCCACTAATTGTTAACTCTTTGGAATCCAAGCTCACATATGTGATTAACTACTAAATTCTCCTGTTTAAGGAAAGAATTACCCTTCAGTTTTGAAACTCACACTTTTAGAAGGACGGCCCACAGTAACACACTGGTATACAACCTGAAATGTGTATCTCCAATGAACTTTGCTGACCATATCACTAGACAGAGTTCAAACCACTGCAGTGTGTCACAAGTGAAAAGCAAAAGAGCAGCAAGAAATTTCCAAGACTGAATCATTTCAGGCTTCTGGGTTTTTTAATAGCACTTAAATATTTGGCCTCTGTTTTAAATTGCCAGCTTCTTTAAGTCATTCAGTCTCACAGTAAAACAAAATGCTTTACAAAAACCCTACAAGACGTCAGGGATTTTAAATAAAATCTATGAAGTAGTTTTAATGCATTAAAAGAAAGCTCCTCTCCAGTTGTACTGCTATTCATTTCATATTGCTCTGAATGCACTTACATTTCCTGACTTAATTTTTGATAAAAAGTGTTTTTCAACATTATCAGTTAAAGAGCACTTGAGACACAATTAAATGTGATGTTAAATGCATGTTGTATATCAGTTTTACCATAGGCGAGCCTGCTGTATTGTAAACGTGACAAAGATTAAAACTAGCAGCAAGTGTTCAGACCAGAAGGTTTCCAGTGAATCAGAACAGGAAACCAATAAAGCGATCAATGGGAGGTCATGACTTTTTGATCATTGCGCTATATGGTTAAAGAATCTGGTTTTGATCTAGTGCCGTGTAATCAAATTAAACTTTGAAGTTCTGTATCAAATATGCTATTGAAATAGCAACAGCGCTAAGGAAGTACCCAACTTCTAAACTATTTTCAAAAGAAATCAGTCTTTGGTAACTGTAAGTCAGATTTTATCTCTAGAGGGATTTTTTTCTAAGATCTGACAAGTTTGTTATAGTGAGATTGTATGCAATTCCAAAAAAAAAAGTTCTAAGCTGACTTAGCCCTGGGAAGTTTCTATAAATAGCTAGTTGGTAGGTGGAAGGAAAGTTCTCAAACTCTTTCTACAAGAAGTTCTAATGAAAGTGTTTGTTTGGAGTGAGGACACGGCAACAAAAATATTTTAGAACAGCAGCATGGTCACGCTAAATGTGCTGCAATTTTTAAATCCAAGGAACTACCTAAATCTCAACGCCTCTTCTCCCTAGAGCATGCATCTATAAATACAAGAGTTACTGAAACCTCAAGCATTAACTAGAATGTACTGGCTGATACAGAGACTGAAAATGTACCCATTATGGGCAACAGTTACAGGAAATTATCATTTCGCACTTTTACTCTGTCGTTTTAAAGCAGGAGTTAAACTCAGCATTTTTAAAAGGACTAACATTTATTTTTGCTTCTGATTGCAGAAATTACTTCCATCTGTGCTGGCTGCCATTCTGAGAGTGACAGAAGAATTTTAGGAGGGGTTTCCACCACATTTCCACTGCTTGCCCCAATAGGTCAGATAAATTTAGAGACATGTTACAAGCTAATACACAGCATTCCTCTCCCAAGCTTGTTTGTCACAAAGGTGGCAGCTGCGTATAGTTGCTAACACTAAGTTTTTTGCAAGGAACTACTCCTCAGATAAACCCAAGCCAGTAGAACCTCAATCCCTCCACTTTTCAATCCCCAAAACTTGATTTATAGGCAGAAACATAGGATAAAACCTGACATAGCTCTAAGTAGTACAGCAGACAGGTCACACAGCTTCAACACTCAAGAGAAGAGCATTAACACCATGATAATGAAATAACTTTATCTATGATCAGTTCACTTGCTTTGGCAATCCAGACAAACTCTAAGCAGGGACTTAGTGTAGTTAAGCATGGCTAGTCCATTCATCTCTAATGCTGCAGTCAGGAACTAGTATATTGCTCAGCAAGAGAGATCTGGAGCTTAGACACAGGAGGACGCAGTCAGGAAAAAGGGGAAGTGTTTGTAAAGAGAACAATCACCAATCTTCATTTATTTTATCACTGAATCTAATCAGTCAGTAGCAGCAGTGACACAGTTAAGATTCATACCTAAAACAGTTGCCCTCAAAGTGAACAAGGTCACACCTATTCTGTTTAAGGGCAGCCTACATCACTGTCCTGGTTACACTGTTCACATTTACAGGTTTCCTTCACTCTCATGAGAGATGGAAGATATTGTGTTGATGGTGCTGTTGCTGGGGGGGGGGGGGGGAAGGGAGAGGAATCGACCTTACCTGATGCAAAGATGGAGTTTGTGGCCAAAGATCTGTGGAGTGGAGTGCCATTGTTATGGAATCAGTCCGACCTTTTTGGGCAAGTGTAACACGTCTGTGTTAATTATGCTATGAACACACGTGCAAAACTAACTGAATTAAACAAGTGATGTTCATAAAATACACAGGGGTTCCACTGTGCAGTGGTGCTTGTGCCTGTTGATTGCTTAGTTAAGCCAGACAGTTTCTAAAGCTAGTTGTTTTATTAAGGGCAGGGGAACTACCTTGGAGAAAGTTATTGGAGAATTAAGACCCCAAACTGCTCAGTCCCATACTTCTCTAACAATCTTGGCATTATCAAGCCAGTGTAACATCTCTGACTCTCAAGGATGTGTTTAAAGGAATAAAGCAATTCACTCTTCTAAAGCATACAGTATATATTTAACTATCCCGTGTAGACAAAGCTGCTACATTAGATTGGGTGTTTGCAAACCACATGACCTCACAAACGCTATCTTATCACATCACAGGTTCCTCAGACTGACCACAACCACTTAAATCAGACTCTGCCAGCACAGAAGCTCAGTAACTTTGACACGTACTAGTAAAGCAACTACATTTTTAGCTGTCCAGCAGCCTTGCAAGAACTTCACTTGCGGGGAGGGAAAAAATCTGATGGTCTCTTGTCCAACTGTGCTTGCAAGATACGGTAAAAGAAAAGCACATGATTTATTGTGCTATAAACTTCCACCACAAGTTGAAATGCTTACTTTGTAAATCTGAGGGCTAACATATTTCCTTTCTGGGACAACATTTCTTATCAACTGAGAAAACATTTATAGACACCCACATATTTTGAAAGCTTTTGTCTAGTAAAACAAACTCTTGGAAGGTGTTAATGTGATTCTAATGAGTACTGAGAAACAAGCGCTTTGCAAGAGTTACAGTACTTCTAATAAACATCACAGTTTTAGTGACAACTACGAAGTGAGAACAATGTAAAAAGTGACTGAAATAAATCCCACAAAGATTAGTTGGTTTATGAAAGCAAACCAGTAAAATTACAATTGCCAAGAGACAAATATACCTCTGCCTGTACTACATGCAAAGCAAACCGTGTGCTCCCTCCAGAAGAAAAGGGGGGAAAAATAAGCTGGCAAGAGACTCAGTGGAACAGCATTATCTCTAATTCTGAATTTTACAGGAGGAGTACTAGGCCTGTTTGGACTCGCTGTTCTCTCTTTAGTTCTGATGAAAGAAGTGCTACCCATTTCTGTTTCCAAGATGTCTAAATGCTGATAGATCTGATCTCTCACTCTCATTTGCCCATATGATCTGACCCACTTCTAGCCATCACCCTAGAAACATGCCTTCAGAGAACTTGAAAAAAATTCTAGTAGGTTGAACTTTAACTAGAATTCTCTTTCCCCAGTTAATCCTCCCTGTCTCCATCATGCAAAGCTACATACAACTCATTCAGAGCTTTAAGAATTAAAGATGTGCCCACACTGCGGTCATGACTGCAACACTGCACAGGCACATCCAAACTAAGTAGCTGGACACCAGCAGTCCACAGCAGGATGAAGCTCAGAGTTATTTACCCTGCTTCTGGATGTAGTCTAGTGATGCTTGAGATAAGAGCAATCAATTTGGTAAGCACTGAATTTGACTCAAAGGAAGCCTAGTAACAAAATTAACAGAGAAAAGGGATAATGCTTCCTGCTGGTATCCCACCATCAAGCCTAGATGCTATCATTGTGAGATAAACAGGAGCTAGGAATGCTGCTAGAAGCCGCCAGCCCATCTTGTGCTACTCCAGCAGGCCATGGGCAGCAGCAGCATTTTGTGCTCATGTATGGTCAATGCAGGAGTCACCATTTAGCTGCTTGTAAAGCTATTCCCTCATATTCTCAGGGGACAACGTGGACTAAACTGTGCTGGGGAGCAGGACCAGAACCACTTACTGTCCCATACTGATTTTGGATTATTAGCTAATAATAAACACTGAGGAAATCATCTGGCAGCTTTTAAACACAGCTTAACTGCTGTACAAATGTATGGTCTGTAAGACCAAAGGAACTATTAATATGGTTTAAATTTTCCTCCTGTGTACTATAATACATTGAATTTTATTTAGGTGTTGTATTATGTGGCCTATATTGGTGGGTTTTCTTTTAATCCTTCACACAGATGGCTAGGGTTTGCGTTCCCTTCTCCATTTTAGTTTCAGCAGTGAAAACCTTGAAAGCTAAGCCAAACTGCAAAATTGGCTTAATTCAATCATATTACCAATTACTTTTTTGGTCATAACTTATGCATTATTTATCCTCAAAGTAATTACTTAAAGTGTCTTGAATTTTATTTACACTAGCAAAATCTTTTAAAAGCATAGTATTTAATCTCCAACTTTTATATCTCTTTTCATTAGGCCAATCTTAAAATGTTAGCTCACCAGGAGCAAGATCAGACTGTGAGATAACACCTATATCAGAATCTTACTGACTGCATTAGGTTCTTAAAACATAATACCAGATCAATTCCTAGATAAACTATATGTATGTGGGCATGGAAGAGTAGTGAACTAGCGGTCACTACTTCTTTGAATAGCCATCAAGTTTTCACATACTGAAAATGGCAAATATTTTTTAAAAATCCCCTTATCTGCATTGTCAATATGCAAGAACTTAATAACCAGAATTTCACTTAAAGTTACTATTATAGCCTTTTAAAAGCACCATAAAATTCTTTTGGTGGAATAATAACACGCCAGTCATCTGTCGTCTTGTCATTTTCCATCAGCCATACTGAAATACTGTTAACATGGGCAGTTTGCTGAGTGTTTTCCAACTGTTGGAACAGCGCGCCACACTAACATCAGGATTTTGTTGTTCATTCAAGTACCAAGATTTGCACATTAGCAAACATCATCATGCTTGCTTCCTCTCAAAATATCTAATTCTCAAAAGCATCTTTTTGTTAAAGAGTATGTCTCATCACAGAGGAACAGCTAGGAGAAAACAGCTCCATATTCCACCTCTGACACTGGTCAATAGCAGATGCCTGGGAAAGTATGTAACACCAGGCACATATGTAGCGATACTTTCCCAGAATACTCTTCTCAAAACTCCAGCAAATAGCCCATTTTTCAGTTATACATGGGACATCTGTGCATCTCCAGGGATTACATTTCCCCCGCCATGAATTTAGGCAGTTATTTTTTCCAAGATGTATTAACATGGATTTTAGTATATGGAATGATTTTGGATCTAAAGGAGTTTAATCTTTTAAATTTGCAAAAATCATATCCTCTAGTGTTTTTTCCCAACACACCTCCAGTTCCATTCAAGATCTGTTCTGGTGCAAGAATTAGGAAGTGAACCAATGCTCCCTACCCATCTTCATCCCACTTACAGTTGGAATATTTTCCATGCCCCCCCCCCCATTCAAAATTCCTTGGATTAAAAAAACCCAACTGTTTCAATGCGCTAATGTTACCTAGACACCAAAAGTTGATGAGTAGGAGTTAACTGATCCTCCTCCTTCAGGTCATAAATGGCACTGGCTGCTGAAGATGACCAGACCAAAGGTACAACAGTATGAGAAGCAAAAGCAAAGGTACAAAGAAACAAGTCAGTTTATTCCAAAAGTTGCTATTTTGCTTCAGTTATTTTCCCTGCTAACTTTGTGTTTATTATGCTTTTAGCATTAGTTCAGTCAAGTCCTAATTCAGTCAATATTTTTTGTCCCCTGGGAATGGCAGGAGATACAGGAAAGAAACATCCCAGTGTTCTTTGAAAGCTCTACTCAAATCTAAGACAAAAATTGCAGGTAAATTCCCAGAAAACACCTCCTGTCCTCCACAAGTGTCCTTGACTCTATAGACCTCTGAAACCTTTTATGTGGATTTTTTTTTTTAACCTAGGAATATAGATGAAGAACAAAAAGTGCCAGGATTATAAAGAATATTTTTAGTGTCAGAAATGCCAAATAATATGTCAAAAAGGGAAAAAAAAAAGGATCACTAAGCTTTGAGTATTCTTGAACTGCTTCTGAGCTAAAACAACTACTAGATCCCTCAAATATAGGAAAACATTACAAAACAGATTTTAAAGAGCTATCTTCAACATCTATATTCCTGCTTTCTAAGGAAAAAAAAATGCACGCTAAGTGCAGGAAGCACTGTATGCTGCTGCTTCCCCTCAAAGCTGTCCCCTAATCCAGGTGGCCAATGCACAGTAGAATCACAGCCTTATGGCATAAGGCTCCGCAATCCCAAGTTGTAGAGGCTGGATACATATTAGGCAGAATTTCACTTTTAATATGAAAACTGTCATAAAGGTTAAAACATGCCTACATTTGAAATACTGTAGTAATATAAATAAGAAACTCAAATTTAACAGCAAAACAAACTCATTAAAGCATTCCAAGAGACACAAAAATCAGCTAGCAGTATGACAAACTTAAAGTTTCACTTGAAATACAATTTAAACTTCAGCACTGCAGTCCTAAATCACAAAGTTTGTAAGACTGGAAACCACTTGCTTTTGTCTCCAAAGGTGTCTTGTGGTCTGCCAGTGTAGTTTGCGGGTAAGCACGTCAATTCTAATCTTTTGTACCACTCCTGTAATCTAGGTAACACATACAAGCCTTGCAACATCCAACAGGAAGCAGAGACAGCTGCTGTGTAATATATATAAAGTGGCTGCATGTACAGAGGGGTAGTGCATGAAATGCAGAACTTCAGTAGTTTATAAATCATTTATTTCCATTCAGCTTGAATTAAAAGCAAAGAGTGGCAAACTACAAAGAACCTCCTCCTGCGTATGTGATTTATGTTGAAATGAGTAACAACCAGTTCAAGATTTATCTTAGCCAGTTCTTCTTAAACCTTCAACTTTACTTAATGGAAACTCGTAACAGTCCAAACTGCCTACGTATTCTTTTCCACATACAGTAACTGCTTTACTTCAGTACTACCTACTGAAGCAGGATACTCTCTTGAATAGTCAAAATGGTTTCGCAAAAGTTGCTTTCACTTAACATTTCAGTGTCTAATCAAAGGCAACTTCTATGAAGCACTAACACTCCTCATGCAGCCTGGGAGTGTGTAACCCACAGTATAAGTCTTGCAGTGCCTGTATACTCATGCCATTTATGTTACATCAGTTAAAGCACATTAACTGTAAGGCCAAGTGACAGAGTCCAGTGCTCACCAGACCTCCTTTCTCTTGTGCCAAGGACAGGGCAACCAACCTTCTATAGGTACTGACAAGAGTAGCAAAGTTGTTTCACAGAAGTTGCAGCCCATTGGGGCTGCACAATGGAAAAGCATTTTAGGTTAAAATCCTACTAAGCTAGAAGTCGTCAAGAATGCTGTAGAGATAGCTTTAAGAACGGAATGAAAATGGAGGAAGGAAGAAAATGCTAGATGGAAAGATTTCAATTAATGAAAAGAACAAATGGCAGTGGGACACGAATTTGTGAAAAGGCAGAGAGTCTAAGTCTAGTGCATATTAAAAGCTCTGACAGAAGTTTACATCATGACTTCCTGTTTGAATCTGTGACAATCCTCAGAATTTCAGGTTTTCACACAGCTTTCAGCCTTCAACAATAAAGCCGTAAGGCATAAGCATCTAACAGCTTTGTACCCAATAAAGCACCTCAGCCAGTAAGGAGGAAAGAAAGTGCAGCACTAATCTGGCACTAAATACAGCTTTTCACAGGATTAGCTATTGGCTAACTAGAAATACTGCACTCTGAGCGTCCTTCCATTATGCACCGGCTGTTCTTCAAATGTTGATAGGTTGTGTAAAAATTAAAGGATAGCTGTCAGTGACTTTCTAGGCAATTAACAAAAATGACTGACACATTTACTAAGGTTAAAATTGCAAGTTAATGATAATTGACTTACATGTATGTGAACTCTGAGTGAAGCTATGGCTTTAAGTACAAATTCAGCATTTTACACAGTAATGTAAATGATATTAAATAGTTTGATTCTAACCCATGTTTGGTTACTCATGTTGGTGCAAATGAAGAGCTGCATGCGAGTAGATCTAAGATGGTGTGCACAGAGCAGAAGTCTACAAGTCTTGTTACAATACTTTCAAGGCTCCAGCTTTTGTCTGTTTGCTCTCCTGAAGTGTTCAAATACAAGTTTGAGACCTGCTGTGAAGCACTCAGTATACAATTCAGATTACCGTACCACAGAAACCCACTGGTTAGGTGTAAGAGGAATCAGGCAGGTATCTTGTTAGAACAAACCAAAAAATCTAACACAGTAATTCCATTTCTAGTTATTTTACCTTATTTGAAGAGTAAGAAAAAAGGCATCATCTTTTTCGATGTGATTTACATTGTGCATTTAACAGCAGCGTGCCTCTTTGGTTCCGTTTTGGATGCCATACTACCAGTTTCCAGTACATGCAGTTTCACTCAGTAACAGGAACACAACAACTTGAATTTACTACAAATAAGTCTTCTTATAATGATTTGAAGACTGACTGTAGCATTACTATTCCCAGATGAGTAATAAAAGCAGATGAAATTTATCCTTTATGCTGCAAGCTGCACCATATTTAAGACGCATGCAAAATTTTGAGCTCAAAAAATTCATCAATGGACTCAGATTACAACACAGGGCAATAGGTTGGAAGTTTTTGAAAGTATTACCTAAACTTGTTAAAAATAATAATCTGAAATTATAGGCAGAGTTCTGATGTGTTACCACACTGGAACAGATGAGAGAAATATCTGAAATCTGAGGGTCAAACCTTCCTCCACTACAAAGTCAAGAGGTGTTACAGCAGCAGCCTGTCACACCTGTGCCATAGTGCCTCCCCCAGCCTTTTGGTGGAGGGGATTCTGCTTTACACCCTAAGCAGCAATAACCACCCTTTCTTTGCCCTTCTCTGGTGCTCCTCACCTGTGTTCTAGGTTTACCCTGTCCCTGGCTACTAGCCTGGCTTGCGAACGCTGCTGGAACAGTAGACCTTTCACTAGAACTCTGCGATTAGGGTGGATTGTGCTGTTCCCAATTCTCGGTACCATCGCCATCTGATGGATTGTATCCCAGGACAGAATTAAAGTACCTAGCTCCTCCAAGTTCCACTGATAAAGGAACACATGCCTTCAGATTGCTGGCCAAAGACATGAAATTGTGCTTATGAGAAGGCCAGAATACGAATGTAGTTTGCGGTTTCTTATATTCAATATAGGATCTGTTCATTATTTTGTTCCATCCTTGAGATGGAGAACCTGCAATTCTTCTGATGTGAACTTCTGTAAAAATGCACTACTGGAGAGAAAAAAAAATGTTCAATATGCAGAATCAACACTGACGGCCATACCAAGACATTTAATCTCATTTTACATGCACCCATCCCACCCCTATCTTAAACTGTAACTTTTGCATTAATTTATGTCCAGATTAAAGTTCCACAATTACAACACATTAGATGGTAACCTTGCAGTCACCAAGAACTCTGTTCCTTTACCAGTGCCTTTTACATGCTAACCAGTTGGGAGGTTGTGGTCAGCATGTCACATACACCATCACCCTATCTTCAGGAAGATGAATTTGCAAATTTGTAACGTTTGTTTTTAGCTTTTGCAGAAGTAGAATCAAAAAGCAGCTAGCCAAAAAGCAAAGAACATGACCATTAATGGATCTACACATGAAGACACTATAGTGCAGATGTAAAAAACCAAATGGTTTATTTGTTATTAACTACATTATACTAATCCTAATATTTAGCAGTTGAGGGCAAACATTTTTGCCTCTTGCTATTGCCATTTTATTCAGATTTCGCTGTTTCAGGAAACAATGCAAGGGAAGTTCTTTACTTAGCAGCTACGTTAATCCAAGACTATTATTTATTAGCGCCAACTAACCTACATACATTTGAGACTTAACCTTAAATTATCTCAAAATCGGCCCAGTGGGTTATGCTCAAAACAAAGGATTGTGCATGAAGTATTACTTTCCTTCCCAAGTTTCTGTTTAAAAACTAGACAAATAGATACGTAACA
Source organism: Phalacrocorax carbo (assembly GCF_963921805.1). Taxonomy (NCBI): domain Eukaryota; kingdom Metazoa; phylum Chordata; class Aves; order Suliformes; family Phalacrocoracidae; genus Phalacrocorax; species Phalacrocorax carbo. The sequence continues at coordinate 58,507,693 of NC_087518.1, forward strand.
GTAAAGGGGGAAAAGTAATTAGTAAAAAAGGACTTCCAGGCTTTAAGAAACTCTGTGTAAGGAAGCACTCAGAAATGTTGCCAAGGTAGAACTTGTCTACTACACAGAGTTTCTTCCTACTATCTACCCTAGAATGAGATACCTCATTTCTATAGTGTCTACCTCATTTGGAAGTTAAAAATTAGCCACAAAGCAGCACACATCTGGAAGAGGAGTGCTCTTCTACATGGAATTACTTAAACTCTACTACTGTTGAAATGTGTATTGTCCCTAGCTGATACTTTCTTTCAGTCAAATTGAAATGCTAATAAAGATCTGCCTAGACTGAACTGTTTAGGAATCACCAGTATTACTCAGAATGATCTTTGTTCTGTCAGCTAATGAACCTTGTCTTCATTCCAATCTGTTCACATAAACTTGTACGCATTAAACACATACACAATTGTACGTCTTTGACAATTGGGTTGCTCAGCCAGGCATATAAAAGTGCTTGTACGGAGAAAATTATGCAACAGCTTTCCATCAAAAATTCTACTTTTCCTCCAGACAAGTGGTTTCTTACCTTTTAAACCTACACTGAGCAGGGGAAGGAGTCAGTACAGTGCCTTATTTATTCAAAAGGCAAAGTATCTGGCTTTCTGGGAGTTCTACAAGAAACTTACTTTCTCATAAGGAATGAAACAAGCTAGTTATAGTCCTTTAATGGAAAACACCAGGTTACTGATTTTTATATTTGTTTTTAAGTGACCTTAATGATTGGTAACTGTGCTGGACTGATGGCCCTAGAGACTATTAATCTATAGCATAGGCAGCATTCCCAGATCCTCCACAATGTTACAACTCTGAAGGGATTGGTCCTGAAAGGTTGGATCCACTAAGACTTGTGAAAACACTACCTGCACTCAAATAAAGAAAGGATGTGTTTGTTTAACAAAAGCAAAAAGGCAACAAATAATTAGGATTAATTGCTCTGTGATGCTATGTTTTTAAGCGACACCATCAGAGCTGAGTATTAGAAGGTGTATGGAAACAGAAGCAGAGTACAATGCAAAGATGACTGAGCATTTTGCACACAGTGTAGTATTAGGTAAAGACATTTCTTCACAATGCAGGATGAACTGAAATGAGCCAGAGAGCACAGCAGTTACATAAGCCATTTTGGTTGCAGGACTTGATCTTTTGAACTAACAGAAAGTTACTACAGCTATTAAAGCGAGGAAGTTTGAAGACAGAAATTTCATAGGTTGAAGGTTTTGGCAGTTTAAAACTCAAAAAAAAATCTGTTAACTGATATTAAGCAAGCATCCTTTTTCTTTTTAAGCAATCTCAGTATACTATCACGTAAAATTTATCCTCACAACAGCAAGAACCAAAAATCTACATGTGGCCTATTCTACTTGCACAAATGCAGTTTAGTTTCTAACTAAATTAGCCTTAAAAGTTATAGCAAATAAAGACATAAAGGGACTTATTTTCATGCACACAGCTCCAAATGCAGTAAATGCATCACAGTGAAATATGATCAACCCATGAAATTAAGGGAAAAACCAAGATGGATCATAAATGCTGATCTCATTTAATGTCAAATCATGTAACTAAGCCATTTTTTGTTCTCTAACATCCCAGGATAAGAGCAACATTCACATATTAGAGTTAGTTTTATTGCCTCCACTTAAAATAATGTATGTTGGCAAAATCAGGTACTGAAGATGTAATAGCTATTAGATAAGCAAAACCTGGTACAAACAATGGCTAGGGCAAAAGGTGCAAGTGATCAGAGGCAGTAGTATTTTATCACTTACCTCATGATGCAGCTCAGCTATCTGATCTTTCAGTTCTCTGATGTACTGGTTAGAATCAGATTTATTAAGCTGCCCTTGAATTTTTCCTTCTTCTTTCTGTTGTGGTTAAAAAAAGAATCTTATTCAAATTATTCACAGATATACTATATTAAAAAAAATAATCTTATTTTAACTGTTTGCATATTTTTGTCACGAACAGAAGCTATTCGCAGACACCATCCAGCACTCCTCATCCAGCTGAAGTCACAGCAGGTGCCTAGGGGCGTCAGTGGCTCGGACCAAGCGGACCCTCTCAATACCAACAATGGCACAGGCAGGATTCCACAGAGGAGCATGAAGAATTAACGAGGCTTCACAGGTGGAATTCACATCCAAAGTCCATGAGGTTGCATATGAAATTTATTAAAACATCCCTACAGAACACTGTCAATATATGGAATGTATCTTAGCGTACATTGTTTTCATTAATGTAAAGTTTTCATTTAGTAACAAGGAGTTTCCCTTTGTCTGCAAGTGACAGTAAAGATAACATGTTCTTTCCCTGCATGGTAGGACATGCACTGGGAAATGCTACATATGACAAGGTTTTTTCTCCCCTAAAAAAAGTTGTAACTTGGTATTTATCATGGTATCATGGTATTTATCATGGTATTTGTCATGTAGGAGTTCTGGAGAGCATGAGTGAAGAGAGGTACGTCCCCTAGCACCAATACTGTGAGAGGTATGGAGAAAAACTGGCAAGTCAAAAAAGCCAGACATGAAGAGGAATGGGAGATTTCCCTCATGTGTCAACCAAGCACAGCTCCTAAGTTTTAAGATGCTCAGGGAGGTGTCACCTGCACTTGAATGCTTGCAACATTACCTCTCAGCTTGTCTCTACAGGGGACCCTGATGTGACTAAACCAAACTTGGTAGATCTGAGATAAATAACCACCCTTAACGGAGAACGCAGCCCATGTCTTCAGTTTGTTACTAGCAAGTCAAGAGCAGTGTTGGTTGGGGTTTTGTTTGTTTGGTGGTTTGTTTTTTTTCAGCTGAGTTATTTCTGAAGCAGCCACCAGCTTTAGAAGACAGAAACACCTTGATTTTATATAAATCTTTATCATGACTGTAAGTCACCTACAACCAATGTATTACAGAAATATAAATGTAATGGGAATATCTCTTTTTTTCTACTTGCAGCTCATTTTGCTGAAATTTTAATTATACTTGAAGAAAGCAGACAGTTAATAACAGGCAAGTTCAAAATACCTTTTAACAACAGTCCTTCAAAATACAAGACAAGAAGCTTTAACCAAGAGGTTCTTTTAAAACATCCCTCTGAAGTACCAACATCAGGACAGAGCACGTCCCAGGATGTTAGGGGGAGGGACAATATACCACCTTCCAAACCCTTTTGCTGCATGAAGTGAACAACCTTGAGCACCATCAGTGCTGGCAATCTCAAAGCAATTTCTCTAATTTCAGACTTTGTTTTTCTTGCAGCAAGATATGCATTACTATATTACTTGAAAAACAACTTTGTCATATCCACTATTAATTCACAGAATCTGCAGCAGGGAGGCAGAAGATCCTTTAATGCACATTTCCATCTCGAACGTAGTTTCCAAGGTAGCCTATGGCTCAAATTCACAAGAAATCATTAATATTAACAACATTACTAATTGTTCCTGTCCTAAATAGGCTTTAAAAACCACCACAAACCCATCATCTCTCTTTACAAGCATGACTGTTGGTATTGGAAAAACCAAAACAGAAGCAACATAACCTGCAGACCAAAACCAATGCTCTTTACATCTGTATATAGAAAAAGCTTCATTGCTGTCAGAAGCTAAGATCCCAGACAATGAACATGACTTGATCTCTTGCGGCAGCAGGAATATATGGGAGAAATGCTTGTCTGAGTCCTTTCCCTCTGTCTGAAACCCTGACTTTTTCATTTAAGCCTCCTGTTCTATGGACTCCAGATTACAACTTAACCATACACTCTAGTATCAAACAGCAAGAGTAAAGCAAGATGTTATTATAAGTAGAAGATAGGTGCCACAGCCCTTTTAAAATGAAAGTACATAAAGAGCTGCACTTACATTCAAACTGGATGCACAAGAGGACATGAAACAGGCAATCCTAAGTTAAGTGGATATTAATGAACAGCAAAAGCAGTAACATTTACTAGCTTCAGTTTGGCACTGCACAAATAGCTGAAAGCTGATAGTGGACACCATATAGAGTGTACACAATACTGGGAGTTACACACTTCAGTTATGTTTAAGTGCTTTTACTGTTACTTTTTATTCCATAAACACTGTAAAGTTAATGCAGATATTACAGAATAATTTGGCATGTAAATTAGCTCATGGAAGAACTGACTCTTGCTCCAGTCAGGCGGAGCTGAATATAGGGCATAAGCCTGGCTTGCAAGATCCTCATTATTAGGAAAAGGCAAATAAGTTTCAGTTTTCCTTTCAGAACTTACAGATTTTGTAGAGCTGACAATTCACAAAAACGCATTTAGCACAAAAAAGGAACCCTGCAATGTCATTTTCTACAAACTTACTTTTCAAAGAAAAGTCATGCTGTAACTTCCTCTTGCGACATTCAAAACACTAGAGGTCAGAAGCTGACCCTTTTAACTGGCTGCAACAGAAGTCAGATGCTCCTGGCTAACTAAGCAAGCCCGTGTTCTATAAGCTACAAAGTCTTTCTACAGTGGCTAAATGGGAAGAACAACATAGGAGAAATTTTAGGGCAAGGTATCTGAGTCTATTTCATAGCTGCTGTTTGTCACTCTGAGCAACAAAGATATAGTCTAGTTTTTTTCTTTAATAGGCTAAGTTGATCATGCCATGAATTTAGTCACTCATGCAGGTGCAATAGCAAACCACTAGAAAACAGCTGCAGGGGCAGACACTGTAGCATTAAAGTATTTTTTAAGTCTTACCAAAGTAATCTAATTTAGAGGATAATTAATAAGTAGACAGCTGAAAGTTTACATATTTCAAATGAACCAAACGACGTATTTTATAAGTAGTTTTATCTGTCAGATTATGATCTTTAAGTTACCCCACATTCTTTAAAACTGTGACAAGAGATTGATATTTCTTTATCAATACCTATATTTATTTTCATACAAGTACAAAATATTACTATGATCTGCAAAATTATTTCACTTTCCAGTCACGTTTCATATTTGCATGAAGTTCAGATTACTTTCTAGCAATTTCCAGCTTCTGATGAGCATTTGTTGATCAAAGGCAAATTTAATGTCAGCAACTTAAATTTGGTAGTAGGTTTTTTTAACACTAGGTTTTCATTAGGGTAGCTTGACAGAAATCAAAAAGAAAAATTGTTGGCAGGAAACACCTCAACATGGCAGCTCCTTTTAAGGTGAGAGAAAGCAATATTCACAGCTTTCCCTACTATCTGTTAGTATCTGCCACAGATTACTTTCTCCCAAAAATTCCATCATTCTAGATTTGCTTCTCAGCCTACCTTAGATTATACGACACATTATCTATTACTTCCTGATTATCATAAAAACTTATTTCTTACTGTTTTTATCAAGTGATCTTAATATCATCCTAGAGACTCTTTTAAGGAGTATTGTCAGCGACTGTGCATCTCGAGATAGCGAAAACCTCCGCCACTGCAAAGCAGACCCTATATTCTGCCCCCGCGCAGGTTAGATTCCCACTTGTACCTCAGAACTCTAGGTGACATTCAGTTAGTGCCAAAGCACAGCTATATGCCACTGTGATTGGTGAAAGCCCCAGACATGGCAAGCGCGCTCATGCTCCAAACAGTATCTGCACCCATGGAAACTGCATGAAGGACTGTGTTTAGTAGCTTAACTAAGAAAGCTTGAGCAGCTTCAGCTTGCATTTTTCCATTTCAAATATAATACCATATTATATACAGATGTTATTCCTAAATCTTGAGACTGATCTAGCCATGAGGCAACTGAGATTGAGTTACCATTTGTTCTTAGTTCGGAACCTAAATTAAACCTGGCCAAGAAACAGAGGGACAGGAATTAGCCAGGTGCAAGTGACAAGAAAATGGGACAAACTGAAAAGCCAAGACACAACAGGCACTGGATGGAACTGAAACAAAAAGGTAAGGACCTTTGACAATAACACTGATGGATTTAATCTTCAGCCCACTATCTGCAGGATATGGCTGCTGCATTTACTTAGTTGATGTACTGCAGGGCAACTGAAGATAATAATCTTCTAAGAATAACATTTAGCCCTTCATCATTCAGTTGCTTCTCAGGAGAAGCATATTTTCCACTCTTCCTAGTCTACTGCTGCCATCCTTCATTTTGCTTCCAGGTATCATAACCCTCTAAAGAAGATTAATTCATTTCTCCTCCTAAGGGTCCAACAGGATAAGGTGAGGTTTCTAGGCTCAGGCAGGAAGAAATCAGTCTCATATGGATTCAAGTCTTGTCTGGCCTCAGCCACCTCAGCCTAAGGACCAGCTATGGCAGATGGAAGCTGAACTACTGAGATCAAAGGATAACTTGAGTTGGGCAACAAAGGGCTACTTGCCCAAAGGACTGAAGCCTACACTCTCCATGGTCCAACCCCAGTAGCCAGGGAGGTCAGAGCCCACATTCAGGACATCGATAGCCTCCTTTCTTTTCAATCCTAATTTCATTATTATCACTAGCTTCTTGCTTCAAATGTTTAGCTATGCAGATGTGATGGAAAATACATGCTTTTAGGATGGATTGATTGGGCAAGTCTTTCACAACTAAAACAAATTAATGTCAATGCTCTTAAATTTTAAGGGTGCTCAAGGGCAGAGGATGTAAAACCTGTCTTCTGTAAAATCACCAAGGAAGAGAGGGCGCCAACTGCCCTGCTATATTCTGAATCTGGCTTTAACTTTCAAGTTATTAAAATACCTAAAATCTAAGGGTTTTGTTTCCATTAAATTACATTTTCATGTGCTCTGGCTGCAAACTGGTCCAGCTTCCTCAGAATAGAACAGAACAGACTATTTCAGTTGGAAGGGACCTACAAGGACCATCTAGTCCAACCGCCTGACTGATTCCAGGCTGACCAAAAGTTAAAGCAGGTTACTAAAGGGGCATCGACCGCCTCTCTGGGAAGCCTGTGCCAGTGTTTGACCACCCTCTTGGTAAGAAACGCTTCCTTGTGTCCAGACCAAACCTCCCCCGACCCAGCTTTGAACCATTCCCAGGCGTCCTATTACTGGATACCAGGGAGAAGAGCTCAGCACCTCCCTCTCCATGTCCCCTCCAGAAGCTGTGGAGAGCAACGAGGTCATCTCTCGGCCTCCTTTTCTCCAAACTAGACAAGCACAAAACCCTTAACTGCTCCTCACAGGACACGTCTTCCAGCCCTGTCACCAGCGTTGTTGCTCTCCTCTGGATGCATTCAAGGACCTGAAATCCTTCTGGAATTGCAGGGCCTAGAACTGCACACAGTATTCCAAGGTGAGGCCGCACCATAAGTTATTAGGCAGCCCCACTGACATATGTAAAATTAAATTGCTTTCATGTAGCTTGAGTTGATTTAATTAAATGCTTCCTGTTGCAGCATTTACTTCAGTAGGAACGGGACATTTCACTCTGCATTGGTTTTGTACTGTGCTTGAACAGTTTTGTGCTACTGTGCTTGAGTAGTTCTGTAGTTCTGAAGAAAACACTTGATCAGTTGATCTAACTGTATTGGTTCAAAAGTGAATGTTAAGACTCCACTTACAATTTTCAAGTGTTTGAAGTATGAACATCACACCTTTGAAAGAAAATAGCATAAGCAATTAGTAATCTCTCTCTTCATGGGTTTTTTAAACAAATCTAAGATTATACATATAGGATGTGGGTTTTTTTTCTTTTTGGGGGGGAAGCAGTATTACAGAACATCTGTGGTATTTGGGGAGGTCACGACACAAAGACGACCTGCCAGTCTCTAGGCGAATAATAGCTATTTTAAGTTTTAAATTCACATATAGTGAAAGAGCCAGATAACATATCAATAAGCAACGTGTGCGTGTTATCAGAATAGCAAAATAACAAAAGCTAGCAAATTCTGGAATCTAGGAATTTTGTTCAAAAAAGCTCCACAGTCAGGTGTGAATGAATCTCTACATCCATTTCCCTGGGATACTGCTCCTGCACATTGGCACCACTGCAGTGCCTACCTTCTCCTCCCAGAAGGGTTTGTCAGGAAAAAAAAAATCTATGCCAGTTGGCATTACACTGTAATTAAAGATCCATCATCTTGATTTTGCTACTTTTGAAGATTAATAAGACTGGAGGGAGTTTTCTCCTCCAACAGACCACCTCCACCAGCACTAATAGGGTTAGAAAACCCTGTATCAGAGAAACAAACACCCAACTGGCCAGGTATCACCTCTGCTCGAGGAAGAGGTACTTGTTACAATGCAAGCAGCCAATATGCAATCCAGCCTCCTGCGTCGGAGGCTGCATATAGAGAGGGAGTAGCTCAGGCAGCAGAGCAGGAAATAAGCCGTACAGATCAAAAGAAAACCCAGCTGCTAAACCAGAACACACTTAAGGCCCTTCAGTTTTGGAAGGTCTCAGCTCTCTCATCCTGCTCTAAAGTAGCAGAGTTACTGTACGTGCATGCACACCAAGATCTATACTGAGAGCTCCTGAGAAGAAAAATCTGTTCCCCAAAAATTTGCTTCTTAAAATGAGGAAGCATTCTGCCCACCAAAAAGTATCAGTTGAGATTCACGGTTTAGTATTGTACTTAAACCCTCCTTTGTCTGGCTTTCTAAGAGAACAGCAGCTTTTCTGTACCTTCAGAAGCAGGAGCAGCTAGTCTCAAGAAATACCTGATGCCTACCGAGAACTACTGAGCATGCAGAGGCCTTCCAAACTCAGTCAGCACAGGACCAGGACGCACAGCTGGCAACACAAGCGTGCAGGGACAGACTGCTTCAAAGAATGCTGATCTTAAACACCTGAAACCATTATGGTATAGTACTTCCCAAAAATCAAGTACAGTAGTCACGATAACATGAAGTTTAAATAATAAAATACACAATAAATAAATGGAAACCACCTGGAACACATTGGAGGCCTTAACCCTGCTTTTACTGCTTGACCAAGAAAGGTCTAAGTATAAGATACAGAAGATCCGTGTAAGCAAATTTCAGTTGCAGGTGTTTTATCCCAAGAGGAGCACAAGCAAAGTTTTCTAAAACACTCTTGATGTTCCCATCAGATTAGGAAAAGAAATAAGTATCAACAAGAGACCATTTTAAATAATAAGAAAGCATCTAGGGTTGTCTTCGCTTCAATAACTACAAACTTAGAAACACAGAAAAACAAAACCAATGATTTTATAGGCAGCCAAAAGCCACACCAGACAGTTGCTGTTCTTCAGATAACAGTGCGTCGTCTTTACTAAAAATATCTAGAGGGTAGGACATTTCCCTAACACCCTTAGTTTGATCTTTTCTGACTTAGAAATATTTACTTGGCAACAATCTGTCTCATCCTCTTTTCAGTGGAGGCTTTTAAATTCTTACTCTGTGGCAAAAGACACTGCATTAAAAATGTAAATGAAGTTTATTCAGAAGGGTAAATGTGGTAACTAGTGTCCTTTCAGTGACTTTACAGTGACTCATTCTAGACTTTCAAAAAACACATCACTAACATCACACACCACTATTGATAAGAGAAAAAAAAGTTTCCTGTAATTTGAAAAGATGGAAACAATGTCTTTACTCAACAGTCAGTACTTGGAAAAGTTATTAAACAGAGGTCATAGAAAGGCTTCATTCTAACGAAATAGTGCTAAAAGTTTAAACCGTGGGGGAGAGAACTAGCACAATCATGGATTTCCTTTACAGTTGTTCTCAAAGCAGCTTTAACATGGTTAGAGATAGGGTAAGTGTGACAAAGTTCTTTGAATCTTCCAGGAAACACATCAGGAGGAAGTGATGTTATCCCCTGTCCAGATCAGCCTAACAAAGAGAAGAATTAATTCTTAGATATTTTTTGCTTTAAGATTTCTCAGACCTGAAAAACACGTTTCTGTATTACACATGTGCTCTGCACCTCCCCAACCCAAACCAGCCATGGATAATTTTCAGAGGATGCTACAAGTCACCAGCCTGAACAGAGATGGAGGGAGAGGGATTAAGCTGCAGAGCAGAGGCTGCAGCTCACCCAGCTCTGCTTCCTCATTCCGTCTACACTTTCACTGGCCTAGTGCTCCTTACCCTAGCCAGCTGATTGACTCTAGCCTGTAACTGATTTAACCTTGCCTCAAATTCTCTAAAGCCTCTTTTTCTCTCATTTAGTCTGTCCTTCATTCAACTATTGCAGGGAAAGCTTTTTTTTAAAAAGAAAAAGACAACTACAAAACACCACCAAGAGACCAACAGGGCTGCTCATACGCGATCAGAAGAAATACTTGCTATTCGGCCAGAAGCGTAGCGATGCTTGGTAGACCCTTCTTGGCAGCTTTAGGAAAGCACACACAAGCTAAAAACAGAAGGATTTTAAAGGCTTATATTAAGAATTTAAAAGCATTTGCTTGTTGCAGTTTGAAGCTATCAGACCAGTTCAGCTGCAAACAGGAAAGACTAATTCCCTGAGGAAACAAACCTGAGGTTTTGCTGAATGACTATAGACATAAAGGGAGACAATATCCACTCCTTAGTCCTGGCTCTCTGTATCTAACAAAAAGACAGGACAAAAGGGGTCAGAGAGTGCACGTAACTTGGCCAAAACAAGTAATTTAGTTCTAGGACATGAACCTCTAACCTTTGTGAGAAAGTAGAACATATCCTATTGAAGAGAACAGCTTCTCCCCAGAGTGGAGGTACAAAACATAGCAGCCCAGCCATCCAAATTCCACCCTTAATTTGTTAATTACTTGCTCAAATGTCCTGCCTAAAGCCCAGAAACCTACCTAAATACTTCCAAGTCACATTTGCTTCCCAAGTGTTTTAAGCTGAACTGGCAAGTGAGGGAAAAATAAGGAGAGGACAGAAGAGGAAAGGCTGACAGAGTAAACCGTTGTTTATACATAACTTCAGGGTTTTTCTTTGTCTTTTCTGGGGCTTAGGTACGTGCGGCTGAAGTTAAACTTCGGTTACACTTCAATTTTGTGTTATTTTGGCTAAGGAATGACTCACACATTTCTTTTGTTTAAGAATATCTATCACATATTGGACTACTCTTTGCACTTCAGTATGCTTACACAAAAGTTTAAAAGCTTACCGTCAGGAACTGAATGCCTGACCAAGAGAAGATAACATTCAGAATATATAAAAAAATAACTTCCTAACATCATAATGAACTGACACCTTGCTGCAGAATTAGATCTACCATTTAATGATAAACTTCCACCTCCTTCACCCTCTCTGTCATTATTACTAACCAAAACTAAGAGGTAACCCAGAAACTGTGATTTAAATCTAGCATTTTTGTGCTTAACATCAGATCAGTTCGTACGTGGGAGTAGTGATACTCTGCGTTACAAATTTAACACCGATGTCTTGCACCTACACCTACATGAGCATTCAAAAGAATAAACTGTGCAGTTCAGGTTAAGCATTGTTATGGAACATGCGGACCTGGCACTGAATCCCTAGAGCTTCTTAGAAAAGCACCATCCCCCTCAAAAAAAGGAAGGCTATGTGGTAAGTTAACTTCCTCCCTTCATCTCTATCAGCTTTGAAACAATATGACGAGCAGACCCATTTGTGATGCTCCAAGGTAAAGGCACAGTTTCTTCGAGACTGACATCTACGCTCCAAGATGGCTAAACGTGTTTATGCTATTAAATATCCCCCCTAAAGTTATTAAGGCAAGTCCAGATTAAAAGGCTCTCTGCTCCCCACGGCAACTCTAGTGGCAAGCTGAATGGGAGACAACGGGAGGCAGCTCCTTTTCCTCTGAGGAAGAAGTTATCTAGATTTTCAATTTCCTTAAAAAGCGGCTTTTGTTTAAGCTCTATTATCAGTTGCATGTTTTATAGTTTACAAGCTTTGGGAGTTAAGGCTTTCCAACTCCATTGTTACTTTTTTTTGGTGCAGGTGTTTGAGGCCTTTGAGCATGAGTACCCAAAAAGGAAGTTTTGATCTGAAGTTTCATCTTTGCTGGCAAAACACATTGGTCAAAAATACCTATTTGCTTACAGAATCTTAAAAAAATAAATCTGTCACAACCCAATAAAAGCATTTCAAATCACATCTAGAGTGTCAAAAATAACTAAATTGACCTTAGAGGAACTTAATTCTACTAAACCACTCTTGTTTTAAATGTCTTTATACGGTTGACGCTCAAAACCTGTATTTCACAACTGAAGAAGTTGTATTCCAGGCTAGTATAGGTTTGAGATCAATAGTTCACCAAAAAACTAACAGGGCAAACTCATTAAATCAGAAACATGAACCACAGCCGCAGAATGACTACATACTCCAGACTGTGCGCAACGAAAGCTCAGCCATTCTCATTTGTGCACAAAATGAAGAATCTTACTAAGACTACAGATCAAGAAATCATTAACAGGTGATCATCTAAGAACACCAAAAAGACTGGAACTTGAAATGCACTTTTAGTAGGACACAAAAAACAAGGCCACCTAGGATATGAGAAAAACGGAAAAACATAACTAAAGATTGCATCATGCAGAGTAGTAGTTGTGAAAAGGAAGGAGAGATGATGTGGATAAACAACCGAACACGAGACAGTGCAATATCATGACAAAACAGGGATAGTGTAATCTTTGGATGTATTAGCCAGAGTCATGAAACAGATTCCGATCCTGCACTTAACTTATTCACCTCTCTCATGACAAGATACTACGAAAACCTGCACGCGATTCTGGCGCCCACAGCTTAAGCAGGAGAATGGGAAGGGAACAGGGGAGAGCTATAAAATGATGGAGCACTGATGATGTGATCAGCCAAACAACAGAAAACCAAGTCAGATGTTGAAAAATTGAAAAATGAAACACTGAAAAGCGAACACAATTCTGACTGGGCGACAGCTATTGGAAATAACAACTGATCCTTATGGGATCCACCATTTCTTCATTTCATAAAGTCAAGACTAGAGTACTTTTTGGGAGACCTGTATCAGTCAAGCAATGGAAGCAGGATGGCATTCGAAGTCTCTGCTGAAGTGAAAATAATGCAAAATGAGTACTGGCTCCTCACTTACAAAATCACATTGTCTGAAGTAACCTTTAAGCTTTATCATCTTTTTCCCCCCCCCAGTAAAATGCTAACACACAAGTAGAAGATTGACCTAAACTCAGCTATTCTTTTGTTATCTTACTAGATGATAAATGATTCATAAGCAATGCTCACTCTACTTATCTATTTCTACTGTACTGATCACCGCATTATCTAAGCATTACATGATGAAAAGAAGTGATTGCTTTATCTTTTAATAAGTTCAGTGTCTGCTGCACTAGGGGAAGAACATTCAAAGTGAGAATTCTTTATTCAAGTTCCATTAAGTTTATTTGCATATTCTTTATGAAGAGATGAAAGATGCAAGTAGTTGAGAAATCCTAGGGAAAAGGTGGCTTTGACACAATACAGTAAAATCATCACCTTGAAGGAGAGATTTCAGAGGGAAGACAGACACTAGCAATACCAGTTTAAAAAAAATAGAAAGGTAAACTAGAGAGTAACTAGCTTGTAACGTGGAATAATAACCAAGAAAACCTTTGCAGATAGACACAGCAAAATTCACACAGGACAACAGTGTATGAGTACAGGAAGGACAGACTACAGTAAGACATCATGATTTCTCAAAGCTAAGAAAACAAAATGAACAGTCATTTTTGGTTCTCTGATCAAGGAAGCAGTGAGTTCACAGGACAGCGAAAGCTCCAAAAGGAACTGAAAGCATAAGGAACCCCACAGGCCAAAGGATGCATCTTCAGATCCTGCAGTGACATGGTAGCAGTAAACAACATTTCTGGTTTCAAGATTTACATAAAGAGAGTAAGAGTTTTTACACCAAATCCTCCAATACCAGTCACCACAAGCGCAGGCACAGAACAGAATGGCTGCTGGAATCAAAATGTGTGGGTTGTTTTTTTTTTGGACTGAGGATGTTTTCAATCTCATGTATTAATTGGTAAAAATTACCAATTACAACACAAAGAACAAATACAGAAGTCAGAGTTTTAAGAGTGTTGCTTGTACAGAAACAATTATTAACAGCTCTTTAGTACACCCATAAGAGAGATTTAAGGCCTCTGCTTATAAAGGAGGCACATTCAGCAATATAGCGTTGTCCCACTTCGCAGGTGTATTGTATTCACAGTAGGTTAATACGGAAAGAAAGTAGAGGAAGAAAAAAACCCCACAAAGTACAAAAAGTCATCAGTATCAAGTTACACATTTAATGCCATCACTTGTTACCTGTATTTCTAATTCAGCAATATGCTGTTGGAGTTCAGCCACAGCCGCAATGCGGTCTGCCTCGCGGAGCCGTACCGCCATCACTTCTTCTTTACTCTGCAAGAAGCAACAGATTGAAGCTAACAAATAGTATCAGTTGCAGTTGATTGAAGACTCTGCACTGCTTTTATCCAAAATAAAGAAAACTTAATACGCTGCCATGCGAAATGTCATACTTATTGCTGAGGCATATTCTCAAGAATCCAAATGTGATTTTAACCCATAGAATTGTGTAATCATCTAACAGCAATTCTAAACTATAACAATCTAAAATACCTGTGTACTTTTGAAGACATGCTGTTATGAATTTCCAGGTCCAGAAAATAGCTGTCTTGTGTTCCAGAAATGTTATATTGTAAATTAAAAGTATCAACGTAACAAAAAAACCAGCTCATGCTTCATATATAAGGAACCTACACAAGAGTTACTTGTTTTATCTTTTTTTTTGTCTGAAAAAAATTTTAAAAAGAAACAAACAAAAGCACAGATATTCTCAACCTCATTTAATTCCAGCTGTCTTAGACTATGCAATAAGGATTTGCAAGAGAGCTTAGAATATAATTCTAATGCCCGTAACCTACAATCGAGCTCCCAGTGTAAGCAGAACCTGGAATTTTGCCTATAAATGATAGGCAGTGAGTTTGGACAAGAGAAGGAAGTTTCCTTACTTCTGTTTTATGGGGCAAGTTCTCAAGACTTCAGACCACAAAACAATTAATATTATATTGTCATCAGCTTTGTATAACCAGAGAGAAAACAGTGATAGATATTGAGCGAGCAATGCCTTCAGCTGGAGTGCAAATAATTCTGGGGAAGAGACATGCCAGGCTCAGGTACACCTATTTTTATGGCAGACTGGTCTAACTCTGCAAACTGTAGTTGTCAGGCAGTTCCAGTACTTTGGTTATTTTCGTGTGTGCTTCAAACTGACAGTACTTAACCACCCTCAGACAGTTTGGCTGAGACTGAATTGAACATGCCAAAGCTTATCTCTAGTAGCTACTTGAAAATATGCCATTTGTTTGTAAAAAGATCCCTGTAACAAAGGTGCATCTCCTACAGTATCCGAGGAGCAGTGTTTGTAATCAGTGGAGTCCATTTCGGAGGAATCCATCATGTGCTAGCCAAAGTTTAGCCATTATTGCTAAATTCTGCTGCATGATTGCTTGAATGAAACCAAACCCACAAGTCCCCAGGATTGCATGTATTTAACTGAAACCTAAAGGACAGACTGGCTTGGTTTGACACTGGTATCTGAGATGAGTCAATAGTGTGGCTCTGGGCGGCACTGATGCTTTATCTCCAGAACAGAACATGTTCTCAATAATTACCACAAAAGTTGATATGGTAGGCAAGACAAGACTGGGGCGGGGTCACAAACAGTCACAAATCTTATGTTGTAAATTCTTTAGCAAAACTGATTAGGAAGATCAGTGCTGTGTGTCGAGAAACAACCTGAAATTAAGTCCTTGCTGTAGGAGCCGTAGTCAGATAGAGAGAAGAACATAACTGCACACACCAGTGACAGAAAAGTTACCGTATAGCAGTATGAGATGCACCTTGCTATCAAAATTTTAATTTCTGCTTATGTATTTTAAGCTATTCTTTAAAGAAATACAAGCTCCACAAATAACGTACCAGTTCTTTCTGCATAGAAAACACAACTGGGGAGCTGAAAATCCAAACATGTCTTTTTTTGATACACCTCTTCAGGTAGAAATATTGCTACCTAGCCAAGTTGTAGTGACAGAAATCAAACTAGAGCACAATTTCAGATTACTTGAAACAATAGGAAGGAGGAAAAAAAAAAAAATCAAACATCAGTTTCTAATGGAATAGGGAGTAACCAACCATGCTAGATTTAAGGAGATGCAAAGTAGAACTGTTAAAAATATTTATTGCGGCAAAAATTTAGCCTTTGTCTGCACTGCTCCACAACCTTACCTGAAATATTATTGAAACTTTCTTCATCAGTTTTGATTACAAAATTGTTGTATCAGTAACCTATTAAATAGCTTTATTTCAGGCATTTACACTGCAGCACTGTCTTTTCAATTCAACTCACCTGCTGTTATCCATACTGCAAGCCACATCTAAGTTGGAAGCAGCACTGTTAAATGAAGATACAGAACCTACTTCTAGAAGGACTGTACGTTTGACAAGTCCACCGCTGTTTCCGAGGCTAGCCCTTGTGTACTTGTACCACATGCCTTACATAGTACTCATAGGATACAATGGTTTGTTGGAAACCTAGTTATTATAAACAAAGCCAGTCACATTGAGAGGTTTTGGCTTGACAAGCATAACAACATTTCTGCTTTTTAACTTCAGCTTTTGGTTTGCCTTTTTTTTTCCTTTAAATTACCTTTTAAATTAAAATCTCATTTTCCTCACACAGTGAAATAACCTCAAATAATCCCAAGCAGGAATTTCCTTCATTTATTGGGGTATAGAGGTACAGATAGAGGAACTTAAAATAGTCTCTTCTATAACAAGAAGTGAAAGCACTTGGCATGAATCTCAGGTTAAGCTAAAAATCATGCTTCCAGTAGGTTGAATGTGGAGAACAAGGTACAGGAAACAATGTCAATCCTTACGAATCACCTGTCAAAGGACAAAGGGGTTTTATACCCTCTCATTTTTCGCTTAACTCTATTATCATAGAGTTAGAGTTTGAGACTGAGAAGTTCTTCGAGTTTGGAACAGCAATAGGAAGTTCAATACCAAGTTATGTCCAACTAAAGACTAGGAGAACACTTAAACTTGTGTATATTGTTTTACATGGCCTAACTTTTTTGAGAACACGGCATTCTTGTTAAATCTGTAAAACATTGCCAAATTGTTTGTATAGATTATTAGAGAATAAAGTCACAACAGTCCATGATAAATGTCAGAGAGGTAAAGGGAATATGAGGGGAAACTACACTGAAGAAAGGTAGTTTCTAACAAGTTAAATGTGAGCATCTTTCAAATCAGTTCACAAAAAAACTTGTGTATTCAAACAGTACAGGAGTCCATATGGTATTATACTAAGCCTCAGCCCAAGAAGTCAGTGTCTAGCTCACAGTTAAACAGTAGAACTCCAGGTAATGTATATGCATCAAATTGGTAATATTTCATTTTATATCACAAACATCAACTTGGAAAACTTGTTACAACATAAACTGTAATCCTCTTCCTATCAGTGACTGCAGAACAAGTTTCAGGATCTAATGTCACTGTATCTCAGTGCTGCTACTTCACTGGTCATTGATCTCTGCTACTTTCAGAGTATCTCTAAAAAAACACAACTCATGCTCTGTCTGTTACTATCGCACTTCTCTAACCCATGTTAGAACGTAACTTTCCAAGCAATTTATCCAGTGAGGATAGTCATGTATAAACTGACTAATGAGTCAATAAAGACATACAGCTATTGCTATAGTCAACATAAAAACTTCAGAATATTGACTACACCCCTCAATCTCTTAAAGATTGACAAGGACCTTCAGTACCAAAACAAAGACATTATGGGCTGTATAAAAAAAAAAAACAAAACACAAAACATGTCACCAAGATTGTGACTATTAAGAGATAAAAAATAGTCTCAGCATTTAAAAAAATAGCACTCAGGAAACCAGTGATTATGGTAAACAAAAACCAGTCAAGAGAAGCAATTTCTCCTAGTTAAAATTCAGTGGCTTGTTTCCTAAAAGCTTGTGATGGAGTTTGACCAGTCAGAAGTTACACTTTCACCACACTTTAGAATGGATTCAGGTTCCACTGGAAACAAATCGAACTGACAAGACAGCAAGAAAAATTAAAACCTAAAAAACCCTGAAATACCTGGAGTACATCTCAGTTATTTACAGTTCTTAAATTTCTTTAAAATGGAACCAAACAACAACAACAACTGCCTTTATTTTGCTGAAAGAACTGTAACTGAAGCAAAACTAGCAAGAAACGGCCAATCCCAAGTTACACACTATGGTTTTGAGTAACGAGCACAAGATCAGAGTTTACCACACAACTAAATTGCCTAGATTCACGCATTATCTTGGAGAAAAGAAACTACAACAAGAAATGAAAATCTGTAAAAACTGAGAAGTGTGACATTATAACAAAACTATGCACATTCATCAGGGTGTCATTCCATCGCCAGGCTAAGTGACAATGATCAGCCACTCAAACTACACCCTTGATTCACATTGCCCACAGAAGCCGTGGATGGAATCACAGCTAATGCAGCCTTTGGGTGCCTATGGCCTTACAAGCAAACTGCAGGTGTATCGGGTAAAATCGAAAAACAAACACTCAACCAGTTAGAGCGTTCTGGGTGAATGAGAATAGAGACAAGTAGCGCACATTGAAAAGGTCTGGTTACGTTAAGGGCTAGACTCAGATGTGATCATGAACAACAAGTTATACAGCAGCTCTCAAGTGGCAAACTCACAGCCACGGTGTAATGAAATGTAGTCTGATTATTCATCTTAGTCCTTTTTTAACATACTAGTACGTATCCTATTTAGAAGTTACTGACTGCTCAGCTCTAGCTGATTTTATAAAAGATGATTCCTACATCTTTTGGGAATGATATTTCAGTAAAAAGTTGTTTTTCTGTCTCTAGCAAATAATGTCCTCACTGGGGTGATTTGTCAACTAATATTGCCCATTTCTGAGGTAAATATCAAGAGCAATTTCAGGAAAATTTTCATCCAAGTTAAGAGAAAAAAAGCTTGAAAGACTTATCCTTTATTTCTTGGCCATAGTATGTGTGCACAAGTTAAAGACACACATTATTAGTAATTGCTTGTGGATTTAGTCACAAAACTATTTAAATCTGAGATTCCAACATTAGATTGGGGCCTTTTGCACACTGACAGTAATAAAAACAACTCTTGCCCAGTGTTTTTGGGCTGTCCCCTTGAAGTCTGGGTACTATTAGGCAATGACTATTGTAATACTCCCTTCTGTACACCTCTCCGTCCAAATATTACTTTTATTTCCCTTTTTTGAACCTAAACTAATCCTGCAGGTGTTGAAGGAATGAACCTCTTCTGTCACTGAAGAAAATCAGAGTACACAGTGATCAGAACCTGTGGTGTAGGAGTGTCTTTTCATATGTAATACACAGACACTTCTCTGAGCGACGCTTTAAAAGTTGATCTTTGTGGGACCACAAGAAGCAGCTCTGTCAAAACCTCAAGTGATTTTGTGAAATGGTAAATTCAAGACAATATTGTCGAATCAGTAAAAGAAAGTTTTGGTATTGGATTTCTATTTCTCAATAGACGCAATTCTATCCAACGACAGCGGACAAGACTAGAAAGTACACACACATTAGCACACAGTCTATTCACCGTGCTGTTTACCTTGCATTCAATCTCTGCTTGTCTACGTTTCGCTTCGTTCAACTGAGCAAGAAGTCCTTTGTTCTGTGCAGAAAGATACTGTACCTTCCCCTGTAGGTTGGTAACCTCTTGCTCTGTCCTTCGTAAATGGTTACTATTGATCTGATTCTGAAATTTATGACAAAAAAGGAAAGAAAATGCACGTTGAGGAAAGGTCTTTGATATTAATTCAACTCCCTGGACTTTCAAGAAAGACTTACATCATTTACCATAAAAAATTTGACAAAAGCACATTCAGGATTTTTTAAGTGTGATCAGAAAAGTTCGCATGACATTTGGTTTATGACCAGGATATTCAAGCTGCTCTTAAACAACAGGTGACTCATTGCAAGAACATCATTGCAAAGCCCTCATACATATGTTTTTCCCAATCTCTTGCTTAGCTAAGTCAAAGATTTTGTGAACTTGTATCCCAACTACAGCAACAAGCTGCCGCAATAAAGAAACATCGGGTGTGTCAGAAATACTACACGCACACGTGTCTGCCCAGTGAATTCCTGAAAGTAACATGGCACCTTAATTAACATCAGTGCGTTAGTACCGGTCACACCATCTTTATGTGACGCTGTGCATAGACCAGTACACAACAGGAGAACCACTGTGTTTCTGTCAAATGATAGCTAAACAGCATAAGCACCTACAAAGGCTCGATGCATAATGCAGAAGTGAGAGGTACCTAAAGGTCCTGTGAAGTTAATACATGTAATCCAGACAGCAGGATACCTATGCCCCCTACTGACTAAGATAATACATGGATGGGGAAAAAAAAAACAAAACACAACAACAAAAAAGCACATTTACTGTAGTGAAACTGTATTAATGGTTCAATGACAATTTTAGAAGTTAAGAGGAAACTTATTCAGTTGGTATAGAAAAAGCGGTACTTTTGTCAGAAATAAGCCACCATGGGCCTTGCAGTTAGCTCATCTCTTCAGTAGCACATCCTTGCATGCTCTCCTGGTTTCTGGGACTGCTGAAGCTTGTCAGGCAAAGGGGGGTTTTTTGTTTGTTTGGCCTTTTGGATGCACAGGTCTCCCTCCCTCAAGTAGCAGTTCCATTTAGCAGGTATTTAATGGGAAGATTCCTCAAAAGCCCGTTACAAATCCTTCACAAGCAACAGCACATTGTGCTTATTGATTCAGTTCAGAGTTCACTAATGTAATATGCACTCTCGAACTTCAGTGCACTTTCATTTCATATTTGTTTGCTTAATAACAACTCGTTCCCTAGTTACACAAAAAAAAAATGTCTTGGCAGACAAGTTATTTGTCTTTTCTGCACAAATCTCAGCGATGGTGAATCACACTTTTCTGGCACATGAAAGGTAAAGCTTCTGCTACAAAAGCCTGACAACATGCAGCTGTTTCGCTGAGAGTCGACAGTTTAGTGACCAGATTTGTGACCGCACTGGATAATCTAGTACAGGCAATTTCACCAGAAGGAAGAAAACACTGTTTAAAGCATTAGAACTACTATTATCCGAATCATCGATTAAGTTTGAAGGTGTTCTATATTTTACAAAGTATTTTGTTGTTACACCGGTTACAACCTAATGAATTAATATTCATGCACATTCATAGAGTCTACCAATTAGTCCAAATGAGAAATGCAGAAAGCTTAGTCCTGGAAAAAACTAAATAAGAGACATTAAAGTTGGACTGTATGCACTAGATTCCCGCTCCTAGTCTAAAAGGATGAAATTAGCACATTTTGTAACTGAAGCCATGCCTGTAGATGGTAAAAGATCATCACTGGGTATTTACCATTTGACACCAATTTGCCAGCATTCAGCTTAATTCAAAGTTGCTCGTGTTCAATAACATACCTGTGTTTCCATCTCCATCATTCTTTGTTTGGTCTCTTTCAGTTCAGCCTGAGTTTCTGCTTCCCTCAATCGGACTGTCATCAGCTCATCCTGTAGCTCATTCACTGTGTTTTTTCTGGGAGGATCTTTCCATCTTCCAGTGGTACGAGCTAGATGACGCTAAAAAAAAGTAGCATGCCATTGCTGATAATGCGTGATGTTTCCTGGTTTGCCCTCATTTCATTTAAGGTCTCGGAGTTATATGGGGACAAGTTGCTGTAGTGCTGCTGTTTGTCCTAAAAACTAGAAACCCATGCAAACTTCCTCATTTTAAGAATAGACAATTAGGAAGCTGAAGACAATCGTTCCCAACTACAGTAAGTCGGTGAAGTGCAAGTATATCCTGAGAATTTTGCCTATTTCTAGCCCTTATTAACACTTAGTGAAGCAGGAGCACTGCTCAGGTACTTCCTACCAGAACAGTTAGCTGGTAGCACAGGTTCTCTGCCATCTCTAACAACTGGGGACCAATTTCTAACACACTTTTGAAGTAAAGTTTCTTGTGGCAGCTGCGTTTAAAGATTTTCTCACCTCAGCAGCTTGATCCACAATCACTAGTTTCTACCTGATCTCTGCACCTCAACATTTTGTAGTTTTTTTTCTTTAACTATTTTTTATTTTCAAGGAATGATGATAAGTGTACTGCCGCCCATACCTGCCAGTGTTCCTCCAAGTCTTTGACTTGCTGCCTGAGTTCTTTGAGACCCATCAGAGCTTCTGCTTCTCTGAGTTTTACTGCAATCAGTTCTTCTTGTAGTCTAGCAACATTTTCCTCATCAGGGAGAGAGCTGTTCCTCTGCAACAAGGACCATCCTCTTAAATATGTATTTGAATAAAATTGTGCTTTAGTGAGACCCACTCCAAGAACGCAGATGTGACATAGCTCTTATTACTAACCAAACTTTCTTAATTACACATCCCTTGCAAACTAAAGTCCCTCAAAAATCTAAGTTGCTGGATATAGTGATATATCCATATAAATCTCTTCCAACTACAGAAAAAATTGACAAGGTAGTTTTAGGTATTCTGAGTTCCAGATTTCCCTGGATGGTAGCCCTGACAAAGATTTATGCTATTTTTCACACATCAAAAACATGGAGAGAAATCTAGAAGGTTTTTATCTAGTTAATAAAAGTAAAGCAAATGAGAAACTGAAATTACCCCTTTAGAGTTTTCTTTTATTTAGACTTACTGGAAAAATAATACACAGAAGTGTATTTTTTGAGAAGCAGGTCATCTGCCTTTGGACAGGAGGAAAGAGGCATTGACAAAGGAATCATCCATTAATATTTATAGACAACCACCAGTCAAGGAAAGGTCTCACAGATGAAAGTGCATGGATGTTTACAAAAACACATGAGGAAAAAGTAGAAAGCTAAACAGAAAACAGGAGAACACATGGCAGGAGTGTCCTGAGGGAAGTCAAACAGGGACAAAAGTAAAATCATGGAAGTCTGGGAAAGAAACAGAGGGGAAGGAAAACGACATAGTCTGCCCACCTACAACATCCCTACATCACAGCATCGGACACCAAATGCTGAAAGTTGAGCTGTGCTTCATCACCGTCTACTGTATTTCTTAGTAGTAATTTTCAGCAAAATCAAGTATTTTTGTAGGTATGTAATACTGTGACAGTTGCCAGGTGTTCTTGCGAGCCGAGAGTAAAGTACATTATGAACATTAACAGAGCTCAGCACAGACTTATTAGCATCTCTCTGCTTTGAACCATGGGCTCCAAAGTACTGGCCAATATAGGAAGTGGCAGGGTGCGTTTCTGAATCACCCTCAGTACAGCCACGCAAGCCTGGGGCCACCGAGCAGGGCTTTCCCAGATTTCACGACACATCACGAACAGCAGTAAAGAGCTGTATTTGTAGGCATTTGGGGGAGTTAACTTCAGTCACTTCCTCATGTGCCCAAGTTCATTACGGACAGACTGAAATACTGCTTCACCTCTGAGTTTGCCTGGTACACTGGTATTTCCCCCACTGCTCCAGTTTTTCTTCACATTTAAGTTTTCAGTGTACGCCATCTTCATGCTGATGAAGGTTAAGTAGAAAAGTAGTCTCTTTTTGAGCTTCAAAAGCTACCTTAGATCCTGGATTCCTACCAGTGTTCAGTACAGTAAGAACTACCACATTACTAGCCTGTCAGACTCCCATCAAGCCCTTCAAGTAACTGAAAAAAGTAAAATCTTTACTCCAGTGGGTTAACCCCATTAGATATTGAGTTCTGGCCACATTCCTGAGCATACAGCTCTTCAAAGTTTCCATGAGGAAACCATTTCTAAAGCCAATACAACAGGATCTGAAGAGCGTGCTTTATTTTACATCAATTAGTGGGGGGTTTCTTTTCCTATTTTATTTTGCAGCAGGTTTTTCTTCAAAGAAAGGTAAATGTTTGACAGTAAGTTACGAGCCAGGATGGCACCCAAAAAGCAGGAGACACTGATACTAACCAGTGGAGATATTCTTCCCCTGCCCATAATGGGACAACATGGGAGACACTCAAGAACAAGACCTGGGAATGGGGATGCTGAACTCCCTCCTGCTCCCCTCCCAAACTATTTCGTTTCACATCACCTCAATGCTCACCCTAAGCCTACCGCTCTTGTTGCAAGCTATCATTTCGAAACAATTGATGTTTACTGTAATGACTCCACCAGAATCCAAGTTTTCTACTGCAGTGAGCTTCACAAACAGGAGAAAAGCAATCTGTTCTTCAGAAACCTTTCTCAGTGCAAACAGATCTCAGGTTTTTTGCTCTATTAGCTTCAGGTTTGAAAAGAATCTTGCAGTCACAAAAACACAGAAGAGAAGATTCTAGGGCACAGTTACAGAAAGAATTACAGGGACCTGTATTCTGTTTCTAGTGCTAGTTTATATAGAAGGGCCTGGTTTGATTTACCTTTTCCATCTCTAGAACTTTATCTTGCATCTCCTTCAGGGCACAATGGGATTCTGCTTCACTCAGCCTGGCTTGGACCAGCTCTTTTTCCAGCTGGAGCACAAAGTCTTCACTGTATCGTGAACTGCATTTATGCTACAAAGTTTGCAGAAATACATTTAGTAGGAAGCACAAATGGTTTGAAAGGGGTTTTACATACCAGATTTGGAGTGAAAAAGGTGCATTCAAATGCTTAACATTAGGAATACTAGCTTAAGACCAACAGAAGCTCTTACCTTATACAAGTCTCCTAACATGTCGGTCCAGACTGCTAACAGTAAGAACCCTAACGCTGCGCCTCTCCAACAACTGCACCTCCACACAGACAAATGTGTAAGGTCAGAGACCCCTACTAGCAGTGATGAGTAGCAGCTCACGCTTTCATCTCGTTCTTACCCAAACTGAAAAATTCTCAAAGCACCTGTGATTATTTTGTCATATGCAGAAAAAGATGCATAGGAAAGACTAGCTAGTTACAAGGTTAATACAAGTATCTCTCTCGACGCCTACTCAAACTCTGATTCAACAGAAGCCTTCCATAATCTTGGATTTAAAATAAAGCGTCAGTGCCCAATCACTTTGGTTTTACCCCTTTCTTCTACCCCAACCCTTTGGCTCTCGTTTGCTCATGCTAGATGTATTCTTTCTGAGATCCTCTCCTAGGGATCTCTTTCTGAGATCCTCTCCTGTGGCTTTATGAGAAAAATCCAGGCACAAGTAGCAGTAGAGCCCCAAGCTACAAAGAAATGTGGTTCTTCCATACAGGACTTGCTAAAGCACTATTCCCAGCCAGCTCTGCACACCCACACACATTCAATCAGTAATAAAACAGCAGTTGAGAACTTAAGGTCACCCTTTCCAAAATCCAGGGGGAAGGGGAAAAAAAAAACCCCACAGTTCTGCTCAAGGAAGTTAATTCACCATTAACTTTTCCTGCCTGTTCATTAGCCAGAATTAGAAGTGAGATCTATCCTTTCACTTGCTAAAACACAATTTCATGAAACTGCATCTTTCAACAGATAGGTCCAACTGAAATCATACTACACATTTGTATTCAAAAGCCCCACTTAACTTTTTCCTCCAGTCAACAGTTACAAAATACATCTTATTTCCTTCTTGGATCACTTTAAAATGACTTGAGATTCACCACAGACTGTCAGACTTGCGTGACAGGTGATGCCATCCTAAATAAGCACTTAAATTTCTGGTTTAGGGGAAAAAACAAATGGGTGTTGAAATCCTCAAAGCGTAGTTGCCTAGTTACTGCATATGCATAGCTCCCCTGAAAATTAAGTTTAAAGGGAAATTATTTAATACATCTTTGGTGCCATTAACTACATTGTGAATAATAAATACTATACTTGGATTCATAGATCAAGTTTTATTCAATTAACAATGCAACTTTAAAATCCATATTCATTATATTAAAGACAACTACGTCTTACTTTTATGTTTGAATCAATTTAGCTTTCTGCACCTAAAACCAGTTTACAACATTAACAGAAAAGTCTTCAGTTCCACATGCTGCTGTTGGAGTGTGACATTCCCTGACCATTAATGCACAAGCCAAAGGCAAACAGGACAAAACAAGGATTTACAACATGTAACTAAATGGTCAAGGAAATGCTTCTGCATTTATTTTTATATTTCTGCATGCCAACTAAGCCCTTCATCATGACGTACAGTACAATCCAAATTCAAAATCTCTAACTAACCCTAGCATTATAATTTATTGTATGACTTATGTATAAGTCTACAGGGAGCTATAACGGAGAGGACAAATACAAAGCATTAAAAGGAAAATATAGCTCACGTGGGCAGCCTTTAGTGTCATTGAGCCTATCCCTTTAAGCGCTCGTCCTACTTCAACTGCACAGTTAACACACACAGAACAATGTACAAGGATCACAGCATGTTTAATATTAATCTTCCCTTATACTAGTTTAATCCATATTATTTTCAACTCACATAGTGTCTTTGCCTCAGCAAGCAGCAGAGGTAGCCCTGCTTTGAGTCCAAGGAGAGGACAGGCAGGCAACGCTGCTGCATTTCTACAACTGCGTCACACCACACGGGAGCGTGAGTAGCACACGTGCGTAACACCATGCAGAGGCAGAGAATAGGCAACGGCTCTATCTTATTCCCTGGCTGTTTGTAGAAGTTCAGAGGATACGCACAGCAGCTTAAACAGACCCTAAGTTCCTTATTCCAGGTTCTGCTTATGATACATATGGAACAAGAACAAATGCAGCGTGCTTTCCTCAGGAAGTCCTCTTGTACTTTCCAGGAAATTGAGAGAAAACAGCAGATTTGAAGATCGGAACACATCCTGATTTTGCAACAATATGTAAGTGCACTCTAAGTAGTTTTTGGCCTATAAAAATCTAACTGTCATTTGTCAAATAGTAAGTAATGGAGAGTGTAGGAAAACTTATCCAGTTTCAGGCACAAGTAGTCTTTAAATCTGTCTTTTAGAGTTTGCCTGCCTAAGCAATATGTTAGGTGAATTTATCGATTTAGCCACAACAAACTTTAAATCAAGTCTTGATAGACTGGCAAAAAATACAGACAAGATCAAAACAGATTTAAAACCACAATATTTACAAGTCCAAAGTTGTGATTTTTCTTCCTTAAAAACAGAAACACACAATTTTAATAATTTAGTATATAGAGATTACACAAGTTTTAGTCAAAACAATGTTGGAAAACCATTTTAAGACTGACTGACTTCAGAATAAACCTGCTTTTATGTATTTGCCTTAAGCCCTAAAGTTTGTGACATAAACTACAGTGAGAATCCAGATTTCCAGGCACCAGCCAAACATTTTAACCACAGTAACACTGTTTTTCTTGGCTGTGTTGAAAAGATGTCTGTCATATAAAGCACTAAAAATGTCAATCTACAGCCATTTACTTCTGAAAGAAACAAGTCCTTGCCTGGCTTCACACGAGTGCATTTATCTTCCCCCAACTGTTCTTAAAAAACTCAGAAATGCTAAAGTCTCAGGGGCTGGCACAACCATTCCTGATATTGTTTTGGCTGATGACAGTTTCTTACATGTAATTACAGCCACTTTCCTAGCACACTCTGCTGAAGGGCAAACATACAGACCCTTCAGCAGCTGCCCAGCTAACTTTGCTTACACATTTAAGCACTAACTGTAGTACTTTACTAAATACAGTATTTTTATTTTCTGCTTTTTGGTTGCAAATCAGAACATAATAAAAAAGTATATTGTAAAACTAAGTGAAGCCTTTCATAAGATTGCAACACTCATTTACAAGCATATGTTCCCTATATCAATTATTATGTGCTTAATTATTCATCATTTTAGCACAAGTCGCTGAAAAGAAACTAGGCATTATGGAGTCGCTGTAACAGTAACCAAATACACGGCTATAAATCACCTTGCAAAATGCATATGCTTCCATCTGAATGTTTAGTCAATTAAAATTCTATCTTCACATAATACACTTGGAATAGTCGTCTTAAAATTAAGATGTGAAGCAATTTTATCTTGAACTGACTCTCATTTCTCAGAATCAATTTTTCAAGCATTCAGGCTGATGAACTGGGCAATCATTGAAAATCAGAGTATCACGGGGAAACACTGAGATCTGCGTTCCGGAGGTGTATTTATAGCTGGCAGAAATCATTCAGTTATTCATTCATTTTCATCCACCCAGCAGGAGCTACCTTTTTCATTTATAAACAAAAGGAGACAACAGAAAAAAAAAGCCTTTGGCATGTAATCATCAGGAATAGCTTAGAACAGGCTCATTACTTTCACCCCTCACTCCTCAAATACCATCCCTCTTAGCATACCTCAAACGAAAACCTTCTGTATTCTGCTGAAGTCAGGCACAGCTTCCTCTATGCAGTTCTTGATTTATTAGAAGTATGAGGAAGAAACCGCCTTCCTCTTAACCTTTTGGTTACCCACCACATCTAGAAGCCTCGGGCAAGTTTCTGTATTTAAACATTAGACCTGCCAAAGACAGACTGATACCATTCTCTTCAAAGCCGTTCAGGCACATGGTTCGGTAGCTGAAGTGCTGAACTCTGAGAGCACTTCAGAATAACATTATCTTCACAACTATTTTTTCCAAGTTATCAATATAAAAAATTTGTACATGTTACACATTGCTTTTAAAGAAACCTGACCCTGACAGAGTTGCTCTCTTCTACGATGTAAACGTTTGCATCCAAAGTAAAATTAAGTGTGAAGACTCCATCTCAAACCTTACTATTTTCCACTTTTTCCCCTTCCAAATGACCTTAAATATATTCAGAAATGTTTGATGGCACTTAATGTTATTATGTAATCATTAGTACTGTTTTCAAGTCATCTGGGAGAAGTACTATAGTGGAACTTCCCTTCCTTTCACTAAAACAACAGTAAGAACCACATCTCTAAGTAGACTCAACACTTGGTAATAAAGTCATCCTGGTTCAACTAAAAACTCCCTATAAATACTTCAGCGCAGGAAAAGTTAGAGTTGCCTGGAATTTGGGCTTCTGGTGTTAGACTTCAGTCACAAGAATACTCCTCTGCCCACCTCCATATTCAGCCTCACAAAGCAGTGCTGCAATGCAGGACTTTTTTCATGCGCAGCCCCCTCCTGCAGGCACTTTCAATACTTCCCTTTAAGCCATCCAACTTGTGCTATCAAATCTCACAGAGCAGACAGGATAAACCCTAGATAATATTGAAACACAAATGCATAAGCTTTTTACAGAAGATATTTTAGCCTTCTTAGAAATACTATGGTTTAGATAATATTTTTGCTACCAACAAATGAAAAAACCTCCTCTTATTTCTCCTGGTTTGCAAGTAAAAGCAGGTTGAGTTTTGTTTTTTTAAACTCCATAGTGTTGTTCAGTAGAAGCTGCCACAAGAATCCTTAGGCAGTTCTTTTCATACATTCCTATTCCGAAATTCATATCCAAACTTTATAGTTTCTATCATGAAACAGACAACTCAAGACTGGAAAAGATGTAGATTACAAAATACATAGGATGATGCTGTACCTTTAAATAAGTACAAATGGCTGCATCGTTTATCTGTAAGTTCACTGTGCAATCATTTTTGCCAAACTGAAAAAAAATCGAGAAAAAACAACTATTAAAGCAAATATTCATAAGACCAACTGAAGAGGAGTACCGCCAAGAGCAAAGCTACCGGCGGTCGGAAGCGGCAAAAAGATTTGTCGGTGTACTCAATGCGAACGCCAAAATTCAGCGGATGGATTTCCACTAGGTGGTGCCCGAAGTGCGTGCAGCTGTTTGCGTTTGTTGCTCTGATTTCCATCCTTGGAAACAAAGTTTAAAAGCCTGTTCAATTACAAATCTTACTAATGCGGCAGAAAGCAGGGAACTACTAATTGAAACCATCTTAACACTTTCACCGCTTTGCCTAAGTTAATTCAGATGGTCCTCAAGACCACAGTGCTATTCCTTACACTTCAAAGTTAGTCAGCTGCCAGGCACAAATCCCTCTATAACCACATGGATTTACAGCCTTGGTGCCACGCATAGTCAGGCTATTTGCTACAGTCATGTTCACATTCAAGTGGAGGAAAACAAGGCTGCAAGCGCGCAGGGGAGGAAGCATGGCTCTTTAACTGCCCGTTCTCACATTTTACTTTCCACTCCTGCAATACTGGCCCTATCTTCCGCCCGCACAGCTCCCATCCAGCTATTTTTATGATCCACGGTTATCTACAGTTTTGCTCTGACAACCTGCCAGCTTCCCCATCACTGCTACTTCGTAAGGTCCCGAGTATAATTAAAAGCACTAGTTTTTAAAGTCATATTACCTGTCAATTAACCAATAGATAAATATAGCATTTTAGTCTCTTTTAATAACTTAATTGAGTTGAGGTAACACGGATGCCTCCAAAAACACATTCCAAAAGCATGTGTACTATTGTCAGACAGCAAACAGCTGGCTTCCCAAGTCTGTAAGTGTTTATTTTGTTTCACTTGAAACATTATAACATACCTAAATTTTGGAAATCACTGCCAGAACAGCCCCATCTTCCTAATCATAACCTCTTCACATTTTACCCCCTAAAGACATTGCTAAAGTTAAATAAAAGGCAGCATTACACATCACAGAGTAACAGATTATTAATAACTCCTTGCAACTATGCTAAGATGTACCCTCCTTTACACTGAAATGCATTAAACAGATATAATGAACTATT
This sequence comes from Phalacrocorax carbo, assembly GCF_963921805.1. Taxonomy (NCBI): domain Eukaryota; kingdom Metazoa; phylum Chordata; class Aves; order Suliformes; family Phalacrocoracidae; genus Phalacrocorax; species Phalacrocorax carbo. The sequence continues at coordinate 58,538,343 of NC_087518.1, forward strand.
TCTATAATGTTGCATTTAAGTTATTATTTCTTTTCAGTTTAACAGTAAAAATCTCATCTCCACCTTCCAAGACGAGATACAAGTATGTCCAGAGCTTTGGGGGAAGATGTGTAAAACAAGTGCTATACGGGATCTGGTAAGCAGCTGCGGTGCACAGGAGTTCTAAAAAGTTGCATTTCATACACCTGAAACACCCACAGCTTCAAACAAGTACTTGGATACTTACTTAGAACATGAGCATATTCACATCAATGCTGCCAGCGCACAGTTCATGCAGCATGTGAAGACTGCTGAAACTGCTTCCCTCCCTCTCAATAGAGGATCCTGAGCACTTAAGTAGCTTACAGAAAGTATTTGCAGTCTCAGTCTTGCACATTGTACTACCTAAAGCGCATAGTACATACAGGCATACAGCTGCTAAAGTTATTTTCCCACTCTATCTGCACATAAACACACACCTTTTAATAAAGCCCTGTAGTTCCAAACTCAGGGACAACACCATTTTTGCAAGCAGCAAATTTAAGCATGCTAGGGGAAAAAAAAAAAATATATAGAAACACAGAAAAAACCATTAACATGGAAGAGACTGACTTAGATGAGAAGCTAGGTAAAGGCACTATGAATCAACTCCCGATTTGAGTATTCAGAGACACACAATTTGCAGTGACTAGATTCTTGGCATTAGGAGCTACCAAAGGCTTTGTGTGTGGTTTTTTTGTTAGTATTTTTTTGGTGGTGATGGGTTTTTGGGTCAGGTTTATGTTGTTGGGTTTTTGGCTTGGTGTGTTTTGTTGTGGGTTTTTAACTAATAACTTACATCTATCCAGCGTTACGAATCTCATCTATCAGTAAGAACAGACCAAAATACCACTTAGTCCAATTGGTGTAATTTTAAGAATGAAAATCACAACGAACAAGCATTTACAAGGACAGCACAGAGACCATGTCATGATGAGAAAAAAAAAAATCAACACAGGTGAGTGAAGAAGATGAGATGATGTGCTGCCAGGCTCCTTACCCATTGCTGCTGCTGTTGGAGCTCCCTGATGGTATTCTCAGCTTGCTCCAGTTTAGTAATGGCCTCATCACTCTGCTGTTTGATGGTGGCCAGCTCCCGTTTTATGAGGTAGTTTTCCTCAGCCTCCTGGGCCCTTGTCACTTGTCCCTTAGGACATAATTTTTTTTTTAAGCAATTGAGGACAAATCCAAGACAGACTGCCTTTGTGATGCTTAGCTGCTTATTTCATCAGATCGATTTTGCAAACAGCATAGAGTACAATTGGTAGAAATTTTAGGACGAGGTAGTACTAAACAGCTGCTTTAGTACTTTATTACAAAGTTCAGGAACCCTTTAGCAAGCACAATTGCGTACTTGCATTCAGTAAAATCCCTTTCATGCAATATTACTCAGTTGTACATGCAGATTTAAGTTCGCAATATTCAATTTCAGTGTTAATACAGTGTCATAGAATCCATTTGTCATAGGAATTTGTACCAAAAAATTACATTATGTTAGGAAAACAATATTATAGCGTGCATGTATTGGGTTTATACATGTTTAGTAAACAAAATTAAACAGGTTTCTAGCAAGAGATTAGCTCTATATTTATTCCAAATCAGCAAGGCAGGGATAGAGTACAGCATGCAAATATGCATGCATTAAAGCAGTTTGGGGTATTTTTGAGAGGAGGAAGAGTGTCATACAGTAAAAGACTAAGAGACTATACCTGTATCAATCTATCTGCCAAGGAAGCACTTTCCTACAAAGGAAAAATTCAGATAGGAATAAGGGAAAGAAAAACCAAAATAAAGGGGTGATAATAGTGACAAAAAAAGACCAGAGCTGAGAGAAAGAAAATGCCCAAATTCTACCCATTTTATGTACAAATTCTTTTTGCAAAATTAACAACTCTTCATATGAGTTAAGGCAACTCAGCCTGAAAGTCCCAGGAAGCAGCCTTTTCTGCAACAGATTTAACACAGTCCATCTTTGCTACAAGAAGTTCTCAAAGCCAGATTTCTGTAGCACTTAAAACTCACCCACAGGAGACTGGCTATCATTATCTGAGTGGCTGGCTTGCTTCCCTAATTAACAGAAGGTACTGACACATGATCTGATACGATCTAGAAGATAGATTTAAGATGCGGTCTATGGTCCATCCACAACATGAAAGGAAGGCATAATTTGAGCACAAAGGGAACTCCACTAAGCACCAAGGCATTCAGGCAGAACTAAAGCTTCCAAAAAGATGAAGCAGGAAATGGTAAATTGCTAAATGGTGCAAACTGACAGACACAAGTAGAAATTTCAACTATGACAGCTAATATTTTGTTTTACTGAACTCCCGCAGTAACTCAGTTGAGCAGTTCAGAGTCTCTTTCCTCCCCAAAGTTTTGCAAGAAAGACTTCCCCATTTATGCCCACTGACAAGCACTACGTTCCCCCCCGCCCCCCAAGTTGCACATTTAATTTCTACTCTATCACCCTTGAAAGCACTATATTTTTTGCAGATTCTACAACAGAGAACACATCTATTCACAGGCCATCTTTGTCCTTCTAACTTTTATTAAAACTGAAGTTCAAACTGGTTGGTAAGAGCTATTACTTAGAAGTTAAGCCAAGATGTTTGTCATTAAGGTACACTAAGGAACTCACAGCTAAAGCACATATGTCAGGGTGAGGGAAAAGAGGTTTTAAAACAAAAGTAAGTTTCCAACAGAAGAACTGAATGTGTGCGCTCACACTTTATGATCCGTTTTTCAGATGCTGTGATGATAGTGATCTTCAGAAATTCTTATTAACGCAACATTTCAAAATGGGAAAATGTTATCTAATTCCAGTCAGAATGAGATACTCTGAAAGTGAATTCTGAAATTCTAAGTACAGAATTTGTAAAAGCACTAGCGCCTGGCAGTTCATTATGGACTTCCTAATAAAATAATCTGATTTATACTGAACTTGCAGAGCTTTGAAGATAGGGATATTTATGATTATAAATTTGCCAAGCGCATTGACGTGATTCACTACAGCTTCAAACTTCTTAGGAAGAGTCTGCTCTTCTCAGTTAATTTTATCAGACCTTCAACATTAGAAAAAGATGTTTATGAAATTGTATTGGTCACAACATTCAAAACGTTCTCATTATATGCATTTTTTCCAAACTAAATTCCTAAATGAATTAATTAGAATTTGGCATAGTTTGACTTTTTTCCAAGAAACTGTAAGGGATTTAACATCTGACGTGTGACATGTGTCAATTATGTCACTCTAAATTGAATCTTTACCGTTTTCTTCCCTGTGAAACATGAACGACTGCAGCTCACAAGAGCATTCAGTTTCATTTGTTGAAAGATAGTTGCTATTCACAGTTAAGATGGACAAGAACGTTCTCATTCTAGAGCAGCGCAGCTCAGGTGCGATCTGTCCCAGGAAGCACAGTACCGGGATATAGGAGACCACTGGAGAACAACGCCTGCACGTTAGCAAGGTATTGACAATATCTATCGTGCATACTTTTAAAGGTATATCCAGTTAAAAAGAAGCCTAACAAAACTCTACTCCAGACTAAATCTTGAGAAATAAGCCTTAAAAGATATTCTACCACCACCACATACACATAACTGCTACAAAAATTCAAAGCTACATAAAACGAATTAATGGCAGCAGAGTTCCTGCACTGAATGCGACTGCTGCAACAACGCCCCTCTACTGCTGAATTGACTAGCGGTGAAATAATCTGCTTTCATCTCCATCTCTCTCTGGTCATTGGTAGGTCTGTCATTTTGCTCCTACATAAGAAGACCCAGCAACTTCAGCTTTGCAAAATTGAGGATTCTCTCACAATAACCTCTTTTCCACCCAAGCAGTCCACTACTTCATGTAGTCTTCTGGACTTGGAACAGATGCTTCTAATTCAGAAAGAAAGCAGTACAAGGAAAGTTGGGTATGTCAAAATGTTTGATTTCATATTCACTGAGAGCCAGACAGAATAACCCTAAAAAGCTACAAGCGCTGACCATAACTGCTTCATTATTGCCACGCTATTTGGCTAAGCACTGTTAGTAAACACCACAGATTAGCAGGGAAAACAGTAAGATATAATTCTGAGATTCCTATTTCACCTAATAAAGCTGCCATCAATTTAAGTATAAATTACCACAGATTAAGTCTAATCATCAACATACTTACTTTTTCTAATGTTTCAATGCGCTGTTTCAAAAGCCTATTTTCAGTTCGTAACCTCTGAAAGGAAAAGAGTTCAGAATTGTATTTAAGTTATGAATTGGAAGTCTGCTAAAAGCCAAGCAAGCTAACCACATTTTTATCTCATCACTTCTATGAAAATCAATATGAACACAAAAATAAATAGTGGCCTTTTTAACACCCCTTTAAAATTATGTACTAACTCAAAAGATGAGTTTGAAACAGCTTGATACAGCAAAGATGAGCCGTCTCGTGTTATACGGAAGCACCCGTCTTGACAGCTTCCTCTTCATAACCAGAGCCGGACACATGGCTACGGGTCATGAAAGCGTACTCCCTGCACTAGGACAGGCTAACAAGAGCACTACAAGGTTTCCTTCCTTTTCCTCCCAATAATTTATGTTAAATTATGTAATATTCATTTAATCTGCAGTCATAGTGAAAATTGTTTACCTGAGATGCCCCAGAAGTGAAAAATAATTGTACTGAATTGCGTATTTTACCAGGGCATTTCCTATACATTTCAGCAGTGGGCCTTCAGACAGAAAATACCTGTATCCCTAACAATAAAGCCACATATATCAGCCCAGTAGTGTTTTATTCTGCCAGGCTAAGAGGCAGATCAATGTGTTGGTTCTTCCATCTCCCTAAAGTATCAGAGCTTCTTAGCAGAAGAGCCTAAGTCAGAAAGGGTTTATGCAAGGTCCCAAAGCAGGGCCTAGAAACAGACAGCTTTGGTTTGTTGGGTTTGGTTGGTTGGGCTGGGGGTTTGTTGTCGCTTGGTTGGTTTGGTTTTGTTGGGTTCTATTTTTCTGGGGGAGGCAGCAGTGGGAAGAAGCAGGAAAGGATATGGAATGAGGTAAAATACTAGAATCCAATGTTACAATTGTCTTTCAAATTATTTTATTCTGCAGAGCGCTGTCATTTGAGTCCTGCAAATCTGATCTGAGATGCTATTACAGCAGGTCCTAACGCTAACTGCCTCCCTGCCTGTTACAATAACAAACTGCCTGAAAACACTCGGAACACCTTTGTGCTCCCAGGTGCGTGTCACTGACTTTTTCTGAAGAACCGATGCCTTAGAAACTGATATTGAAAGGCAAAATGACTAGCAGTGGACAGGAAGATGGAAGGCTATAACTTGCTCCCTCTAAGCTTTGTATATGATACCTGCCCATCATGTCTCTCTCTGCCTTTTCTCACGGAATTGGCTAAAAACATGACACAAGGAAGAAAATCCAGATCAAAATACCATGCTGTGAAAAAACGCATGAAAAAGCGAGAAGAAAAAGGCAGCAAAAGCCTATTTATGTCACAAAAGCAAAAAGATGCAGTGTCTAATACAGTAAGTAGGTCAGTTAGTCAAAGGACAACATGAACTGCACTCCCAAGGGTGTTTTTTTAACCAACATTATGTATCAATTGCAGAAGCTCCAGAAGAAAAAGTGACTGCAGACGGAAGACTCAATCTTGGGTCCAATGCTAAGAAAAATCAAGATCTCAAAATCAACGATAAACTAAAGTGCGTTCCTGTAAACGCTATCTTAACATGTGTTTTACAAGCCTCCTGTGTAGGACACCTACATCTAAACCAGCATATTTGGAACCTCTGAAAAATGAGGCCATCTGTAATCAAGCTTTAGTCAGCAGAAAATAATGAAGGCTAAGTACAGCAGCTCTGCACCAAAGATTTTTCTTTAAATGTCCACCAGAAGTTTCAATCATTTCACTAGAAGTGTCCTTTATGACCAGACATCCCAAATACAAATGCCGAAAGAAAAGAATTTGGGGACCTCAATTACATGTCCCACTACACATACAGATCAAATATGTAACCCCATATCTAGGAATTAAACTGATCCATAAACAAATTGGTTGAGGGTCTCTTACTTTAATTTCAACTTGTTCTTCCATTTCTTTTGTCTTTATTGTAGTGTATTCCTTTTCTAACCTAAAATTAGAAACAGTAAATTACGATTAGAAAAAAATTGTGGATAACTCACTTGTTGGTGTACTACTGAACAAACAGCAGAACAGAGATACAAATTATTGACATTTCCTCTGTTTAAGTGGCCACTTGAAATGCACTCCTGTAAGTATTTAAATTTAGTTTTAATGCCCAGCCTAAACACAAATACTTCTGTTGACAGGAACAGACTCTGAACCAGCCCTCAAGTGCAGGTGCTTGCTTGTATACATTTATAGTGACAATGATTTCGAGCTACTCCAAAATAACCACTCAATGTAATTATACAATAACCAATTCAATAGAACCAACCAAAACAAAAAAGACCTTGGAAAGCCTGCAAGACAAAGACACAAAGAGATTTGATACAAATATCTTAAACATATAAAACAATTCTGGGCCCTGTCCAGCAAGCCACAAAATTGTCCCGACTGAAAAAGGTGGCAACAAGAAAAAACAAGCTGAGATAAACAATGCCTCTACAGAAGGCAACCAAGGAAGTTTAGGCTCAGGGTGGTAGGATTTTGAACTACATATGCTCACATTGGCTTTCAGAGAAAGGGTTTTTCCTGAAAGCTTTGTTATTCCATCTGTTTTAGAGAAGACTGCTCACTCCACAGCACTGATCAGACCCCTGACAGAAGGGTTGGCAAATTCAACTTGAAAGGCCCTAGCACAAGCTGCAGTGTAAGAACAGCGGAGGTACAGTATGTTACAACCAACTGGACAATCAACAAACTTAACCCTGGAAAAACACAGTGCGTGCAGCTTGGCTTATCAAAACCTCATTTACCAAACAGCAAAAAAGAGAAGACATGCAACTAGCCTTAAAAATAGGTATTATACAATTATCAATGGTGTTAAAGTTTCATCAATTTGTATTTTAAACAGCATTAATCTTGACCGTACATGCACTCTTTATCACTGTGAATTCTTTTCCAGTTCCTGACAACTAAAGAATTTAGGCCAGATCATGAAGTTTAACCTCCTTCCCCTACTTCACCCTCAAAAAACCCAAACATCTCCCCCTCCCAAAAAGCCACCCCCCCCCACTTTCTATTCAGATTGTTTACAGCAGTGCCATAATTCCCCATAACTTGCAACTTTCTTCAAAAAGGCTATTTTTATAAACAAGATATAGCTTCATTTTACATAAGAAAAATGGCAAGTACTGCTTTACAAAAATTTTCTTGCAGACAGAACTTTGGTTTTAACTGTTAATAGTATAAAACACCAAGAAATTTAAAGATGGAAAATTCAGAATGAAATACTGAATAGCTAGTTGTAAAGACAAACAAACAGCAGCTCTTAGCAACAGTACAATCTATTTTCTCAAAATATTATACCTACTTTTTCATCTTTTTTGCATTGTATTTGACTTGGTAAGATGCTTGGATTAATTTGTCTGGACCACTGTCAAACTGATGTGGAATGACCTTTTGAAAGTGCTAAAAGCAATCAGAGCACAAGATTACATATAATTAATAGCTGCAAGGAAACACACACACACTCTACACATTTCAGACATCTCTTACAATTATTATAACCTTAATTTACCTGTAACATTCCTTCCATGTCAAGCTGCAGTAATTCTGCCTGGTTCATCTGAAGTACTGCTAACCCTACTCGAAATACTATCTCTAAACCCTGAAAACAGAAGTTAAGAAATATCCAATAGTTATTCATGGCATTGTCAACAGCACAGTTCGATTCCACTATTCCCTAATGTTGGAAATCTCATTCAGTTTCTCAAACAAGCAAAAGGGCTACTGAAAATTCTCTCTACAAATTGGTTATGAGTTTCTTATTTGGTCCCAAGGACAAGCAGTCCAGCTATTTGTCCTGATGCCAGACCCATCCCTCCCTTGGAGAAGCTAGTACTGAGGCAAACACTCTTGAGTGACAGGTGTTGTCTATGTCAGCTTTATCAAAAGTCCTAAATATGTCTAGTACAAAACCCCCCAGGTACTTCTCAGAAAAGCCATTTTCATTTCAGACATGGTACAACGCAGTTCAACTATCTAAACAGATACAAGGGAGTGTCTGACTTATATATACTATCGTGGACACTCTTGAGTGTAAGCCCAAAGGATCCACCTTTGACTTTCCATTATCTAGAAGATGACTGCAGAGAAAGAGCATAAGCAGACCCTAAGCTTTGGTTTGCTACCAGTTGCAACCACGCAAAACTCCAATCCTAAACACAACTTAGGTGTCTTTGTGACAGTGACACTGAACAATTCAGTAAGTTTCTTTGGCTACTGTTCATCATCTGGACAACAGAAGATGGCAACACTCCCTCTTCTTGGCCTGCATATCCCCATGGAGCTTTAACTTTGGCCTAAAAGCAGCATTACTTTCCACCCCAAACATACTATAATACTGAGAAACTGCTGTCCCTGTTGGACACAGCGCTTATTGCATTGCATCTGGCACTGACGGATTTGGTAACTCTTCAATAGGCTTAGAGGACCAAGTTGCATACAGCATCTACATTCAAGGAGTTGGCCGCTCTTCCCTGACAAACTACATCCAAAGGCATCTTCCCCTACAAAATAATCTCATAAGCATAAGGACTAAAAAGCAAGAATATCCGAGATTTTCCCATCGTAATGGGACTTATACCACTACCTAAGTAACTGCTTTTCACAGCTACTCTTGAAGTAGAACATGTGAGTATTGAATAGTTACCTCAGACATAAAGATATCAAATATTCTTGTTGCAATTGGTAGTGGAAAAGTTGTAAGGAATATAGTTAGAAACCATGACGATGCATACATAGAAGTGTGGAAACTCTGAGACTGAAAGTGCACATAAAGCTCCGGAAGATGCTCCTAGAAAAGAGGAGGAAGAAAAAATATATATACATTAAGCTTCTGCTGGCAGTTTTAGTATGTCCATGTTTTTGAGAAATTTTGAATAAAAAATAGAAATAAATGATATTTAGTACAGGCAGCAGCTTCCTAACACAGGACTAGAAAAAAAACATTACTCATCATTATCACAAACCATGCAACTGAATTCCCAGTATAGAACCTACAACACTCTACCCTGCAAACCAGATTACAAAAACACCTCCTAATCCCAATAGGAAGTCACAAGCTTGTAAATCCTTAAGTCATATCTAGAATGAGGTACAAAAAAGAAATGGGAAGATCTAGGGTATGGCCAGATACTTCTGTCTTATTTGCTGCCTAACATCCCACCCTGATCAGTGTTAGGGACTGGATCACAAAACACAAACCTATTTGTCTCTATCAGCCTGACCAAGAAAACAAGTTTTGTGTCCCCCACATCTGAACAAAAACGCGGCCACATGCATTCACTTCTGGAGTTCTGAAACTAGCTCCTGTCAAGAGAACAGCCTATTAGCCAACGGGTATGCCTGCTCTTGAACGGTAATTCCCAAGTTCCTTATTAATGGCTGCTGAAGAAAGCTTGATAAGATGTTGTATGTACCTGTATCATGCATTCAAACTGGTACATACAAAGGCCCAGTTCAGCCATGCTTGGTTTAAAGAGCTCTCGTAGTCTGTAATCTTGCATTAATTTAACAAACACACAAAATGCCTCTTCTTCTGGCATCTATAATTAAAAATAAAAAAGCACAGTGAACACTCTGGACAAATTTAAGGGTATATCAGAGGAAGTGTCTGGGAGGGTTTAGGGTTGGGTTTTTTGTGTGTCATGGGTTGGGTTTTCTTTTGTTTGGTTTTGGGTTATTTGTTTTTTGTTTCAAGGAATTTATAACCAATTACTGTGATGACCTTTTGTATATATTGAAGTCCATCAAGTAATTTATAAGCTGAAATGGAGGTCTGCAAATTTCTTATAAAATACCCTACTTTGTCATAAAGCAAAAGGCAGTATTACAAAGGCAGCTTTAAGATTATCAAAGTAACCGTGAAGTTCCATTTGAACTGGGAGGAGATTCAGCAGAACAGAACTGAAATGAGAAGTTTGTTCATAGTCAGAACAACATTCACCAAAATATCTTTCAAGTCCACAATTCCCCCCTTAGCTCTGAGAAATAAATGTGTTCTCCCACTCAAAGATAGCATCATCTTGGCAAATGGAATGAGAGAATAAATATCATTTGATTTGCAGAGTAAACGGCTGCCCTTGACAACTCTGTTCTAACAAAATGACTACAGAAAATTAAAAGGATTCGCAATAAACCACCATGATACACTATGCATTCTGGCATGGATTTTAAGGGTTCATGTATTTTTAATATCATGTTTACCTGCATAAGCAGCAATCCAACTATAAAAGCGCTTCCTTGACAGTATCCAACCTCACGATCCACCAAAGAATAAGCCTAGGAAATAAAGTTTTAAGACTCTCCACAATTAGAACAGTATTATTAATAAAAATTAACCACAGTTCATGCTGTTATTTTTGCTAATAACTTAACTCTTCCTCTCCCAAATCCAGTGAGGACAGACATTCTATTCGGAAGTCCTAGTCAGATATTCTAGTTGCTACCTGCTGCTACAAAGAGGTACAAACTCTGACAGCCTACAAAGCCAGAACTAAGGCATACCTACAGGAACATACATGCAGTTTTCAACTCCAGGAATTTGCCAAAAGGTAAGAGACAGCTGGCAACAAACTGCACGAGGCTACTACTTTTGTAGGAGACAGACCTGACAACCAAACAGTTCTTTTCAGAAAAATTACGTGCTGCAGTTCTATTTATGGGTGGAGGAAATGCAGTGATCTCCATGCACTTTGCATCTTCACCTTGGAGTTACGGAAGTTACTATGATTTGGAAGCCTTTTCTGTTGAAACTACATCGTATGGAAAAGTGTCTTTCAAAATTTAAGCTCTAGTACAATCAAGACAAAGCAACGCAAGCAATTTTACAGTGGCATTCTCATTTTGTGCTTGGGCACTGCAACAACTGCGCATCAGCTTGTACCTGCCGTTTGCTGCTACCACTTGCAGGTTCAGAAACACCCGAACACTGAAGGCTAGTTCTGATTTAAAATGTTTTGTCTTGGTTAACATTGTTAACTTCACTTCACGGCACACATTATTCCATTACACTATCAGCAGTTACCATGTGACTCTGTTTTAATACAAACTTAATAAGCTTTTAAAAATCTCTTATAAAGTATAACCATTAACTAGAGGAATACCATATTTGAAAGCTCTCTCTGAAACTGGGATGTAATTTGCTAAACCATTTCAGTGTCGAGTAAGTTTAAAAAAAATTAAACACATGAAACTGATGCCAGTCCACTACCTACAAGGCAATTTTCTAAACTCTTGTGCACGTTCTTGCTAACATATTTTCTGTAGGAATTCGTGACTTACCTTCATTACATTGAACAAGACCTCCTGCCCAAGGCTGTCTTTTTCTTTAAAAAAATCATGTTCAGGGTATGTTCTAGCAATGTCCCTTCTTATTAATTTCTCACAAGGAGATGTCATTTTCAAAAGCTCTGAATACTGATCCTTGATCGGCATGCTTTGAGCACTGCATAAGAGTTGCCAAACGATTGCTCTGAAATGATGAGGTATCCCTTTTCGAACAAGCTCCTAAAGCACAAAAAATATATACAAATTCATTTATATTTCCTGGAAATATAAACATAAGCCTAAAGAACAAAACACTTCAACAAATTAAGTTCCTCATAACTTCAGAAAACAATTATATTATGTCACAAACCAACCATACTGTTTATAATGTGTAAGTCTCAAATTGTGTGTGATGGATTGTTAGGTCACAGAATAAGGAGATTCCAAATCATTTTTAGTGGCTAAATTAGCTAATGAGAGTAGTCCCTTATTCACATAAGCTACTTGAAAAACTTCATATTCCAGTAATTTTCAACAAGAACTCCCATTAGCCAGAATTTAATACAGTTATTTTTATATTTCACAGAAGACGACTGAAAGTAACACCCTTAATTATATTTGTAGTGATCGAGATAAGTTTACTTGGTGATTTCTTATTTCCAAGACAGGTAAATGATAAGAAGTAGAACTAACTGTAGCACAGCCAACTGCAACAAACACACCTGCACAGCACTACTAGCAGAAGTCATTTGACAAACTTGACAAGTTGTGCCTAACTTCTCTGGTGTGCCAGTTTTCCCAAGTTCTCTTTTAAGAAAGCATTTAAATGTAGTTTCAGATACCAGACCAAGAAAGCATGAGGTTTACTTCTATTGAATTCACTAAATTTATCTCCCCTGAAAAAAAAAGCTAGATATTATTCAATTCCTTCCTAGGTGTTATACAAAACCTTCCCAGATCAATAGATCTAGGAACTTGATACCTGTCTTTTCAGAAAGCACAAGCAGAAAATAGTCTTGTTGCTTGATCTGAAAACTGAGGAAAAAAGCATGAGTCAGAAAGTTTACAGACTCTCTTAGTGGTACTTTTTGCAAGTAGGGTCAGTCCGACCTAGGAGGTTGTCTCTTCAAGAGAAAAGGGTTCCTTTAATAATTTTTGGTACCTTAAGAACTGTTATCAAGTGTTCTGTCTCCATATTCTGTCTCCTAAAGGATAGTTTCTGCCACTAGTATTTATTCTACAGCCAGAGTAATCTCCTATGCTGCAAAGTGTCCTCTTTTTCTTGTTTGTTCCAAATATTTCTCCTACTTCTCCAAACTGATTACTTAACACAACAGTGATAACTTTTAAAAAGACTCTTGCTTTCAAGTTTTGTTTTTGTTAAGCTTGAACTCCTGCTATAGAGTTCTGCATCGCTGACCTCAATTTTATAGTATCCCTAAGGTCTCCAGCCTCCTTCAGAACCATCCTAGTAGTGCCACTCCAACTCTGTCCTGTCCACAACACAAATGCAACACCCTGTGTTGTTTCCTAAATGACTTCCAACACCAAGATATCAGCACATCAGCTTTCCACATCTGTCTTTAGCTATCATTTGTCAACAACGCACTATCAGATTGTAGATCAGTCATCTAAAGCCTCAAGGGCTACTAATAACAAGGCATAAGCAAGTGGTTTTCTTTAAGTTACCATGCTCCTGCTTGGCAGAACAGGGTTAATCCTTCCAGAATTCCTAAAGGAATGGCAGGAAAACGCACCTGCTACGCAGCACTAAAATGACGCTTTTCTACGCAGTACTACGCACACTGAAAAGCAGGACTTGAGTAATCCTTCAGAAGCCCTCCACAAACAGGAAGCGAGTTCTGAAGTAGATCAAGAGACAGGAGGATAGAACACATCACCTATGCAGGAAGGTATATACGCCTATGTCTAAAACTTAAAACAAAAACAAACTTACCAGGTATCTAATAACTTAAGACCAGCTTTTACAGCCAAGACAAAAAGGCACCTACGCTGCTAAAGTCATACCTACTGGCACAGTCAGGAAATAGGTATGGATGTTCTGGTATTCCATCGTAAATGCAGAATGATACAGTTTAGGCTGATTTTCAACAAAGAAAATAAAAACAAAAAAATATTGAGAATTATTTAACTAGCAAAGGAACACTCACTAGCAATATCATTAAATATTTACTGAAAGTTAGTCAAATACTCCCCAAATTATACTTGGCCAGCTGTAAAAACAAGTGATACTTATGACACTAAAATGTTCAAATGCAGGCAGTTCAGATGAATTCTATCTAGCCAGATCTACTTATTACCATCTCACTTCCTTCTCTCGCCAGGTTCATGCGGCCTTCTTTTCACGGCCTTTTGGGAACATCTTTCCAGAAACTGTTTTGCCCATGCAAGCAGAAAGTCTTGAATTCATTTTCTTCCCTTGTTTCCTCTCTCAAGTCATGTTCTCCCTTCACAATTGCTTCACATAAAAGATACTTTACTTCAGCGTATTGTTCTGCCTTCCCACAACCTATTCATATACACACATTTCAAACTGCTCAAAAGACCTTGAAATTTGTATTCTGCACATAAAACTACCGACTAGAGCCAATAAAGACCCAAAGCAGAGCAGACTTGCCTACGAGCAAAAAATCCCACGCTGCTGTACTTGCTGCCTCTGAAACACGGATGTGTTCAAATGCCCTCCGTGCGTTCTGGTTCGAATTTAAAGGGTAATTGAATTCCACTTCTGTACATGCCCACAACTAACCCAGACACACTGGCCAACGTTTGTCCGGTCCACTCGGAATTTAGAAACTTTGTGTTCCTCTGCTTAAGGTCATCCCTGGGGTCAACACACTTGGCATGCACAAAAAACTAAACTCAGAGCCCCACACAGTAGAATCATCAGCTCTTCTAATAAGAATGCTTTAGAAAGACAGCTTCTCAGTGGGAAAATAATCATAGCATCCAGATGTCAGGGGCCCTTAAGTGGGTTTGCAGTGTTCCATTTTGGGAACATGAAGCAAATCTTCCCTGTATTCACGGGAATCTCTCAGTAGAGGTAGACCAAAAGCTTTAGGATTCAAAAATATCGGAAATGCATCTAGTTGTCAATAAGAGACTTTTGCTCGGCAAAACTGTTACCAAAGCCTGGTCGCAGTTACATAGGAACCACCAAAGCCTAGGGATGGAACTATATCCAACTGGAAGATTTTACTACATATTTATTTAGAAAAATAAAACCAATAGGAAGACCAAACAGTATCACTGATATCACATTACAAATATATCCTCAAAAACAGTGTCCCACTATTACCTTAACTTGTTTTTCTTTCTTTTTCCGTGCATCTTCCCATTCATTCACAATCCTCCCCCACAGGATCCATGAGTCTTCTTCAAGATGGCTGAGATTGCTAGAAGCTGATGAACTAGATACAAGAGAAGACCCACTATTCCTTCTTGACCCATTTACTGATCGCAAGGATTTGCTATCTGTTTCCAAGAGTCTGCAAAGAAAACACACAAAAAACAAATTCACCAACTTCTAATCACAGGACCACACTATGAATTGTTTGTTTAGAAGTCAATTGTTCCAACCTCTTTACAAAAAATGCACCCAAAGGTTCAGTGGAACAGTTTTTCCAGCATCCATTTACACTAAATTTGAAAAGAACTGGTCAATACTACTGTTTCTTCTTGAGATCAAGTCATTCTGCAGACAGAACAACAGCTCACATTGCAGCCTTTTAAGAAAGGGGTAAGAATATCACATCATGCAGACAGAGAAGCAAGATTTTAATACAAGTGTTTTGTGGTCCCTTGAACTAGATCTTAATACATAAAGGTATCAAATTAGAGAACATACAGAAGCATTGCAAGTCCAACACTATTACACATTCATCAGCTGGAGATTAATAGCCCTACTGGGCAGATGTGCAAGTTTTGTTCCGAGGCCTAAGTACCAGCAAGAGGGCTTTGATTTCACTAGCAACAAAAACCCCACAGCTGTCGTGCATCAGACTGACAAGGAGCACATAAGGAAGTCAAATATCCTCAATGATAATGTCAAATGTCAAAGTACTGCAAGAGACAGTAATTTCAAAGGAAAGACAAAAAATTAGCCTCCTAAAAGTCTACCTAATTACAATTTTTTTTTAATTGACACTGTAAGTACAGACAGCATAATTAAAACCTGAAGCAATTTTAAAGCACCTGATACTTGCTGACAACTGTTTATAAAACACCATATTGATTTGTGAACACGGGAAAAATCTCGGACCAAAAGAATGATGAACAGGCCACAATAGCAGTTAGTATAGCTAATGAATGTGTAATTAAAGCCTGGAGTTCAGATCTGAGAACTCCTGGGGTTATCAGGGAGTGAGAGATACATGAAGATGTGCCAAGTGCTGGGCAAGTTGCTGAAGAGGCTTCCCTGTTAGCTGTTTGTTACGGGCATCAATTTTGCAAGGAGCTGGGGATTCTGGGCAAAAAGGCATGCTTCGTCCTCAACTAATATTGAGCCCCATAAGCAGGGGGAAATTTTTTAGACCACGTCAGGTTAAGAGCAAGAATTCAGAGTAACTTGAAAAAGTGCTTTGCTGTATTATCAAGAGCTTCCTTTGGGCTTTAACGTCCAAGAATTCCAACATCTGTAAATGAGAGTGATCTGGTTGAATAATTCCTCAATGCACCGACACAGAAGCTAACACACACACCCCCAGCATTTCAGCAAGGTCAGGTTTGGTTTTAGATATTTAATAAATTATAACCTGAGCTACATCACACCCAAGACTATATACAAATCTCAGCATACCTACAATTCTTAAGCTCTCTGCTATGGTAACAGATCTTTACACTAGCTTTCCTTGTTCCCAGCTTTCACTTACTGGTGTTTATGGAAGTTAGAGAAAAAAGGTAATTTAATTCATCAAGACAAGTACAGTCTCTGCAGCAGTATTTTGTTTGGAAAAGGGTTAAATATTAGTGCCTTTGGGGAAAAAAAAAATCAAGCTTTTTGAAGGCCAAATTTAATTTAGTCCATATGAAGGAATGCAGAAAAATCTTGTTTTAAGGAAAAAGTAACAAAATTCATTTTTAATGTTTAGAAGCCTGGCCTGTACTGATCCATAATGAAAATTTATGGTTCGGAACTCCTCCTCTCAATCTGAGGCAGTGCCTACAGATCAAATTCAGAGTAATCACAGAGGAAAAACAAGTACAGATTATAAGCAGCACATTATGATTATAAAAAAAGAAGGTTCTAAGTAGTCGCTTTCAGCTTTCTATAGAAGTTATTCTACGTTTCTGTAATTTGACCTTACCTGGATAAACTCATTGTCCTTAGATTTGAAAATGGGAAGTTCTTTTTACAGTAAGTAGCGAGTTCTGTGGAATTTAGTCACTGTTTTTCTTTCACCTAAAGCTTTATAAATGATTTACTAATGCCTAACAGCTCCACCAGGACTCTGGACCGAGCTACCTCATGATTCTGAGGGGACTTTCAGTATAATTGGATTGCAAAATGCTACAAGACATAGCTTGAGTTCTTTCCATTTCTAACTGTTTAACTAATTCATATTCTCCTTATTGACATAAAAGCCAACAGTGAAAAGGAAACTTTTACAAATATCCACCACCAGCAATTCTTCCAGCAAGCAGAAATAAGAGTAATTCCCTGTGTTGAGTGCAATTCCTTGTCAACAAAGTGCCGCTGTGCTAAAACACGGATGCAAACTCTTCTGAAACTACTGTGCACGCAGCATAAGAACATCACATTTCCATATTAAAAGTGTAGTATCTCACAAGAAAAGGTACACAAGATAGGATAGCCTCCAATCAGAATTCACACAGAGGACTCATGTGGGATTGAACAACATGTGGCTATAGTTAAAGAAAACCAGACAGGATTGGCCAGCTTATTTACTAAATAAGGAAAGCTGGCTTGAAAAAGAAAGGCTAGCAAACCCAAGCTCACATTCTTCCTTCAAGAAGCAAAATAGCCTAACTGCGGGGCTTAATGAGATGACTCTAGACATAAAGACACTACACTAACACAGATAAGCAGTCCAAAGAACGGATACTACTGCTTTTCGAATCAAAGTTAGTCACTTAGTCACGAACAGAGCCAAATGCCTCAGATTAAACACAAGTTAGCTTTCTTAAAAGCACTTTTTTTCTTCTTTTGATAAATCCTCAATTTGCTACTTGCACAGCAAAAATTACATAGAGGTCATCTTCCGATGAAAGACAATCCCATAAACCACAAGGACAAGAGGATGAGGTAGTTCTAGAAGTTGCCTTCCATTCTCAGTCAAGAACTAGACAGATGTAACAAATTGCCCATAAATAGCATTGCTATTAGGATGCAGAATACAAACATGAGAGAAAACACGCCCAGTGACATAATGGCATTAGCCCCTCCTCCCCTACTTCTCCTCTACTGCAAGTTACCACCCTCATAACAATCAGCAGAGTAAAAAAAACTCGAGTACCTCAATGGCCCCAGTGCAAAGTCCAGCATGCCAGCAGAGACTGGAACAGAAGCTAGTTTGAGCTAAGCTGTCAAACTCTGCACTTCACTACAGCACAAGGGATAGCAATCTTCAGCAGGCAAAGCCCTGCAGCTATCTGCTGTATCTAAAACTTATTTGGAGCTCAAGATCTCCCTTTAGAGTCAATCTCTCATGAACAACTGAAGCACACTTGTCAAATGTTACCAAATTTTGCACAAGGCCAGATGACTTAAGTCCTGCCTCGAGAGTGCAGATAAGTACAGGTTCTGGAAATTCAGCATTAAGCAATCATAAAGTCCAATTTTGTTTCTTAGCAAGCTTGCCAATGTGCAATCACTGTGCATGTCAAGAGCAACCGATCCAACTCAAAGTTTCATCATGAACTGTAGATAGTAAAGATAAATATATACTCATGGAAAGGCTGCCAAGAAAATGGTTGCTTACTATGCCAAAAAAAGCCAGGATGAATAGAGAAGACTGATTAGGAATTTACTTTTCATTAAATTAAGACATTATGCATCTGCCACCATTAGCATAACAGCAGGATACATGTACCATTTCTTGCAAATAAAGATGGCTGAACACTGTTCCATCCCTAAACAGTGCAGGTTATATAGCAGAAAGCAAGTGCTGGGCAAAAGTGGAAAAAAATAACAGAAAATGGAATTCAGAAATCTAACATTTCAAAAAACTAACAGAAATTACATTTTTGATCTAAGAAGCTGGGAAGGTTATACAGAAGTTTCATCCCTGTGCACTCTATTTAAAATACAGTTGGACTCAATGTTCTTAAAGGTTTTTTCTAACCTGAATGATTCTATGAAATTGGATAGTGAAAATCACATGGCTCCAGTGTAAAGTCTTAGGATTAGAGGCAGCTAAACACCCCCATAAAACCAGGAGACAAAAAACACCTTGAGTTCCACAAAGAAGTGACTTTTTAAAAATATAGCGCAAGAACACAGTTTCTTAAGCCTCAGGGCCTTGAAGTTGAAATGTTGTATCACAAAGTTTTACTTAACTCCCCTTTAACAGCCTCAATGCTGAAACTGCAACAAACCAATTGTAGTCTCATTACTATACTTTGAGGACCACAAGGTTTTCCATTCACCTGTTCTGTTCCTCAAGTTTAGCGAGTAATTCTAAGTCGTCTGGACTCAGCTGTGTTGGTGAGGATGGTGATAACGCAGGTGTAGACAGAGTGGTAGAGGAGGATGTAGTGTGTAATGAGGCAGATGGACTTGCCACCTGACTGGCCATTTGACTGACGGTGTGTGATACGGTGTTCTTCACCCATGAGAGAGTGGAGCTCAGCTTTCCTGCAACCTTGCCTGTCGCCACCTGTGATGAAAAAAAGAAGAGGATGCAATCGCTGTTTTTTAATACTTTTTTCAGTAAACCTGCTGCTGAAGAGAGGAAAAAAATATATATAATATGCATGAAGTGACACTGAGATTATTTATTTCTCCAGAACACCCAAGGCTGTCAGAAGCAACACAAGCATCAACAACAATACAGTATTATAGAGGCAACATGCAAGTAATCTACAAAGGAAGACTCAGAGGAACTCTTGACATATACTCACAGAGCTCATTTCTGCAGTGCAGAAATACCACAGAACCCGGGATCAGCTCAGACTTCCCATTGCAAAAATAAATAGAAATAAAAGCTTATTTTAAAACAACTTGATCAACTAATGATGGCACAGAAAATGTAGAAAAATAGATAAAGAAACAGTCAATTACTGATGGACACTGGAGCAGTACAAGTATGTCAATGTAAACACTCCAGACCACCCACTGCTCAACTTCATCAATCCCTACAGCAGCAGGACAGAGGAGGAGGGGCACCACATTTTGGTCCTACACCAAAGCAAGAGATCCTCTAGCGTCCCCACCAGTGTGCAGTAAACAGTCACAAAGAATTTACACCCGTGAATCTACAACAGCTCCTGAACATCTTACATGAAAGGCCTCGTGCTGCCAGCTCTTCTCCTGCCTCACTTTCTCTGCAGGTCACCTCTACACCAAGTGGCCTTGACCCAACTCCACTGCCAGTGCCTGGACAATCCTGGGGTTTGTGAGGGGTCCTGGAGGAAAAGCGAGAGGTGCTACTGGAGTAGAAGGGAGCTCTGAGCAGATAGTCAGGGAAACTGTGGGTCCCAGAACAAGGGTAACTGGGGCTGATCATAATCTGCTGCCACTTCTTGACCAGTGCTATGGGGTAATGCAGCCTGGCAGAGTCACCAATCACTACAGAACAAACAGCAGCCTCAGGAGTTATCTTCCAACAAACACCTCACTAGAGCTTCCTTCAGCAACTGAATATGTAAGAGGCTTGGACCTACAGCGATTCACAGTTCAGTTTGCCCCCTGGCCCAACTCAGAGAAAACCCAGATGCTCCTTAAAGGAAGAGCTAGCTGCCCAGCAAAAGGTTAAAATTTGTCAAAACCAAGGTTGAGGAAGAACTTCCTTTGAAGTGGTGCTGCTGGCAACTACTTATTCTGACCTTTGCCGACTTCCTCAAAGCACAAAATTGCTCAATGGTCATCACAAACAACTCTGCAGTACAGCCTATACAATAACGGCTAAGATACTAAAGACATTGAGCGACAGGAAAAAAGTCCATTCCCAAGATCCTCTAATAGAATCTAATTAAAGCAGATTTCAACTGGAAAAAGTAACTCCATCTCAGCACACCATGCATTTATCTGAAGGACAGCATACAGACCGAGTGGCTGGTTGCTAAAGCAGCAGCTTTTATTTAGATACAATGCTACAATGAACTTTGTGAATCAAATCCAGCAGTATCTTATTTTCATGTCATATCAGAAGGAAAACACATTGAATGCCTTCAGAAAACAAGAGGTACAATACAGGCCAAACAAAACAGCAGGACGCAATCTTCTCCAGCAAAGTGACACTTAAGAGCTCTCCTAGAGGGCTGCAAAGAACCTTCCAATTTCCATATGCTTAACATTCATTCTGGAAACAGTAACAGATTTTGCTAAAAATCTTCAGATCCACAGATACAACCCACAGCTGGGAATAGTAAGGTCCCAACGTAAGCATCAGAAAGGTTCCAGTGGATGCTTATGTCACCATTGGACAGGAAAGCTTAAGTATTTCAGTATTTAACAAAAAAACCCAAAAACCAAACAAGCACTAAACACAATCTTTTCAAGATAATCTTTAGAAAAATCACTTCTAGTACTAGTATTTGACACCATCTTTTATACAAGAAAGGAATAAAAATTGCTAAATGTTTCTAAATCTTAATATCCGCATTATTATTTCACACAGTCAATATCCTTTATTCTCTATCGCTATGAAAGAGTAAGTTATTGCTAGTTCACTTTGAATAAAACAGCATTGTGATAAAGGTAACTTGTACATTTCACTTAAGACTGATTATTTTCTCAAAGGCTCTAAGCTTTCTAAAATAGGACAAGTAACTCCACTATTCCAAAAACAAATGTTGGCAGAAACAGGGCCAGTCTTAAGAACATAGCAAATATGACTGTCATACACAGCAGGTTTTAAGAGTCACCAATTCTAAGAATCTTACACATAAGCGTTAGAAAAGCACTAACTTTGCTTAATACCCTATGTGACAGAACCAGGAAGTATACAATTGGGTTTTATCTCTTTACTTTGTAAAGTAACTAGGAAGACTTAAGGTGAAGTAGTAAATCCAAGCCGAGTCTGGCTTACACATTGAGGCTCACATTCCACGTTAAGATAGCTGAAAGCAGGGGATGGGGTGGGGGACAGAAGTCAAGATTCTTACTAACATTCATTCACCAACACATCACTAGGTTTAAAAAAAGTTATTGCAAATGTTTGTACAAACCAATTACATGAAGAATACTAAGAAAAAGTATAGTCAAGAAAACCATGCAAGACAGCAGTTAAATCAGAACAATGGGTCTAACAATACTCCCGTTTCTAAAAGCAGTTTGGAGTTTCCTAGGAATGTATTCAGAGAATTAGTACCAAAAAAAATCCTTAGTCTGAAAACGTTAACACATACAACAAGCAAAAGGCACAGTTGCAAAAATCAAACGTTTAAAAATCAAAAGGCTCACAGTGACATTTGTAACAAAAACACATGAAGAATTCATTTGGGGAAAACACCTATGGCAGTCACCCAGGGCCAAGCTAATTTAAGAGAAAAAAAAGATTCTGATTAATAGCTAAGTATTCAAACCTATATCCCTTTGGCCAGGGTTTCCTAAAAATCTAAAGCCAGCTCTCAAATGGTCAGCATCAGCCTAGACTCCTGGACCTAGACACGAAGGCATTTAGTATCAGTTCATTATCCCTTTCCCTAATTAGGATAGAGTAACAGGATTTTCATATTCTGTCATTCCACCTATGTTAATTTCAACATTTATATTCAGTGGCAGAAGATTTCATAGAGTTATTCTTTGATAAGTGACTTAAGGCCTTCCAGAAAACAAGTCACTGGAATTTGAAAATGAGAAAACCTTCCTAGGAGCAAGACACCAGTATTCCTATCAGCACACCCGCAGTACTCCTACACTCGCCCTTCCAAGCCTATACCCTTCTTTTAAGAATGAAAATGCCTGCTATGCATCAAAAGCGTTTCAACCCTGTGCATGCCATTCCATCTGACAAGATAGTTGTACTTAGCCATCACTAAACCACAGACCACTGGTACTTCCCACCTTTACACTGACAATCCCTGCAACAGGAAATCCACATCCCACTACTGAGACAACACATACAGGTAGTAGAGAAATCAATCCTACTGACTGCCCTACTAAGACAATACATGCATGTAGTACAGAAATGAATCCTCCTGACTCCCAAGAGCTATGCACCTCTTTCCTCTAACAGCACAAAGAAAGAGCTAAAGGTTTCATCCTAGCCCCTTCTGCGAAACCAGGGCTCCCCAATTAAAAAAAAATAAATCACAGAGCTATCAGGTTATTGGTATATTTAAAGGTGGAAAGACTAATTTCAATGAGAATAAATTCCCTATGAATGATGGCAGGTACTTTCACTGGGTATCACCAACTCCAGGAAACACAGGAAACTCTGGATGGGCCTTCGGTTTAACACCTCCTGGCTTTAGAGAAGTGATTTTGCTTAACACAACGTTCTGGAAAGACTCAAGAAAGCCAGTATCATTAAACCTTTAATCTTTTCTTTGCATTTTTGGACACAGCCTCCTCAAGGCTTTCCTAAACAAATGTTACTTTTAGAAACTGGTTATCATTTAACCAGTGATATTTCTGCAGGCCTGCAGCAGCTTCCCCCTTTTGGCTACAGCAACGATGCACTGCAGCTATGAAGTGTCCTTCCCTTTGCTACTCTTCACTGTTGCTGAGAAGAGACCATAGTCACAGCTCAGCTGTTCCCAGCTGTAACAAGGCCAACCAGATGCACCACAGCCCCCCCCCCCCCCCCCCAAAATCTTAGCTAGGTCACAGCAACAAATCTAACTACACACAAGGCAGGGCTTTTGCCACCACCCTCTCACGAAGCGCATACGCCTAAGCCACTCGCACTCTGCTCTGCCTTACCTTACCCCTGAAGCGCTCACGCTTGCGAAGCCGCTCTACCTGGCGCCCTCCTGTCCTACACCGCGTATCACAGGCCACGGCCACGCAGACAGCTCAAGCCCAGACTCTGCTCTGTAAACCCGAACACTTACCAGATCCTTGCCAGATCTCCCTCCCTCCAGCTAACCAGCTCAGGCCGGAAGCCCCCAGTTACGGGTGTTCTTTGCTCAGCTCATCTCAGCCAGTTTTTCAACCATGCAAAAAGAATTGGTTTCCTTTTCATCCCCAGCATTTTTCAGATGCTGAAATTCAAGTTACATCTGAAGAGTATAAAAGGTAACCTACATTGCCTGGGAAGCATGCCAAATCGAGAGCACCATCAGGATGATCAAGCTGTTATTAATTATTATTAATGTGTGATCAAAACCAGAGCCAACCCGTTTGAAAAGCGTGCTTTCTTTCCCCGAGAGGGGGTTTCTCTCAAGAACCTGCCAATTAGTCAGACTTTGAACACAGATGCTGCTCCCAGCCCTCTCCCAGGGACACCGACACTTCCTTCCCACTGAAGAGGGCCAGGTCTGGAGCCAGGCAGGCACGGGTATGCCTGCTCTACCCTCCGCAGGAGGGCACAGGGAACTGCGTAGGCATCATCCAGCTCCAAAGCTGCTGTACTCATTCAGGCTCCAAGCCATATTAACAGCTACACAGCTCCCAGTTTGCCAACAGACCAAGAGCAGGGGAAGAGTTCCCTTGCACCTACCTGCCTAAGACCAAGGAGATACCTCCTGAATGAGTGAGTGAACTTTGAGTTTGAAAATATTGATCTTTAAGATGATGAGGGGAACAGGACTTAACTACTAAAGCCTTACCACTATGCTGCAGTTTCCAGTGAGCAAAACAGACCTACCAGCAATTCTCACTCATCTGGTCAGTCATCAGGCAAGGCACAGACCTGTCTGCTACATACTTCAAGCTACTGCAAAAGTCATGAAGGTTTATATTGGTATTATACACAGATGTGTATGATGTATAGTTTATATATGCCAATTTAAATACATAAAATTCAGTATCTCAACTTTACATTTAGTATCTTTAATTAGGTGCCGATTACAGCGCTTCATTACCAAGAAGAAGTACAATATTGTGTTCAGATTTTTGAGTTACTCAAAGGAGTACTGCAGGGGACCAGGAGATTAAATATTTTAAAGAAGGCTAGCTGAAGGTAGACCGCAGCGTCCCACATTACGTACAATTATATAAATCCCTGAGAACCCCAAGGTATTGCGCAACACCTTACAGGAAGGCCAAAAATGTTACCACCACATTTTTTTGCGTTTGCCAGACAATATTTGTTTTTCTGCAAAAGTGTATTTAGATTTGTTTTTAAAAAGGTATTTCACTGTAACACATTGAATTAGCTTAATACTTATACTGTGCATTTCCCTCAGGGAAATCTGTTTTGAAGTTGCATGTATCATGGCAACCCAGAATACTGTCTCATCTATTCCTACCATATGACACGGTAAAAGTAACTTCAAGCCTTACACAAACACTACTGTATATATTACATATTCTCTACTCTTCCTTCTCTTCCTGAAAAAAGAAATGGGGGCTTCCAGAATACGGGAAGTAATCCTTGTACTATTCTACATATAAAAAGTCTCACATAATTGGGGCTGAAGTTGTATATGTGGTTCTCAGGCCAGTTACATAGCATTCCATGGACCAAGTCTCCTTGCTTCAAAAAAGATATTAGCATTCTAATATTTGAAGAATAAATTAAACTGACTCAGTCAATGACACATGCAGGAGAAGCAGCTGGTGAATCAGCCTGTTATCATACTTTCTGACAAGCTAAAATCCTAATTTAGGGCTCAAACATGGTTCCACTATAAGCTTCCTCTATAGCTTTTACACTACAAATTCATATAACTGATTTCTGCTGAAGTCTGAGGAAAAAGCCCTGATTACTCTCATATTCCTGATTATTCTTGTAATATCACCTAACAATAGTCAAGAACTTCATGGATTCCATTCCCCAGCTTCCATTTCACTAGTTCTCCAAGTCTTTCTAATATAAAGAATAAAGCCATCTAACATTTTATATTGTGTAAATCTTCAGCTATCAGAAAGCTTTCTGTAGTATCATTTAGTAAACACAGGTTCTTTAAAAGTCCTCTTCAGACTCCCGCATATTGGAATTTTGATAGTCCCTAACCATCTGAAAGAAGAAACTTGAAGCCACAAGCTCAGACACAACATAACCATCTAACACATACCGCGTTTTAAGGAGGTACTTCATTAGACCTATTGTAGTAATCCACTCAAGGTTGAAACCACTGCTCAAAGTCCTATCAATAACATTTCAATCACTGACCCAATTACACTGAATTCTATTTATTTTCAAGAACAATTCCAGGTTTTTAATTACCTCAGAAGTCCAGCATGCTTTACTGTCTGTCAAGCACCACCCCACTATGCTAGCTGAGGAGACAAACCACGGTGCTTCTGCAGACACTAGATCCTGTCCACCCAACGATGGTCCTTGATCAAACAAGTTTCAAATCTGACATAGGAATGTAACAACCTTCCAGAAACTACAAAGACCTTCTTTCAAGAGGAAAAGAATTAGAAACAGTGTTTTTATACAGAAGATGGCTGAGAGCTCCTCAAAGCTGCAAGAGAAAACATTGAAGGACTACAGCAAAAACCTTTACCAGGGAACTTCCTTCATTTCTTTGTTCTCTTAGACCTTGGTTTGGAAAGCGTCTTTATATTTGAGGTTCAGCATGCCAAGTTACACACACATATACTTGAAGGACCACCCCCTTGGCTAACAAAACAGAGGGAGGAATCAGATTAATCAGCTAAAATAAAGAAACAACTCCTGCAAAGTCAGTTTGTTTATGCACTAGATTGGAAGATGTCTTTCATTTTTTCCTTTTCAGTAAAATGCAACCCAGTCATTTCACTGGAGTTCAAGTAAGTATCACCAGGCATTTACAAAGAAATAATGCTTATCATTAAAGCTCCTTTCTACGAATTTTACTTTGCTACTCATTCCCTGAAGCTTAACTTCCTTAATGTTCCTTTCAGCCAACTTCCTCCTGGAGAGGAGCCAGGACTAGCATCTAAACTACATTAGGGCAAAAATAAACAAAAAAGTATATAAATGCAGTTACATTTATGAAAAGCCTTTAGGTCCAGATTTTGGAAGTAAAAAACAACTAAGTTGTATTTTTAAATGTCCACTGAGCCTTAAAGAAAAGTCGGTGTTTTTAACACAACTCTTCATTAAAAAAAGCACACAACATTTGCATGAAATTAAATTAGTATGTTTAAAAGGATCCTATATCTGACAACATTAAAACATATCAGTCCATGCAACATCTGTTTTTATGGACTGGCAGCCCAAGTGTTTTCTAGGTGTAATTCTCCTTGTTTATAGAGAGATTAGATAAACTTATGCCACAACCTACAGTCTAGAACCAAAATGCTCACCTCCCGTTTACCAAGTTGTGCGTGGTTCCCTTTCCAAAGGGATATATGAAGTGAGCATTGAATGAACATAAGCATGGCCTTACGGAATATGTCAACACTTGAAAGTTCATTAATTATTTTATTTTTTTAAACAAGTCAGGTGACACAGGTTGGTGAGACCCTACCTTCAGGATATTACTCTTCTTTCCTTTAAATTATCAGCTAAAAGGTCAGCTTTCTATCAGTTATATTCAAATTCAAGAGAGTAAACCAGTTTCTAAATGACTGGCTGGTAACCAGCTTTATTTGTGAGCTACAAGTTCATTCCAAGCTGCAGCTGCTGACAGAGAACAAGAAATAAAACGTAAAAGTTTTAGAAGTGAGAAGTGTAACCAATTTAGAAATTTCCACATAAGAAAGTTGTCTCAGCTACTCAATAAACATAGCCCATTTAAACACAGATGCATACAACCAACAGTTGATTCTTTTAACACAACCCATGTCAACACCTGTGGTCTTGCAGTAGTATTTCATTTTACCCACCAATTTACTTAGTATATCCACAACTTGTCTTCACAAGCACTTACAGCATAACTTGAAGCAAGCATATTTTCGCGGCTACAGAAGGGTCTTCCTCCATGCTATCAAAGTTCATAACAGCACTCCTGCAGCCCTGTCAGAGCACAGCACTTAGAGAAAACATTTTCTTCAGTTATTGACTACAGAAAAGGGAGATGGCTCTTCTTAGAAATTACATAGCTGATCATCATCAAATGAAATCAGTTATTTTCTGATTAGTTGACCATTGACTTACACTTTCGTTTGGAAATAAGGACCTATTTACTTGATTCAAAAAGGCCTGTTAGTGGAAAATGCAAGGAAGGTCAATATAACACAGAAGATTTTTTGTGCCAGTCTGACACCAGGAAGATTATGTAAACATCCCAAGCCCATTTTATCATGGTGTGCAAGTGTCTTATCACAGAATTTTAACTTGCCTTTGTCATTTTATTTTGAGAAAGACTGATCACGATTCTTTGGAGAAAGAGCTGAGAAATGCTTACTAAAGCTTCAGCCAAACCCATAAAGTTCAACCACTAATGCATTCCAAGGCAGGGGGCGTGGGAGTGGGGAAAAATTAGTTTAACAAATTTCTTTTTATTATGCCTGAAAGTAGTCCACTGTTTGAACTATATATTATCAAGAAGAATGCCTGAAAAATTAGAGATATAAAACTAACTTCTATGTAATGTCACTCCATATACTGATGAGGATGGTACGTGCCCAAAATGTTAGGTTTGGCTAGCTACTAGGTTTTGACACACAATTTAAGTGACATTCGATAGTCTTACACTTCTATAAAAAAAAAAAAACAAACACAAACAAAAACCAGTAACCTCTTTAAACATCCTCTGAGTTACAAGTGCACAGTCAGCTTGTGGCAACAATCCACTACTAAAAGACCGGCCCCATCTGCCAGTCTGATGAAACCAAAGAAATACATAGTTAATACTGTACAAGATATTGGTGAATCAGAATTCTGTATCATCACAATATAATTTTTTTTATTTAAGCAAAGGATCAAGGAGATGTTAATGTTGTCATCAAACAGATATTTAATGCTATAATAAGAATCACTGAGACCTAGGGCATAAGACCACGCAGGAGTTTGAGAAGGGCAATAGGGTACCATGTAGCAGAACACATTGTAACAACCTATTACCAAAACATTCATATTAGGGCTGGGTTTTGTTTTCTAAAGGATTCAACTGTGGAAGTAAAAATAAATCAGCAGTTACTTGTAAAACAATACAGATCAGACAAGATGACAGATTTTGGTAACCACGCCCATCAGAGCCAGGTAAAATTCATTCAGACAGAAGAAATTAAAGATATTTGCTAGTAGCTTTTGGCTGCTTCCCAAATTGGAGAAAAAAAAAAAATACAGAAAGGTTTACGTGTCCACAGTCATTCTATCACACCACCTCACTTTCTGTCCAGAGTAAAGCCCAACCCTGGCACTGTACTTCATCCCCAAATATACAATAACTGCCTCATTGGGACTCACAAGCGTTACATTTACAGACAATTAGCAAACAAAAGTTGACAGTTGCGCAGCCTGAAACAACACAGAGACCACAGCATGATCCCTGACAGCACAACCAGAAGGAGATCCCTTTCTTCACTGCCTGAACCCTACAGCAGGCACAACATTTCCCAGGCCCTCCCTAAAACACCACTTCCCAGCTAACCGAGCAGTTTCCAGAGTTCACAGGTAAACAACGCTAAGAGTAATTAAGGAAAAGCTACACATTTCACTAAATCACTTCTGCTGCTACCTTGTGAGAATACAGTGTCCGTGTACGCGCAAACACCAAGAAACACGTCACAGCTGCGTACAAAATGTGCAAAGCAAGACGCAAGCCCCTGCACTCGTAACAACCCGCTACCCATTTATTCCAGTCACCGCTTGCTGGGCAACGAAAGGATGTGCCTCAGCTACAGGCACTTCAGCAGCTGAACCCACAGCGACCACAAGACTGTACTCCTGATTTAAAGGAATCAAAAAGCTACCAACAGACCATGTTGGTTGTTACAAATATGGAAGACACAAGCCTTTAATTCAGCATGCTATCTACAAACTTAAGTGACATGTATTCAAGAGCTTCAGAAAATATATCCAACAACTCAAAATTACACACTCTTATAATATTTACTATTTTCTTTTTTTAAAAAATAACCATTTTAGTTGTGTCTTGAGAAAAAAAGAGTATGTTATCAAGGCAAGTATGGGTTGATAAAACAACATTCATGAAGTCAGGATTTGTTTTCTTTATTGTTCCTCTCTCAGAATGCCAGAAAATGTTTTTCTTTTAAACTATGCATTTGACACTTAAAATGATACCTAAAATATTAAATTCTATTACGCCTCTTCCTTAAGCATTAGAAATTTATTTTTCCTACAAGTTAAGCAATCAAACCAGGAAGAGTAAGAGCTTGTAAACATACTACTAAGTATGCATACCCCAACTTAGCTATTTTCCCCCTTCTAAATCATGATCTTAGAAGCTTGCATTAGCAAGGTAAACAATTTTTCCAATATTCACTGACAAAGGACTTTTCTTCCTATTTTTATTAGTTCTCCATATATTACCGTCCTACCCAGAGAAGAAACCAACAGTAACTGTTTAGGCACGTCATTTCCCCCACCCCTTCTCTTCTTGTAAACTGTGAAAGGCTTTTCTCCCATCTCTTCCTTCCCATGAGTCCCCCTTCAACCATTCCACCCTCCAACCATCTCCTGCTTACTTGTTCAAAAGCAATCCAGAAAGTCCACAGAAGACAAGCATACGGAGAGCAATAAAAAAAAAGAAAAGCCACCAAAAAAACCAAAACAGAAAAACCCCAAGGCACCAAAGCTGTAGCTCAGGAAGTCCCTAAACCTCAGCCTGTAGGAGGTTAGGAAGAGATATGGGGGAAAGCAGGGCTGCTCCACTGAATCTGTCTTCTCCAAAGATCTGCTCCTCTCAGTGGTACCACTGGGCCAGGCAGACACCCCATGACGATTACCACTCCTCTCATCTGAGTTTATCAAATTTGGGCAATGTTGATTCATAACACTGAACACTCTCCTCCTGATTCTGCAGCTCTTTTCCACTGGCCATCTCTTATTTCCTCTCTTAACCCTTACTTGAAATAGAATTCTTGTCTACGCGTTTCAAAATAAGCTTTAAATCTTTATAAGTGTAAATATAGAGCTGTACAATCACAATCAGAGCACAAACTGCACACTGAAAGAAGGGAAGAGAAATTAACAGGCACATTGATGCAAAGCACTTCTTTTTAATACAATACTATCTACCAGAAAAAAAAAAAACAGAAACAAGATACAGTTACCATCTCCTTTAGCCACATAAAGTAAAGCAAGTAGGAAAAAAAGTTTTTAATTTTTTGACAAATACTTTTGGAGATAGGTAAAACATACCAAATATTGTCAGTTCTTCTCTCTATGAATCTGCCTCCCTTCTACATCTTTTGTATGCAATCCTTGAAAAATTAAGTAAAAAAAGATTTGTCCCAGGCTGATGGGAAACCCTCTGTTTTGGTACAGTCAGCGTTAACACCAGCTCAAGCTGGAAATACAAAATGGTATGCCAACTTCACGCTTCCTATAAAACTGCACTGATGAGCAACGAATTATACAGAAACACAGAAAAATAACACAGAGAAAAACAGCTGGAATAGAGAACAAGGAGCCAGAACATTAACATCGATTTTTTTACCCTTATTTATATAATCATGTCCGTGCAGACGCACCAGGAGGGGCCGGTGAATGAGACCCTCGAAGAAGCGTTTGAAAATTATCTCTCAGGAATGCGACACCCGTGGGTTCCCGGTTTAACGTCGTTTCCATAAACCCAAGGAAGCAGTCACCCTCTGCAGGCAGACCCGCCGAAGCCTTCCCTGGGCCGAGCGCCCCTCCCCACCGCCACCACGGGGAACTTCCACCGCGGAGCTGCCAAATACCCACTCGCGTCCCCGCGGCGGCCGCGGGCTGAGGCGGCGGCTGAGGCGCGGCCCCCGCGGCCTCCCGTCCCCCCCGCCACACACACACACACACACCCCGCGGGTCGCCGTGGGGGAGACCGGGTTTCCCCTCGCCCGGCAGCGGCGCGGCGACGCCGCTCGCTTCCCCGTTCCACGGCGGCGGGAGGGCCCCGGCCCGGGGGAGGCTGGGGGTGGCGACGCCCCCGCCGCGGCCCGACGGGAGAGGACGGGACGGGGTCGCCGCGCCCCGCCTAGGCCCGGCCGTGCCCCCTCAGCGGCGGGGGCGTGGGCCCGGCCGCGCCTCACCTTGGAAGCGTTGCCCGCGGCAGGGAGGCGCGAGCATCGGCGTCCCCCGCAGCCCCCCGCCGCCGCGCTCCGCCGGTCCCGGCAGCCGGGCCACGTCCCTGCCCGCGACGCGCGCAGGCGCACTCAGCGCGCAGCCGCCGCCGCCAAGGGCAGCCCCGCGCCCACGCACGACCGGCCCACGCGCGACCGGCCCGCGCCACGCCGCGGCGGGACACGGCTCTGCCCCGCCGGTAGCCGGCCCGGCGTCGGCAGGGCCTGCTGGCACGAAAGCCACGGCTCCCCTGGTTCACGGGTGGGGGGCACCACACGTGTGGTGGAAAGCCGGGCGGCACGCTGCCCTCACAAGCGTGGCAGGGTACTTACATGCTCCCGCCTTGCAGGTCACCCCGTTATGTCATTGCTACTGTAAGGGCAAAAAACCACCACGCCACACCCCGCTCCCATATGCCGAACGCCAAGTCACAGCACCTTCACTGGCACACCATGCCCCCAACAGCACTCCCACTCATGCCCTTGCCACTCACGGCAACGGTGGAGCAAAGAAACTACTGCATCACCTCGACACAAGGTAAGGATGCATTGCATCTGCTCCCCCAAGAGTAGGGTTTTCTGATGTAGACCTGCCCAGGGATTTCCATAACATCACCTATACATTGGAGGTTACACACAATAACGCGCTCTCCAGGAGCACCGAGCACCTCAGGCCAGATGGGCCCTTCCTTATGAGCATTTGTCAGACACATTTCAGTCGGATACCAGTTCAGTTACACAAACAGTTGAGAGATTGTCCCCCTGGAGCTGCACCCCGTCCAACAACGAGCCCGTTCGCCACTGCACTTCTGCAAAGAATAGAGACAAAACCATACAAAAGTCCTCACCTGCAAGAATTCTAACAAAAGCTTAACCTAAAAAAAAAAAAGCCTTATCACTACCAGGACACGTACACCACTCTACGCACTGCTTTATAGCCAAATATACAAAGAATATACTCTTATAAAACCAGTAAGCAGCAATAGCGGGAATAAGCTATAGATAGGCCTCCAGCATAGCTTTTTTTGCTTCAGTAATGCTATCAGCTGTTGCAAATGGCAGCAGAAAAAGTACAGCTACTACAAGTGATCACCCAGCTCAGTCCCATCACAGAGAACAGCCTTACCGCTGTGGGTTCCCCGCGGACAAACAGGGAGAGGGACCCTGCTTGCCGGAGTGGATTCATCAGTTCAAGAGGCTTCTTCCAAATATAAAACGCTGCTCTGAGAGACCTGCGTGGTACCTTGCTCTCCAGAACACACCAAGTAAAAGCACTTTGTACAATATAACAGAAAATGAGAAATAGCAGCAGAGAAAAAAATGCAAATATACTTTTTCCCTATCAGTAAGTGCTATCAGCAAAAAGCACTTTATTAAAGCATTTTAAAATCTTAGCTTTTACCTCAACAATTTCAGCACTACTATGAATAGTAGTCACCCTTTTAAGAAACATTATCACTGAAGGCAGAGGAAAAATGTGCCCTGAATTTGTAGGTGATTCAGGGGTGGGGCTAATAAGCTCAGCTAGAACCTCCCTGTTTTGCAGGGTGACAACGAGCATGAACACATGTGGAGGCACGATGGGATAATGGGCTGATTTTTGTGATGGTAAGCTGTTTTAGGAGCCAAAACTCCTCCTGTTGCGAAGAATAAAAAATTTATTTTATTTGTTCTTGTTTAGCAACAAGACTAATGGAGTCTTGCTTATGATGCCATTGATGTGAGGTGTTTTTCATCAAAGTAATTAATTGCCCAGCAATTGTGGGCAATTATGTCATCAAATGGTTGGGGCGGCGAAGGGACCTATAGAGCCCATTTAGTCCAACCCCCCTGTGGTGAGCAGGGACATTTTCAACTAGACCAGGTTGCTCAGAGCCCTGTCTGACCTGGCCTTGGATGTCTCTAGGGATGGGGCCTCCACACCCTCTCTAGGCAACCCATT
This sequence comes from Phalacrocorax carbo, assembly GCF_963921805.1. Classification (NCBI taxonomy): domain Eukaryota; kingdom Metazoa; phylum Chordata; class Aves; order Suliformes; family Phalacrocoracidae; genus Phalacrocorax; species Phalacrocorax carbo. The sequence continues at coordinate 58,572,177 of NC_087518.1, forward strand.
CCAGCGCTTCACCACCCTCATTGTAACAAGTTTCTTCCTTATCTCTAGCCTAAATCTGCTGTCTTTTAGCTATATGCTAGAAAGTAGCTGAGGCAATGTGCTCCCCTACAGTTACTTTATGTAAAAATTGAAAAGTACGTAGAATTCTCACCTTTTAAAAATTCAGATGCAGATAGTTAAATGATTTTGGAAGGTAGCGGGTACGTCCCTGCTATGAACCATGCTAGTACTTGTCTGATGTAGGAAACGCTTATTATTTCTTTCATTCTCTTGTGGATATTTTTATCAAATTAATAATATTTTAAAATATTGGTCTATGTATAACAGCGTGGTGGGGTTTCTTTTTTAGTAAGGTGAATGAGGATAACCAGAAAAGTGCATCAGGACCAGAGATGCTGGCTTTCTGCACTTTTATCTGACATCACAATATCTGGTGCCACTTGACCTGTTTGTCCCAGTATATGTGTATATATGTATGCGAGCATACGTTCTTGCTTTATTTCATCAAATATCAATTGTCCCAAGCATCTATAGTTTATTTTAGGAACAGCATTTGATGGCTGTTGGCTTCACGTTTCAATTATTTTCTGTTCAATCAACTGTGAGAATTTTCCCTAGAAAACAAAGGGAATTAAAATCCTATAATGTTTCCATAATCGGTGACTTTTAAGATCAACTCTATTGATTTTTCTGCTGTAAGAATCCCTTTGCTGATAACTGCTTTGGCGGCTAACAAAGGAAGGCCGGGGAGCAACGACACATTACATGCGGGCATCAGGTGGCTGTGGTAATTTTATTTTCCTCTAGAATTCATAGAGCCATAGAATCATAGAATGCCCTGAGTTGGAAGGGACCCACATGCATCATCGAGTCCAACTCCTGCCCCTGCACAGGACAGCCCCAAAATTCACACTGTGTCTCTGAGGGCCGTGTCCAAGTGTTTCTTGAATATTGCCAGGCTGGTGTTGTGATGCCTCCCTGGGGAGCCTGTTCCAGGGCTCCACCACCCTCTGGGGGAAGAAACTTTTCCTAATGCCCAGCCTAACCCTCCCCTGGCCCATCTCCCTGCCATTCCCTCGGGTCCTATTGTTGGGGACCAGAAAGAAGAGATCAGCTCCTGCCCCTCCTCCTCCCCTTGTGAGGAAGCTGGAGACTGCGATGAGGGCTGCCCTCAGCCTCCTCTGCTCCAGGCTGAACAAACCAAGTGACTTTAGCCGCTCCTCATATGGCTTCCCCTCTAAACACTTCACCAATTTTGTGGCCCTCCCCCGAGCACTCTCTAGTGACTTTGTATCCCTGTAGCGCCCAAAACTGCAGGGTGCTCGAGGTGAGGCCACGCCAGCACAGAGCAGAGCACGACAATCACCTCCCTCGATCGGCTGCAATGCAGTGCTTGATGCATCCCAGGGCACAGCTGGCTCACATTCAACTCACCGCTGACCAGAACCACCAAGTCGCTCTCTCTGATTGCATTTCCCTGACCCGTTCAGAGATGACCTTAGTTATGAACAAGTGCAAGGTCCTGCCCCTGGGGAGGAACAACCCCATGCTCCAGCACAGGCTGGGGACTGACTTGCTGGAAAGCAGATCTGCTCAGAAGGCCCTGGGAGTGCTGGGGCCAGCGAGGTGACCCTGACCCAGCACTGTGCCCTTGGGGCCAAGAAGGCCAAGCGTGTCCTGGGGTACTATAAAAAGGAGTGTGGCCAGCAGGGCGAGGGAGGTTATCCTCCCCCTCTGTTCTGCCCCACTGAGGCCACATCTGGAGTGCTGCATCCAGTTCTGGGCCCCCCAGTTCCAGACTGACAGGGAGCTGCTGGAGAGTCCAGCGGAGAGCTATGAAGGTGGTCAGGGGCTGGAGCATCTCCCTTGTGAGGAAAGGCTGAGAGACCTGGGTTTGTTCAGCCTGGAGAAGAGAAGGCTGAGGGGGGATCTCATCAATGCCTATAAATATCTGAAGGGCAGGTGTCAGGAGGATGGGGCCGGGCTCTTTTCAGTGGTGCCCAACGCCAGGCCAAGGGGGGATGGGCACAAGTTGGAACACGGGAAGTTCCCCCTGAAGATGAGGACAAACCCCTTCCCTGTGCGGGTGCCGGAGCAGGGGCACAGGCTGCCCAGAGAGGCTGTGGGGTCCCTTCCCTGGAGACATTCACCCCCCGCCTGGACGCGGCCCTGTGCCCCTGCTCTGGGGGTGCCTGCTCAAGCGGGGGGGGGATCTCCAGAGGGCCCTTCCAAACCCTACCTTCTGTGAGTCTGTGATTCTGTGCCCCGCTGCCCGCAGGCCGGCGGCGAGTGCGGGGGGCCCCGCCACCCCCCTCCACCCGTCATCCCGCGGACCCGGGCGGGAGGCGGCTCCGCCCCGGGCGGGCGCTCCTCCGGGCCGGCAGGGGGCAGCACGGCGGGGCCGGGCCGGCCAGGCTAGGAGCTGCGGCTGCGCGGTGGGCGCGGCCTTTTCCCCCCTGCTGCCGAGCGCAGTCGTTGTGCGGAGCGGGCCCCGGCCTAGGCCTAGACCGGACAGTACCTGGCACGATGGTCAGTACCGGCCCCGCGGGGCCTGCCCGGCGCGGGGAAGCTCTGTCCGCCGCCCTGTGCTCTCCGTGAGCCTCCGTCCGCCCGGATGGAGCGCGATGGAGCCCGATGGGCCCCGGGCCGGCCGCGGCGGCTCCAGCGTGGCAATGGCTGCCGTTAGCGCCGGCGCCGGGCCGTGGGGCGGCTCGGGGCGGTGCGGCGGCGGCCGGCGCTGTCTGGGTCGGCCTCGCTACCCTCCGGGCCGCGGCCTGCCGGCTCGGGGCGGCGTCGTGCTGGGCCGGGGCCGTGGTCGCGGTCGGGCTCCCGGGACGCAGGGTGGCGGAGGGGCCTTCCCGCTCCTCTGAAGCGGCGGCGGGTGTCGGGGAGGCCGTGTCGCGATATCGGTGGAGGTTGCTGTCCCCGCCGAGCGGTGGGGGGCTGCGGGGGAAGCTGGCTCCGCCGCAGAACTCGCCAGAGAAGCAGCTGGCTGGGGCGGGGGGCGACCGGAGGGCGTCCTGCTCCCAAGTCCTGTGTCTGGGGTTCTGGGGAGTAGCGTGCGTTGGGTCCTGGCGGAAGGACAGGAACTCTGGGGTTTGGGTGGGGTTTTTTATCTAAATGCATAGGTAAATACATTATTCCTGGCTTCGCCGCGGTTTTATTTACAGCAGGTTTAATTTAGTTAGAGTGGTCTTGGCTTACGTGGTTGTATCGTTAATGACGTCTAGTTATGCTTCTTATTCAAGGGGTTTGTGAAAGTTGTCAAGAATAAGGCGTACTTCAAGAGATACCAAGTGAAATTCAGGAGAAGGAGAGGTATTGTTAAATTCTCTGTCACATATAACTAAATGTCACTTATGAATACTGCTTTTTTCACATGTGTCTTCTACACCTTAACTGTTGTTTTTCAGAGGGCAAGACTGATTACTATGCCCGCAAACGTTTGGTAATACAAGATAAAAACAAGTACAACACCCCTAAATATAGGATGATTGTGCGTGTTACCAACAGAGACATCATTTGCCAGGTAAGGCCTGTGGTGCTCGCGATGTGCAGACCAGCCTTCCTGGAGTGAAATAAGCAGAAAGGGAGATGGTTGAAGCAGCCGGGGGGTTTTAGGCTGGATCTGAGCTGGTTTTATATTGAAAAATAGTTTTGTAGAGGAGAATAATCTTTAATGTTGACACGATTTCAGTAATAAACCGTATTTGTGATACAAAACAAGTTTAACTAGTGTCAACATTCTTCAGCGAGGTTATTTGTAATGTAAGATTGTGCTGGTTTAATGACGCGGAGATAAGTAGAAGATTTTAGGGAGAGGGAAGATTTCTCTGGGTTTCTTCTGCTGTCTTTCAAGTGCTTTGAAAGGAGGGCCTTTTTGGTCAACTGAAGGCAACAAAGTTGACTATGTGACCTGTCAACCTGCACTGACTGTTGCACTGTATCTAAAGGTGCCCTCGCTTTTGAGAGGTTTTTTTTTTCCTGTGATGCTACGTGGATCATGTGAAGCAGGTAGGCTGTATGATGGCTTTGCTGTGAGACTAAAGGAGACTGGTAAATAAGAACGGAAGGCATTTTTTCCATGCATATTACGTATGCAGTTGCATCTGGCATCGTGGGCATTCTCACTGTGGTTCGCTCTCTTGTTTAATTTTGAGAATGTTTGACTAATTCTGAAGTTAAAAACTTGGTCTATTTGTTTTGTCATAAGTATGTGTTGTTAAAAAAAAAAAAATGCGAGAAAAGTTTAACTGTTGTTTCTTTCTCCATAGAATAATTACCTTTTGAGAACAGTGGAGAGTGCTGTTCTTACAGTCAGTTCAGATAAAACTGCATGACCTTGATGAGGTTGTTTAATCGTTGAAACAAAAATCGGTGGTGGTAGGTGCTTACATGCTGGAAAGGCACTACCAGTCAGATGTAGAAATCCTGCAAAAAGGGGTCAACTTCTGGATGTAGTTGAGGTGTGGGAGTCAAAAGGAGACCGTTCTGTATGTGAGAGGAGCAGTAGAAACACATCTGGTAGTACTGCTGTCTCACGGGAGACCCCTGAGATTATAAAAATCTCTGACCCATGAACAAAATCATTCCATAAGGTTAGTAGTTAATGTTAGCACAAACTCTGTATCAGATGCTTTTGCATTTTTCTGAGGTGGATTATATACTGCGTTACATGACAACTACACACAGAAAGCAGGACAGAATCCATCCACATCTGTAACGACTCTTTGAAAGGTTGCTTTTGGAAGCAATTTCCTGGCCTCTTGATGTGTGTGGAGAGGTAAATAAAAGTTGTTGCTGACATATGCTTTCTCTGGTCTAATATAGGTTTGAGTTCTTTGCGTCTATACTTGAGGAGCTAATTATGCCTTAAAAAAAAGAAACCACAACCTGTTGAGCTTGCACACAAAGGTTGGCAGTTTGCTGGACTTCTCTATACAGAATTCCTGTCGGCTTAAGGAGATGTCAATGAAAGAATAAATTGAGCCCTGAATTACTGTGAGAATACTAACAGTTGTTTTGTTGTCAGATTGCCTATGCCAGAATTGAAGGTGACATGATTGTCTGTGCTGCTTATGCCCACGAGCTGCCAAAATATGGTGTGAAGGTTGGCCTGACCAATTACGCAGCAGCGTACTGTACAGGTCTGCTCTTGGCTCGCAGGGTAGGTATCTGTCATGTTGTCTGGAAGCTGCTGCTCTGTTTTTTTCTGGTTTTCCTACAAAAGAGAAAGCCTGCTTTCTTAAGTGGCATGTCTGTATAGGTGCCTGACCTCTGTGGCCTTCTCTAAATAATAATTTTGCTCTTTACAATATAGATTTGATGGCCTCTTTGACCGTCAAATCACAGTGAGAAGTGTGACAGCAGGCAGTTTCAACTCCAGCAGCCCACTTTTAAGTCTTGGCACTTAAATTTGATGGAGGGAGGGAGGGAGTCAGGATAAAAATGTAAGAAATGTACATTCAAGAGTTTGAAAACATGTAAACAGTATCCATCCATTTTTCCATACGAGCTCATGAATAAGCCTTAAGTTTACTGGTGTACCTGTTGGAACAAAAGGTTGAAACTTAACAGATGTGCTTACCACGATGGTTGTTAAAAGCTTTGTTATTAGTATGGGGTGCATCATTTTTGTAAAGATGTTTGTTAAAAACATGAGGCTTCTACTGCAAATTTATGCTTTAAGGTGGTGGCGATTCTTCATTTTATCAATAAACAGGAAGAATTTCAGAAGTGCTTTTTCTCCCTCCTTCTCCACAGCTTCTGAATAAATTTGGCCTTGATAAGATCTACGAAGGCCAAGTTGAAGTGACTGGTGATGAATACAATGTGGAAAGTGTGGATGGAAAGCCTGGTGCTTTCACATGCTACCTGGATGCAGGTCTTGCCAGAACTACCACTGGAAACAAAGTCTTCGGTGCTCTGAAGGGTGCAGTGGACGGTGGTCTGTCCATCCCTCATAGGTAAGATAGTCTGTTTGGAAGAACTCCTGTAGAATTAACTTGAGATACTTCTGTATGTGTCTACTTACACTGTTGCTTTAGGTTGATATAATGTAGCCTAGGTTCTGGGGGGGGCGGGTTTGTGGTTGGTTCTTCCTTGTTTTTTAATCCCAAGTGCAATTTCGATAGTGCTGCTTGGGATCCTGCAACTCTCAAGAGATGCTATTAAATTTTTAGTTTCTAAAGAGTCATCTTGTTGCTTTTACTTAAAATCATCAAGTGATTGAATGCACTTAAGTAAAAAACCTTTAGTATTCTCTTAAGTCTTTAGCCAATTGTGCATATGTATTAATTTCACTGTGAAACGCTGCATGTACCGGCGACAAAACCATTGACATTTGCTACAGTTGTCAGTACAGTGGTAGGTCTGAGCGGTCCACCTGCACTTAAAGTTTCCACGTGGAAGTTTTGACAACTCCTGTCATAGGCTACGAATGACGGAATCGAGATATTTGCCAGTGTTGGCTAACGCTGGCATTACAGCTGACTGCTGCTTTCTGCTAGCAGCAGTGGGGGGGGGAAAAAAATCCTGAGATACATTGTGTTTTCCTATCCTCTCCCACACTGTCCTAGTTGTTCTTGACTAACTGTCCAGTTTTTCTGACTTCTGGCTGCTACATGATGATACCCCCAACGACTGAACACTCTGTAGTTGGTCCATGGTGTGTGTATGATGTACTGCACTGTTTCAAGACGGGACTGATGGCAGCCGGGGCAAACTTCAAACTTCTATTTCTTAATTTTCTGGATCTCTTCATTTTTAATAAGAGGGTCCTATCCCTCAGTTACCTGTAGGAGGATCTGATGTATCAGTTGTTTCTTTGTGGAACCTAGCCTCCGAATTAGGGGGTTTGGCAATGTGTCTTAATCTGACTGTTACTGCCGTTTCACAGTACCAAACGTTTCCCTGGTTATGACTCGGAAAGCAAAGAATTCAATGCAGAGGTTCACCGCAAGCATATCATGGGCCAAAATGTTGCAGATTATATGCGTTACCTGATGGAGGAGGATGAAGATGCTTACAAAAAACAGTTCTCCCAATACATAAAGAACAATGTAACACCTGATGGGGTAAGATTTATCTGGCTGGCTTTTGGGCATTAACAGGGATGCTGCTAAATCTTGTGCTGGGCCTTCTCTAATAACACAGATAAGCTTGATATGTAAAATAATGTGGTTTATGTTGTATGTTATCTGTGCAAAGAAACTATTTTTTTCCTTCATTAAGGGCTTTGCAGTGTATTGTAGTGCTTTTGAAAGTGAGGTCTTTTTTTCTTGCTGTGAAGCTTACCATTCTGCCTCTAAATCTAAGCTTACAGGACTGTATTCTAAGCTAGACTGCTTCCCCCCCCCAATCTAGAAATTAACTTGCACTTTCTGTACCTGCTACTCAGTCATCCCTAATCCTGCACCACAGCTCGTCACTTCTGCAGCTGTGGTGGCTGCAAGTGCGAGGACACACTCTAGGTCAGCTCTGTTTCGTGACTTGTGTGACCCAGTAGGTAGTTCTAGATCCCAGGTGAACATGGAACAGCCCTAGCCAGCTCTGTTGTAGAAACTAGCACCTCATGAAGCTACAGAGAGTGTAATGCATCTTATTTTAGTACTTTAAATTTTAGAGTATTTTGTGCAAAACACTAGAAGATATATAAGATTTCCAAGGTGCTGCTTTCACTTCTTTCGAGTGTTAAACTCCTTTCAGACAGCTTGTCTTGCTGCCTGTAATGATCTTGCTTGGTTTCCCCACTTAGACGTCCTGAAGCTTGAAACAAACATTCTTGTGTCCCCTTCTTAGGCTATAGAAAACTTAACTTCATTCTTTATTCCTTTAATGCTGTGGGATTTTGGAGGTTCTTTTTGTAAACTTAACTAATGGCTGATTTTTTGTAACTTAGTTGTTACTTAAAATAAGTAATGTATTGTAAATGCCAACTTAATCTCTTTTACTACACAAACAGTATTTACAGCTTATATTGCAATAAAGCGGGTCCAGGACTTATGCTAACAGCTAGTTATTGATGTATGTCAATAGCGGTTATTCTTTGAACATCCAGAAAGCTTCTCACAACTGGGGTCTAGTGGTCTTAATTAACCACCAGCAAAGGTATTCTTAAAATTGGCACCCTTATGGAGCCATAGTTGTCTTGGGGACAGAACAGCAGACAGATGGGGATCCCCTGGTACCTTCTGCTGTTAATCTGTAGAACTGGACAGATCACTTCCATTGTCCTGTCCTAAATGTTGGAAGAATAGTCGCTCAAATACAACAACTGGCTCTACAAGCTGTCAGAAATTGCTGTCTGGGTGTAGCCTCTGCTAATGCATTTCTGTTAGTGCATCCTTGGGGATGATGCAGGGACTGTCATGGTTCTTGCAAGACTTGTGAATCTGTATCTGCTTTCGCAACCTCTTCTGCTCTTTCCCTCTTACTAAGCAGCTTTGTAATGTGTACTGCAGTATGGTCTGAAAACTGTTGTGTGGAGTAATTTTGGAGTAAGTAAAGATGAAGTATTTTATTCTAGGCAGAAGAGGAATAGCTTTTTAGACTGCCTTTAAATATAGGGAAGCTATGTCACTGAAAGTAGGCTTCAGAGGAAACAGTATTTTAACGGCAAGATGCCAGTCTGTATTTAGGAGACCTGTAAGTGGTCTGTAGTTACTCTGTGGCCTTGTTTCCCCAAACTGTAAAGTAAGGATAAAATTACTTTTTTCCTTTTGTCTTAAGTTGTGGGTCTGGATATTTGAATTGTATTACAGGGACAGTAAGAATTTTAGTATGCCATGGCAGTGATCTTCTGTATGAAGTGTTTTAAAGGCAGCCACACAGAATTACAAGGTGTAGGGTGATGAAACCTGTCTCTAGTGCATGCTGGGGTAAGGGTATCTTGGATATTTTTTATGTAATCCTACAACTGGACCACTATAGAGAATTTAACAATTTTTAATTCTTTTTAAGATGGAAGAAATGTATAAAAAAGCCCATGCTGCTATACGGGATAATCCAGTCCACGAAAAGAAGCCCAAGAGAGAAGTCAAGAAAAAGAGGTAAAACTTTCCTTCTCTTTAACATGAGTGAGACTTCTCTGTCGAAGATACTTTAGTTATGTTAAAACAGATTGTAAAACATCGCATTGTGTTAAAACATGTGTTCTAGATCAGATTAAGATAGAAGCATTTCTGTGTAACTTCAGCAGGTAACATTAGCAGTAGGAATCTAAGAGCTGGGGGCTTTTAAATTTTAAAGTTTACAAGTGCAGCATGCTTGGGGCCTGCATAGCTGGAACTCTGAAGTGTGTATCTCAGGTCTTTGTGTTTTCAGTGGGAAAAGCACTTCTCTTCAGGGGAGGGCAGGCTCGCTCATTTGAGTACTAAACTATCATGACTTCTCAGGGGTCTAGAAGAAAAGAAGTAAAGGCACAGCTGTTGCATTGGGCTTGATAGTGCCTATATTCTAGGCACAAGAGTACTGAGCTTACCTCTTGAGGAGTTAAACTGCTGCAGTTGAACCGTGCCTTTTTGTGCTGCCCTAAGTCCAGCCTTGAATCATGATGGGGAAATAAAGCGTGTTACAGAAGTGGTAATATGTTATAGCATAGCACCCTTAATCACAGTTCTGGTGCACCACAGCTTTCTCAACCAGCTTTTTGCTTATTTCTGCCTTGGATATAGCTTATGCTGTGCTTACTTTGCAGATGGAACTGTCCCAAGATGTCCCTTGCCCAGAAGAAAGATCGTGTTGCTCAGAAGAAGGCTAGCTTTCTTAGGGCCCAGGAACGCGCAGCTGATAGTTAAGACAACTTCCACAATTTTCTATGAAGCTTTGGAAGAAGTGGCAATAAATTTATTGAATAAGGAATGGTGTAAGACTGGCTTATTAATTTATCCTAAAGATGCAGAATACTTTATGATCCAGATATTCTGTAGCCTTGAAGGGAAAAAAACCCCTTGATGTACTGTATGAATTGAACTCCTTCACATCAAAGAGAGGTGACAGACTTCAAAACCAAGGCTGCTGCATTAGAAGAATTCCCATAAGAAGAGGAAATGAGTTTAATTTGGGGTGTGACTAGTATTAGAAGAACTTGCTGCTTCTAACTGCAAAAAGACTTTACATTTTTTAAAAGGGTGTTTTAAGTCCTTCACCATTTTTCTTCTGTCATACTTAATGTGATGGGGGAAGCTGTATGTAGCTTAAGGAAAAAGCAGGAGTAGTCACAGTAGGTTCTACAGCCTCTCCCTAAAGGCAGTGTTAGGCTTTCAGGAACAGAACAGTGTTTATAGTGACTTAACTGTAGCTGATCCAGGAGTACATGTCTAATTGAAGTATTTAAGCTTCCTCCAGTAACTGAAGTAAGCACTTCCATGGACTTAGCTCCATGTTCTGGGTGCTGCTGAAAGAGGTAGTCTTAAACTAAATACCTCACATTCAGTGATGAGACAAGAGAATTCACTTTTAAGTTGTATATTAGATGCCTGGACTGGCTCCTATCCCCTATCTTCTACCTCTCCATTTCATAGGTACTTCTTCATTATTTGTTTCTCACTAGTTTTACTGAAGTTGCTTGCACAGTTAAAGCACTAGTCAAGTTGGCTACACAAAGCAAAACATTCCTCTAGCACACTGATACAGAATAAGTGCTGTGATTGAAAGAGAAAGGCCTGTGATTTATTGTAAACAAACGGGGGCGGGAATCCAATGAAAGCTCAAAGTTGATGCAACAGGAATAAAAATGAAGGTTCTGTACAAACTGCACTATTAAACATGTTCTCCAGGTGTTTAAAATACCCAACATCTTTTTGGATTCAATAACCTTCTCTGCCCAAAATCTAGTAGCAGTTACAGTCAAGATTTTTCCACCAAGGACATGACCACTTTACATCTGAGTGCATTGCTGGCTACAAATACTTACTAGCTTGTGGTGGGAAGACATGATCAAGTTAGAGACAACAGATCGCATTAGCATAGTAATTCTTAAACTAAAAAGCTGATGTTTACAAAACAGTATGCTCTTAACCCAAGCTATGTACTATTACATATGGTACGGAGAAATGACTCTATGTTGGTCCTGTTCTTCAGTTTAGCCATTCAAGGAAGGCATTCAGTAGAGCACACTTAAAGCACTTACCAACCTTTCAAATATTTAAATAAAGCTTATTTTTTCCTATGCTGAAAATGAATTAAGGGGCCAGTAGAGACATATACAGATGACTGCCATTAAAGTCATTAATGTATTAATGTATAATTTATACATTAACAGGTAAGTATTGAGGACAGTACTAAGGTGTTTTATGGACATCCAATTCTGCATAATTGTGAACATAGATGTAAATCTGAGGAACAACAGGGATGCAGGTAGAGGTGGTAACAGTGGTCATACCCTGTGGAGTGCCAGGATCAGATGGTGTTTATTTACTCATGACTTGGGACTTAATGACTCGTAGATGCCACTAGAAAAAAAACACTAAGTGAGCAGTAGCGTGTTACGTCCCATGTCATTGCTAGCTGTTACTATCTCCTAGGCTCCCATGTAAGCAATATTCCATGATCCTGAACAATCCTGCTTCTGTCCTACAGTTCAGCTCGAGCTTGCATACTTACAGTAATAATTCAAGAGGATTTCATCTGCAGCTAAATTTGGAGGAACAGCAGAGTCAAGACTTGATCTGCAACTATTACTTGTTTCACATGTCATACAGCAGGTTCCCTCACTATACAAGGTTCATTTTTTAACTGTTAGGACACTTCTGCTATCAGTTTTAAACATTAATTTGCTTCTGTTCTCATGAAATAGCTCAATCCACAAACTCCTTACGTCTCAATTTTTGCTACAGCTTAATTTGGGTTAAAGGTTTCAAGTGAAGTATGATAATCTACAGTTCTTGAAAGAGATGGTGATATTGCTGCTAGTGTATATGCATGATTTTAAGGAATAACATTCTAAAAGTCTTGGCTCCCAACATCGTTCACTCTATAAGGACTTAAAAAGTGTTGAACTACTTAAACATTCAAGATGTAAGCATGAGGTAACAAGGTGTAAACAGAATGATTTAAGTCTCAATATTACAACCTGTCAGTTCAAGAATAAAAGTCAAAATTTTCCACAGTTTAAAAATTATTAATGTGCAAATTCTGCCATGCCAAGGTATTAGGAAACCTCTATCTCACAGTTCAGTTTATTCACAAAAGCAGCTTGGACTCAGACGCAATATTTGCAGTAATGGTTCTTCTTAAAACTACTTCAGATAAAAATCTGTTGCAGATATTTCACAAGTGAGCAATGATCTTCACAGACTCTTAAGATGTTCCATCAGTTGATGTGGTGGCACAGTGAATACTTTCATCCTGTTCAAGGTCTGACAAAGTGCACAGAAACAGTCAAGCATGCAGGGTTTGTTTCCGTAACACAGCACTGGAACACCAGAAGTGCTTCTGGCCTCTGCCCGATCATTCAGTGGCACGTTCATTCTTTGAGAAGCCCTGTCACAAAGGTACCGACTGAAGGGCAAGGAGTTAGAGCACTGTTCATGAAATCTGAGTAAAGAAACGTCTTTAAAAAACGCTGCAGATCGTTTTTATCAAATGCTGTAGGCCACCTCTAGTGGCAGGCATCAGTATTATCTTCTGCTGGTGGTGAAGCTAAGAGTCATTTGTATGGGAAATTTTCTTCCACAGTAAAGTTTTTAAGTTATTGAGTATTAAAGAATGCTCCATTTCCATCTGATTTGCTGTGACCTTAAGGGCAATACACAAGTACAGCTGTTTTTCTAGTTCTTCGTGGATGTCGGAAGGAGCACCACGAAGCAGATAGTCTTTCAGTAGCTGACAGGCTTTTGCCAAGTTTGGCTGAATTACTTTTGTGGTACATCTCATTTTGCTTTGGTCACATAGAGTTCTACAGTCTGTACCATAAATACAGTCCAAATCTGACTCACACTGACGATCTTTAATTATTTCCTTTAAATTAATTTCTGGCACAATTCTTCTCATGTCCATCATTTTCAAATCATACTTATCATTGTATCCCAAGTTTTTGGCACTTGTATCACACATAAGAAAGTTTCCATAAGGTCCGTGGAAAATATCCTCCACAAATTCTAGAAGTCCTATAGCTATTTTTGCCTTTCTTGGCCATGATGGAGTGAACCATTGGTCCATGCTTCTTCTGAAGCCAGAGGGAATGAAAAGTTCTATAATCCATGGAAGGCTGATTCCATAGAGGGAGGTATATTCAACTCTTTCAGTCACATAGAGATCCCCACAAAAACCCATCAACTTGGGAGTATGTTCTTTATCCTGCAAGATCACCATTAACAAAAACTCATCTAGCTGCAGAAGTGCCCATGCAGATTTTGCCTCTGGCAAAGAAACTCTACCATCTTTGTTTCCATCAGCAAAAGATAGGATGAGATTAACCAGTTCTGAAAGATTTCCTTGTTCACCCAATTTTGCCTAAAAGCAACAAACAAAAAAGATTAAATACGATTTCATTAGCTACCACCAATCCACCTGACATATTACCCCATTATTCTTCTTTTATGGATAGTGAGGTAGGGCATGTTACATTCTAGTTTTCATTGGTTATAGATGTTACAGGACTTGCTACCGGATGCCTGAAGAGCTTGCTTTTTGTTCTCTTTTCAAAAGGCACCAAGTATACAATCTTCTGAAAGTACTAGTGTTCCCTGCATTTCAAAATGCAAACATTAAAATTCAAACACTGTTCTTGGTCAGATCAGGATTTAGAAAAATCATAACAAGTTACTTGTTAAATATTCTTTTTGAAACAGTATGTAGAATTCAAATGTTTAGATCAGGTTTAGTTTTCAGCTGATTAAACCTTACAGCTGCAGAGAAATTACAGGATTAACTACATTTTGGCCAGCTATAAAAAGTACCAAGACGCACTGGGTACAAATCCCATATGCTAAGTGTACTGAAATACTTCATTCTGCTATTTGATATAACCACCTCCATTGTATCAATACAGAGAAAGAAGCTATTGCTGGAGTCAGAACCATTACATTTTCAACTGTGCATTTTCAATGCACACAGAAAGCCAGATAAACTTTTCCCAAATTCTCCTGAAAACTACTCTAAACCACCTACTGCTCACCCATTCTTAGAGACAAAGCTACTGTAATGCATGACAACTGTCATCAACATTACGTAATTATATGTGTGTGCGCATGTGTACACTTATGCTTGCTCAACTAGAACAGCATTATTTCCCTCACTGGAGACATCAGAGCTTTGGCACTAGCAAGAGAATTTTAAGAAAGAAAACCCCAAAACCAGTATCGACAAAGCATCAAAGTGATGACTCTATATTATGAAAATTCTGGGGCAGCATTAAAGCAACAGAAGCATCCCATTCATGTAACACAGAAAGAACTGGGAGAAGTACGCCTGTTCATTCTGTTAACATGGTGAGTCTTCCCAAGCACGAACAGTTTTCAAACTGTGCTTCAGCCTTTGCACCTGGTTACAATAACCCAAAAGTAGCAAAAACGACAACAACAACAAAAGTATATTTTTACCATATTTTGTATACAAATACAAGTGAAAGCTGTGGCCATGCAAGATGCATACCAGCTTTCATCTTTTAAAAAGTAAGGAAAAACCTGATAATTAGTTACTTCATACTTCAAGATAAGCACCTCTGGGGAAAACTATTTTTGTGCTGATTATTTCTCTAACAGGCACTTGAAAAAGGCTCTTACAATAGGGCATTCTCTCCAGCTGCAGGAAAATAAGCCTTTCTGTCAAAATAGAATAAATAAGCATATACTTACTTTAAAAAGACCATATACCATTTCTTTGAATTTCTCAACAGTGGTTCCTCTTGTTGGTTTATCAAACAGGACTATTTCCTTCCTTGGTTCTGGGTCAGTACCAAAGTCAAGTTGAGCAACTTCTTCCATCTGGCATTTTATAACACCCTGCAGATTTCCCCAGACTCCTAAGTACACCTAGGCAGGAAAAGAGGGGGAAAAAAGGTGAAAAAACACTGTAGAAATCCATCATCTAAAGACCGCCTGTACTCCAACCACTGCATCAAGAGTCAAGTAGCAACACAGATCAGGAAATGAGTCCTGCGTACAGACAATGCACAGAGCACATTCAAACAACGGCAACTCCAAATACACTACTGCAGGTACTGAGGAGACACCACACTTGTCCAAATACAAAGACAGCTTCGTAAATGGTACATTGGCGTGACTACCATCTCTGCATAGGTTGTTAAGAGGCTGCTGCTTCTTTTTGGAAGCAGGGTAGCAGAGAAGTAGTATGCTGTACAAAAGTATAGGTATTCTGTCAAAATGTGCAAGGATCCGGTATATTATACATATGTTTATACATATTATAAAGTAACAACATACCCCTCTACATATAGGAATAACAGAATATTATATACCGGTATATTATATATAGGTGTGTATTATATCTATTATTAATAATATATAGTATACCTACATATTCTTTCTATATAGGTGTATTAGATATGTATCTATATACACATGCTCTGCATGTCACAGCAAACAGAGTTTGAAATTATCTGTATCGAACAGACACAGCTCACTGGCACTAAGGTCTACCTGATGTTCTAGAGAATGGCGTTTCAGTGGGAAATAAAAAAAACTAGATTGGAGGAGTAAA